>NC_136543.1:21048790-21070157 GCF_910591455.1 Pholis gunnellus | reverse complement strand
AGACATGGAAAACATATATTACCTCTGTGGGTTCATTTAACTCCTCCACAGATGGTACCAAACCCCGGACTTACGCACCGTCTCGTAGAACCAGAGTTACACTCTTGCTTGAAGTCGTAATGGTTGAAGAGACAGACTCTGAATAAGTTGTGGAGGCGTATAACTGGTGTTAAGTTGCTCTTTAAAGGAGTCAAATTAGACTTTTATTTGTAGATAGTAAAATAATCGCAGCTTGGAGCCTAAATTCTAACCCAAATCTCAACAAATAATGTGAATTTCCATTGTTGTTTTCTGCCGGTTTGCTTAAAAATACTTTTGCCAGAGACCCAGCTGCTGCCAGAGGTGAAGCGGGAAAAGAGAGATAAAACAAGAGGAAAAAAGAAAAGAGTGTAGGAGGAGAGAGGAGAGCAGATCAGAGGGCACATCTATAGGAAGAGGTGGAGGGAGACGAGTGAGTAGGAGACGAAGAAAAAGAGAAGAAAGGAGCGCCGATCGACAGGAAAAAGGGAAAAAGGCCGAGAGAGTGTAGGAGGTAAAAACAGAAAAGAGCCCAACAGAGAGAGAGATGGAAGGAAAAAGACTTTAAAACAGACCGGACGACGGAAAAGAGGAATTACAGACGGAGCTGCGGGCCGGAGCGTTTTTCACGGCGAGGAAAGCAGCGCCAGAAAAAGAAAGGAAGAAAAAACAAAAAACACACACAACACTGTCATGTTTTGCTGCATCACTGGATCGGCCTCGAGGACTCCGGGCCAACTTCTGACGGAGGTGGTGGGGGTGTGTGTGTGTGTGTGTGTGTGTGTGTGTGTGTGTGTGTGTGTGTGTGGGGGGGGGGGGTATGGGGGGGGGAGTCATATGCCGCTTGGCTGCGTCCCATTTTTTTGTCAGGCTCAGCTCGCCTCCACGAATCCTTGTAATTACTTGTACAGTATTTGTGTACAGGGGATTGTTCAGAGCACGGTAGCGCTCCGTAATTATGTCGGAAAAAAATAAATAAATCTGCAGCCGTGACAACACTGATTTGCAAATTGTAAGAAGAGGCGGACTTTTTTCTCCTTCTTCTGGGAGGCAGTTGAGTTGAGAAAACAAACAAACATTTGTCCCTTTTTTCTTCTTTCTTCTTCTACTGATATGATTTTTCAAGGCCAGCAGCGATCACTTTAGATAGATGTGACATTCAGGATCTTTTTCCTCCACCCCCCCCCCCCTTCCTATTCAAAATCCTCCCAAAAACCAAATTCAGACCCGGATGGGACACCAAAACTCTCCCGGTGAAAGTGACACCGGAGTAACCGGAGTGGATCGGCCCGGGTGAGGCAGAGTTCACTGCAGGTTTTTACAGCCACAAACACATCACACTTTCTCCGCCATCAAGGGCAAAGAAAACCGTCAGTCTTACGACAAAAAAAATCTATCTCGTCCATCCATTTATCTGACGGCATTTTAGGCAATTCAGTCTGCGTGTCGAGGCGACCAAGGGCAAACCGGAGACAAAAGGGTGTCGAGGAGGACGCCGTAAAAACAACTCGTGAGCCTGAAAAAGAAGGTAATGAGGAGATATCTTGGGAAATGAAATGACAAATTGGGAGGACGAGAGGAAGATCTGAAGGCGCCAAGTGTGCTAATAGGAGGGGTTAAAGACGTTTTTTACTGGAGCAAGGGCAAACTGGAAGGGGACGGGGACTCTCGGGGAGACAGACGACTGAACGTTTCGGCACAGAAAAGAAGCCGCTAAAAACAAGTTCCACCCGGTGGGTCACCGGGGATCTGAAGTAGGGTGGCTCAATAACTCATCCTGCAACCAAACGCTCACAGATCTGACCCCACAAACACCAACTTACAGGAACATACCGAACTTTCTTTCTTTTTCTTTCTTTTTTACCAAGCTTTGTTATCTCTACCAGGAGATTATGCATTCAAAGGTTTGCGTGCGTGAGTGTCCGTCTGTCCACCGCAAATCTTGCCTGCTACTGGACCCCCTCCGCCTACATGTCTATGTGCTCATGTATGACCGTGATTAACAGCCTTTCATGGTTGCGGCAATGTTATCGGTTGTTTTATACCGTCATTGACTAACACTCTTAAATGGCCATTAGGGACTGCAAGTCTGCTTCAGTTTGGACTCTTGTATCCAGTTGTTGGACTCTTGTACCCTCAGTGATACTAAACCGACAGATTTCGAACCATAAAACGCCTGATGAGCCTCTAAGAAGGCCCCGACTCTGGACCCTAACAACTGCCCTCACCGCACGTCCTCCTGGGTAAAAAGATGACAACGTGTAAATGAAAAGACAAAAGCAACGACTGACGGTTATGAGACGTTTTGGTTTTTGGTGTCCTCATGCAGCCCCTCCTCGAGGCCCAACGTCCTCATGCAGCATGAACTGCCATCTCCATGTGTGTGTGTGTGTGTCGCTGTTTGAATATAAGTGTGTGTGGGGATGCTAAATGATTGATCAAAGGATGCCTTTGTGTAGGCACCTCGTGGTGCTAATGCATCATTAACACAGCTGGCAGTATGACCCAGCTCTTCCGAGAGTGCCGGTGCTATTTCCAGCAGCTTCCTCTTAAGCTTATAGAGATCCCAAATCTCACTCGTGTTATATAAGAGTTCTGCGAACCCTACAGAAGGGACGTCATGAGTAGTTTTACCTCAGGATATTTTAGCTGGGATCTTTTAGAGGAGGGGGAAAGAGGCCTGGATGTTTTAACTGCAGTCTGTAGGAATTACTGACATGGGACTGAAATTAAAGACGGAAACAATCTGGTAATAAAATCTTTCTCTCCTGAAAGATAATCCGTCGTCACAGAGCTCTAAACAGGTCTTTGTGATACGGACACAATCAGACACTTTACCCAAGTATCACGATAACACATTATTTCATCAGAAATGATCATTTGGGGAGAGCAAGTGAGTTTATTGACCGGGAGTTACTGAAAGTTAAGTTGTATAACAAGCGAGGAAGACCACTTAGTGGTGGTGGACGGGTGAGACAAACACAGGAGAGTTGCGTTAGGATGTTGCGTTAGGATGTTGCGTTACGATGTTGCGTTACGATGTTGCGTTACGATGTTGCGTTAGGATGTTGCGTTAGGATGTTGCGTTAGGATGTTGCGTTAGGATGTTGCGTTAGGATGTTGCGTTACGATGTTGCGTTAGGATGTTGCGTTAGGATGTTGCGTTACGATGTTGCGTTACGATGTTGCGTTACGATGTTGCGTTACGATGTTGCGTTACGATGTTGCGTTACGATGTTGCGTTACGATGTTGCGTTACGATGTTGCGTTACGATGTTGCGTTACGATGTTGCGTTACGATGTTGCGTTACGGGTCTTTATTATTTTCTATGCTTGTTACATTGTTGTTATGTTGTTACGTTAGGTTGTTATGTTCTGATATCAGGTTCCGATGTTACAATGTTGCGTTAGGAAGTTGCGTTAGGATGTTGTGTTAGGAAGTTGCGTTAGGATGTTACCACGAACCATGATGTATTTTAACCTTAAGTTGAATTGTTTGATTTGTTATTATCATCCTTTTTATGCTTAGATGTTTGTTTTGTTCCATTTCAGGGCTCAACACTAACTTCTGAAAAGTGGTTGCAGCTCAACTTTTGGTTGCAAAATATGATATCCATTTATAGCCGCCTTATATTTTGAGAAATTAAGATACTTCAGTTATGCGTCAGCTTGATGATGAAAATGTGACATGTCATGTGTATGGATGTATAATTCTGTTTTTCGATCAGGTTCTTTTCTTTTCATCAATTTGCACATTCGTTTGTGATGTTGACGGATTCGTCCCCCGAAAGGAAAACAACTTAATCTGCTTCACCATTGTCTCTTAAACCTTTGTGAGCACACAGATCAACAGCACACACACCGTTGTCTGGTTCTAGCTCCGACTCTAACAGCAGTATTTAAATATGACTGAAGCACATTTAGCTTTTAGCTAAAATAATAATAAAAATATATTTGGCCATAACTTAAATTTCCAGGTCAGACAGGAAATCAGTTCAGAAGTTCCCTGTAAATGTATTCAGTGATACACAACAGCAGCATTGAACACTGCGGACCCTCTGGAAGCCCTCCGAGGACCCCGAGTGGGTCCCGGCGCCCCACGTTGGGAAACCACAGACTCGAGGCCAAATGGCACTTTAAACATTAGATAACTTGGAAGTGTTAAATGGCAGCGGAGAGCAGGAGAGCTAAACGACTGATGGATGCTGTGAGGCAATTCAATGTGCTCATGAGAACAAAGCTGGATTTACATTGGCAGAGAACCTTGAGAGAGAGAGAGAGAGAGAGAGAGAGACAGAGAGAGAGAGACAGAGAGAGAGAGAGAGTTTTTAGGTTTCGGGTCATTGGCTGGATAATTGGAGCGATGCTCTCAGCGTCGCGTTGTAGGCAGACTCTTGTACCGTCGAGCATCTCAAGGTTGAGTCTGCAGAGCTGAATGTGAATGACATCAATCAATCTATTCAATCCCGCCGTCGTCTTTATCGTTCACCCGCTCCTCGTTCCATCAGCGCTGACTTCACGTCACCGGAGCTGCTCTGCATGCACAGATAACTCACAGATAAAGAACGGGACGGAAGGATTGATTATTACTTTATCGGATTATTATCGCTCAATCTTTGTGGTGTTTAACAGAATTTATAGCGTTATATTTAGCAGCTTTAGTTATTTTAAAAGATAATATTACTGTTTTTACATTAACAGAAATACTATATTTGAGCTGAAATGATTAACTGATGAGTCCCTTATTATTTTAATAATTTAATAATATATTGAGTAGCTTTTCCAGAAATTCTCTGGTTCAGTCCCATCCAATATGTTTTTACTTTAAATTAAACATCTTTAGGTTTTGGACTGTTTAACGTTACTTAGATATTTTTCAATATTTCTTTCTCGTGGTTTGTGGCAGTCACCATCTTGGTTTCAGCCTTGGCCATCTTGTTTTTTTGCAACCACGAGTAACCCGAAAGGGTGCAGCTGAGTATCACTGAATGCTGACATTTATAGGCGAACAAAATGTTACAGTAAAATCATGAAGAAGAACAAGCGACCTGTCAATCACTGTGTAGCCCCGCCCCTAAAGCATCCCCTGCTTTATGGTCTGTGTGACTCTAAATGGACCATCATTTACTAAATGAACATCATGCTGTATTGAAGAAGACTTGAAACTAGAGATTGAGACCATAAACTCATGTTTACAATGTTTACTGAGGTAATAAATCAAGAGAGAAGTAGAGTCATTTTCTCATAGACTCCTATACAACCAGAGGAGTCGCCCCCTGGTGGACATTAGAGAGAATGCAGGTTTAACACATGAAGCTTTGACTTTACTCTTCAGAAAACAACAAAGGAATTCTTCCACCTTCACAATCACCATTGTTTACACCTGACTTTATAAATCTGCTGCTGTGGGATTAAAATGACGACTGGATGTCTTTTTATCTTCATCAGCTCTCTGTCGACATTTAGACAAAAGTCAGACTTTTGTGCGACGGTGCATGATAATACAAATTACACAAACACACACACACCCTCTCCATGGGGGGGGGGGGGTTAAGGAACCCCAGCCGACTGAAGTGAAATGTCTAAAAAACCTGAATCATGTTTTACACACCAGAAAATCTGGACCTATTCACAGATATGCTGACTCACACACACACACACACACACACACACACACACACACACACACACACGATCCCCCTGACCGCCAGCTGTCATGACGGACAAATACAAGACACACACACACACCGGCTTCACGTGGCCATGGTTTAGGAATGCAACACACACACACACACGACATTCCATCAATTCTCCCTCTGCAAACTGTCTGCCCCCCCACGACCATGAAATATGAATGAAATACAATTAGCAATTTTACAGAACTTCATCAAGGCCAAGGTCCCCGTCCAAAAAGCCCCCGAAACCAACACACACACACACACACATACACGCGCACACACACACACACACACACGCACACACACACACACACACGAACAGACGCATACACACAGACACGAACAGATGCGCACACACACACACACACACACACACACACACACACACACACAGACACATACACACACACACGAACAGATGCACACACACACGCACAGACACACACACACGCACACACACAGACACAAACAGACGCACACACACAGACACACACGCACACAAACGCTCACACACACAAACGCTCACACAGACACACACACATAAACGCTCACACACACACACACACACACACACACACACACACTGTCGGAGGAGCAGGTAAATAAATAAATAAATAACATCGTCCAATCGACCAATCACGTGTCAGAGGAGAGCCTCACAATGGCCGAACATTTTAACAAATATTGACTTCTTTTTAAAGAAATAGAAACTTTGTTTAGCCCCGCCCCCTTTACATTTCTTTTTTGTTTTCGGTCTCGGAGTTCGTGACTCTCGTGCCATCCTAAAATATAATGGATGCAGTGACTCATTAAAAAGTGAAAAGGGGAGGAGGGGGGAATTAGGAAAGAGAGAGGGAGAGGGAGAGACGGAGGGAGCGGTGCTTCATTTCCATGGCGTTACCATGGCAACAGCAGCGGAGGAGAGACGGCGAGGTGCCCTTCTGCCGTCGCAGCGCCGAATATTAACCAGCCCGGTATGCTCAGGTGCTAATTAGGAGAAGAGGAGGTGAGGAGGAAGAGGGAGGTCAGGAGGGAGGAGAGGGGACGGGAGTGAGAGAAAGAGAGAGTGAGAGGAAAGGTCACGAGGGAGTAGGAGAGGAGGTAACACAAAAAAAACCTGAGAGGAGGAGAGAAGAGGGGAGGAAGGTGGAGAGAGGAGGTGAGGAGGAGGAGGATGAGGAGAGAAGAGGGAGGAGGAGAAAGAAAAGTGGGAGCAAGGAAAGATGAACAGGTGGTGAGCAGAGAGAGAAGGAGGAGAAAAAAGGGTGAGGTGTGAGGAGGTCACAAGGGGGCAGAGGATGGACAGGAGGAGGGGGAGGAGAAGGGATATCAGGAGGGTGGAGAGGATGGAGAGGAAGAGGAGGAAAAGTGGGAGCGTGAATGAGGAACAGGTGATGAGTGGAGGAAGAGGAGGAGAAAACAAGAGAAAGGAGGAGGAGGAAAAGTGAAAGCAAGGAAGGGGGCAGAGGAAGAGAAGGAGGAGGAGAGAAGATGGGAGGAAGGTGGTGAGAGGAGGTCAGGAGGGGGCAGAGGATGGAGAGGAGGAGGAGGAGGAGGAGAGAAGAGACAGAAGGAAGAGGTGGAGGAGACTAGGGGAGAGAGGAGCAAAGAGGAGGTCACAAGAGGGTCGGAGATAAGGAGGAGGAGGGAGGTCAGGAGGTAGTAGAGAAGGTAACAAAAAAAACACAAGAGGCTACAAAACAGAAGAGGAGGAGAATAAGAGAGGAGGAGAGGAAGGAGATACAGATAAAAAGGAGGAGAGGAAGTCGCCACAAGGAGGAAGAAGTCATCAGGACTAAGGAGGAGAGGAAGTAGTGTTATGGGAGTCTCGTCTCCTCCTCGCCCGTCAGATTGATCTGCTCTGCTCTGATAGGTCAGAGGAGGACAACCGAGGTGAACGAGGGAGGAGAGACAAAGGAGGCGAGGGAGATTAAAGGGAGAGCAGGAGATGAAAAGAGAGAGAGATGGAGAGATGGAGGGATGAGGAAGCGAGACAGTGGAGGTGTAGAAAGAGAGAGAGAGAGAGTCGGGTCAATAAAACATGCATGAGGTAGTCACACTGTGTGTGTGTGTGTGTGTGTGTCCTTTAACATCCTCTTTCTTCTTCACGTGTGTATAAAGTGTTCATCTGTATGTATGTATGTATGTATATGTATGTGTGTGTGTGTGTGTGTGTGTGTGTGCAGGACGTTAGCTCGTGTCTGGTTGTTTAGCCTCTCGTGTATACGTGTGTCCTCACATCACGTGTCGGTGTGTTTCCATGAGTGTGTACGCGTGCGTGAACGTCTCCATATGTGTGCGTCTTCACGTGTGTCCTCAGCTAACATCGTCTCCATCCAGCCGTGAGCTGCCATAAGCCTGAGAGAGAGCGAGAGAGAGAGTCTCTGTGCACCCCGACGCAGACTTACATCCAGCTCTATATAGGTCAGAGCAGCCTCGTCCACGCTAACAGACACCGCGCCGCCATTTCACAGCAGACGTCACGATGGAAAAGTACTAAAAACGTGTGTTAAAGCTGCAGTTAACGTAGATAAAAATAACTTTTTATCATGTTTGGTCACTATGTCCTGACACGTGCATGAGACCGCATACATTAAGGTGACAAAACAGCCTGTATGCTAATATTATAGCATACAACATGCTACATGGTCACTATGTTAGGTGACAGTGGACACAATACTAACACTGAAATTTAGCTACTACTTATTTTAGATGAGTAACAATAGGCTACTTGCTAACACTTTAGCATAAAGCTGAGTGAAACAACTTGCATGCTAATATTGTAGCATACAACACGATGCATGATCATAGACTCCATGTTATTATTTCAGCTTTCAAAAAACCAGGATAACACTTGTAGCCTTTACACTTTGCTGAGTGACAAAGGACTTGATGCTACCACATTAGCATAAGCTTTGTTGATTGATAGCAGACTCCATCCTAACATTCACTTTGGCATTGCTTTTGATGAGTGGGAGAAGACTTAGTGCTAACAATTTTGACATGGGACACAATGCTAAAACCTAATTTAGGTGAGTGAAAGTAGACTACTTGCACGGACTCTAGCATGTACCAAAGTGACTGATAAAAACATGTATACTAATACCAGAGCATACAGCATGCTGTAGCAGACTATATACCAATGTTTTACCCTACACAGGTATGCAGAATGATAGCAGACTGTGCTAACAATTTAGCGTTGACATAGTCTAAACTCGAGGCTAACACACACTAACAAATTCACTCAAGCATCCATTTTAGCATTAACCTTATCATTCCCTTGCACCATGCTAACGCTTCAGCAAACTCTACATTAAGCAGAAGAGTCTATGCTTCGACTAGAGATTACTTTATTGAGTGACAGTGAACTGAATGCTAACGCTTTAGCATTGGTTATGTTGACTGACTCCAAGCTAACACTACGTTATATCGAGCGATAACAGAGCGTATGCTAACACTTTAGCATTTGTTTTATTCAGTGACAGCAGACTCTTTAGCATTTACTTAGATAAGTGGTGTCCAGTAGCATCTAATGTAGAATAGTGTATAAATAATATATATAGTTATAGTTATTATTGTTATTTACAGGTTAGAACATGTGAATAAGGCCACTAAGTTTTGCGTTTACCGACAATATATGCACTCAGTGTCCCACAAGGCTCTTTAGATAAAAGGTTCCACCAAATGGCACATTTTAATGACAAATCCTTTATGGGGATTTAAGAGGAAAAGGACTTAGAACTTTCTAAAAAAAAAGAAATCATGTTATTTTTGTCCTGCCTTTTTCTAGGATAAGCTCAGCCATAGGCAGCTGACGATGAGGGATTATTCGAGAGGTATTTCACACAATAAATAAATAAAACACTGACTCACGGTTAGTGTGAAACCAATAATCATGACTGTTAACTGTCACCTCAACGTCTTTCTGCATAAATAAGACTTCCCTCATTATTCATGCTGCTGCCCACGTTATTTAAACCACCCCGGACCTTCTTCTCTGAATTATTCCTCTGCACCAAGCTGCTCAGTTTCTGGATCCAAAGACACAACGAGAGGTTCCTGTAGCTCAACTGAACCTCATCACAAATTATATTTTCATTTATTTACCTTCATTTATTAACCAGGTAAGCTCATTTCTGAAGAAACGGCAGCATGGATATTTGCAGAGAAGACAAAACATAATCATAGTAATATAATGAAATAAAACTATCAAAAGACTACAAAACTAAAATAAGGAGAAAATATATATTATCATAATAAACTGATGATATTGTTATATGATTTTATGGTTTTATTGTTATTATTTAGTCCGATTTTATACAACGGCTTTTGCATTTTTATGCTGTAGTTTGAGTATTTATACATATTTTAATTATTTTATTAAAATATATATTTTATTCAGTGCTGTAATTGTATTTTTTATATTTTATTAACTTCAGTCTCTTCATCTTCTCTCATGTTTGTCTTGTTTTTCATCCTGTCAATCATTTGTAAATCACTTTGAGTAGTTTGAATGTTGCTTTGTTAATAAAACTTGATTATTCTTCAGTGATTTAAATACATTTAGAGAAACGTGGAGAACGTTGGGACCATAAAGACGTTGACTCGTCTGCAGGTTCCACGTCTGATGGACAGAATGACACCAGCAGAGTTGAGGTGCTACACAACAGATTACGGCTCTAAAGAGGATATGTTCTTTACATTTTGTAGTCATTTCAAGCTGAAACTGTGATGTTTATATACTAAAGTTAACCAAGTAGTTTTGTTGCCTAAACCGTATGAATTCATTTTGTAGCATTATTTTAATTTTGTTTTAAATGTGTCGTATTTTAGGCTAAATTATGATGTATTGAAATAGTTTTGTAGCATTTTTTGTTTTGTTTTGTTTAAATTTTGTAGTAATTTTAAACCAAACCATGATGTTTTTGACTAAACTTGACCACGTTTTTAAACTTAATGAAGTCGTTTCATAGTGCTTTTTGTTTTGTTTTGTGTCAATGTACAACTTTACGACATGTTTAAAACTGTTAAAAAAGTTCAAAACTGTTTAAAACTGTTAAAAAAAGTTCAAAACTGTTAAAAAAGTTTAAAAAGGTTTAAAACTGTTAAAAAAGTTCAAAACTGTTAAAACGGTCTAAAACTGTTAAATCAGTTTAAAACTGCCACCATAATCCTAATCGACTGTAAAAATACATGAACACGTAATTGAGAGTGCAGTTTAGCTGCATGTAAACTTAATTTAGTAGGAGACAGTTTGGCTGCATGTAAACTTAATTTAGTAGGAGACAGGGTTGCTGGTAGATACATTTAATCAAGTTAATTAAATAATGTAAAACAACAATCCATCAGCCTCTGGCTGCCTCTGACTTCCACTCAGAAATTACAGAAACATCACCGACTGCTTCCTTCCTGCTGCGCTCGCCCTTTGAGGAGCTTCATCTCACTTATTGTGGAGTCGCTCCGGATAAAACGGCCTCAAAATGCAAATGTAAATGTAAATAACCGTCCAGCGATGGCACTTAAAAAATGTATAAAAAGCAGCCGCTGGAGGCTCAACGCATTCCTTCAAGGTGGGGGGGAGAAAAAGAAAAGAGCTTCCTCCCTCCTCGTCTGAATAGGACAGGACGGGCCACCTCGCCGGGGAGAATTCCCATTAGTCCTGGTTTCTGTGGAGGGTTTTACTGTCACATGGGCCGTAACGCTGCCTCAGAGGGCCTTTACGGGCTGCCAAGAAACATTGCTGGAGTCGGGTGTGGAGGGAGCCCTGCTGAGGGGAAGAGACAATAACAATACTCCACCAAAGGACTTCTAATACACTCTTATCAGTCACAGACCAGATTTATTCTTTCACGTTACTCTATTTCCACTCTTGTCTTTCACAGCGGAGTGATGTGTGTCCACAGAGAGACGAGAAGGAATGTGAGCCGAGTCACCTGGGTTTCTTTCACGTTCTGGTTCTGATTAAAGGAACGTATTTGGCTGGAATCGGTGCAGGTTAGCGGACGTTCTGGACCTCAGTGTGTGAACATGATCCTTCAGCTTAACGACACAAATCTGAAAGCGGCAATCGTTTTCTGTAAAGACTCAATGTTGAAGTATTGTTCGTGTGTCCAAAGTTTAGATTTTTAAATCGTTTCCATGTGAGAGCAGCCGTGTATCAAAAAAAAACAACATATTGATTGAAATTCTGAACATCTTAAGTTTACTTTCCAGACAGTTTCAGACAGAAAACGGACTTCTGTGAGTTGTCTTTGTCTGTATTAAGTCGCATCAATATCCAATTACTCCCCGAGACGTTCTGCTGTGTGTTTTATTCGATCGGCTGCGTGTGAACACATTTTTCTCATCGGCAATAACTCGGACGAGCTCTTATCTCACTTATGAGGAACCTGAGAGAGAGAGATGCGTGGTTGAGATTATCATCTTATCTTGTTTACTGGTGGCTCTCTGCTGTCTGCCGGAGCTCTGTTTCCATGGTAATATTAGGATTACCGCGTGCCGAAACACTCGGAATATTGCTGATTTGGGCAATAATCAATCGCCGATGCTCCGGTTGCATTGATTTGTGTGAAAAGGTGCCCGTTCTCTCGTCTCCTTCCGTCTATTCTCTCTGATAAAACTAAAAACTGTGCCGCTGCCGAGCCTAATCTTGCACAAGGAGGTCAGAGGTCAAAGTAGGTATTCACCGCCGCGCTGAAGGACCCTCGAGCAAGGGAGGTTTTTTTTTTTTGCCTACATAGGAGGACTTGAACCCTCTCCACGCTCCCCACTCAATCTCAAAGACGCCGACCGAGGGGAAATCAAAGTTAAATAAAGGAAAATGAAAAGGAGAATAAATAATCACCGGCGAGCGGGAGAGTGGGGCTGCATCGCAACGAAGCTTCTGTTGGGGGGGAGAGAGAGAGAGAGAGAGAGAGAGAGAGAGAGAGAGAGAGAGAGAGAGAGAGAGAGAGAGAGAGAGAGAGAGCAATTAGGGAGAGAGCTGGGGGGGGGGAGTCACGGGGGAGGAGAGGAGGACAAATTGAGGAACACGAGGTCGGTGACAAAACACACGTTTGCTCTTTTCCGCTCAGTTTTATCCCCATTAGGGTTTAACGCTCAGAGGAAAACAACTGGAACTGTGACACTCAATACAAAAGAGTTTGACCACTATTATTGTGAATAATGACACAATATACAGGATTTGATACGGCTCATGTATTCTGATTTAGGTCGTATTCCGAATGGAGCATTTTACGATGAAAACGTGTGATGTGTTGATATTATTAAATGCAGCCAATGGTTTGTGAAGCTGGAGTAGAGAAGCCAGAAGGAAAAGAAGGAGAAACAGCTACTTTGAAACATCATGAAGGACTTGGTTACAGCTGTAACTCTTTCACAGAGTGTCTTCAGTTCATGAAAGATATAATTGTAACATTTTATTCGTCTGATTCAGCGTTCGGTTGCACGAACGTTCATCCTCTTGTGTCACTTAGAGTTGCAAAAGAAAACATAAGGAGTAACAAACCGACTTTTATGAAGGACTTAGATATCAACGTGTTTTTGGATATGAACAAATATCTCAACGCCGACATCTTAGAGAAGGTGTTTGAAGGAATGAAAGATGGAGGCTGAGGTCACACGGTCCAACAAGTCCTTCATAATGTTTCTCCTTCTGAACACATATGTGGGCTTTTCTTTTGGCATAAAACCATCTTGTATTTTGCAACTATAAGTGACTTTTTTAGGTGACCGAAATGTTACAGTTAACTTTAATGAACTGAAGACACTCTGTGAAAAAGTTACAGTTGTAACCGTGGTAGAGACCTGTCAATCACCGTGTAGCCCCGCCCCTAAAGCATCCCCTGCTTTATGGTCTGTTTGACTCTAAATGGACCATCATTTACTAAATGAACATCATGCTGTATTGAAGAAGACTTGAAACTAGAGATTGAGACCATAAACTCATGTTTACAATGTTTACTGAGGTAATAAATCAAGAGAGAAGTAGTCATTTTCTCATAGACTTCTATACAACCAGAGGAGTCGCCCCCTGGTGGACACTAGAGAGAATGCAGCTTTAACACATGAAGCTTTGGCTTCACTCTTCAGAACCGGAGGTTACCGCCTGGTATTTTTTTAGGGCCTCTTTCTTTAAAAACCCTGTGTATCATTAATACACACTACTGAAGCTGAGGTGTGTTCGTCATGACTCCTGGAGATGAGGTCCGTTGTGTTACACATAATGAGGTCAACGTCCTCTGAAAGTACAGTTTGTCCTCTTGTCTCCGGAGAGCAGAGGGACCTGGTGTTCCCAGTCAGGAGACCCGGAAACCTGCTCCGGGAATGTTGGATCTCCAGGTGTTTTTGTGCCGGTTCTGACGCTCCAACTGCCGGGTTTCTCTCTCTCAGTTTGGGCTCTCTGCAGCTATTTTAATCAAAAATAAAGTGATTATGAATATGCAAATCGAGTCATTTACTAATTGTCGCAGCCAATCCTTCCTAAATGGAGCTGGGAAATGTTTTTTGGAGGGGGGGGGGGGGGGGGGGGGGACCTCATTTTGAGCCAAGAATGGCCGCCGCCTGGATGTTTGTCCTTGAGCCAGACTTTGAACCCTCCTGCCCCGCGACCTCCGACCCCTAAAAGGCCGACAGCGGATCACTATGAGCCCCGACATCACTGGAAACATTTTCACCCGAAGCTGTGAAGAAAACAAATCTATTCCAACGTTACTGAGTCGCACTGACGGAGTTTATTTACTGAGCGGTTTGTGTGATTCTGACCAAAAACGACACACACACACACACACACACACACACACACACACACACACACACACACACACCCACACACTAAGCTGCCCATTCTAATAGGTTAAGCTTTACTCCATTTGGTTTAATGTTTTGTAAAAGAGGAGCTACAGGGGAAGGAGGGAAGGAGGGAAGGAGGGAATGGTTTAGGTAGGACAAACATCAAGGAGATAGGAAGGAGAAAAAAGAGGGAATGTAGGGAGGACGGAGACAGGAATCGAAGGAAGGAGGATTAATATGAGAGAAAAAGAAGGAGGTGATGAAGGAAAGAGGAAGGAAGTAAGGAGGCGATTTAGATAAGAGAGGATTTGAGGTAAGAAGTGGGACTAAAAGGAAGAATGGAGGGAAGAGAGAGGGAAGGATATGATTCAAATGGAGGAGAGAAATGAAAAAGGAGGAAGAGAAATAGGAGGGATGTGAGGAGGATAGGTAAAGAGGAGATGATTGGAGGAAAGGAGAGGGAGGGTTTGAAGGAAAGGAGTGAAGGAAGGATGGACAGAAAGATTCATACAGGAGGAGAGGAGTGGAGGTAAAGAGGAAGAGTGGATGGATTCAGATTTTAAGGGAGGAGGAAGGAGGGAGGAAGGGAGGGGGAGAAAGAAGGATGGAAGAAGAGGATGGTTTGGGTAGAACAGGAATTGAAAGAAGGAAAGAAGGAAAGAAGGAGGTGATTCAGATAGGAGTGAGTAAAGTATGTAAGAAAGACTAAAAGGAAGAAGGAAGAAGGAGAGAGGGAGGGATGCATGATTTGATGCATAAAAGGAATGAAGAGAGAAAAGGAGGTAAGAAAAGGAAGAAAGGAGGGATGGAAGGAAAGAAAGATCGAGACAGGATGAGAGAAAAGAAGGGAAGAAGAGGAAGGACTAAAAGGATGAATGAAGGAAAGGAGACGGATGGTTGAAGGGAACAAAAAGGAGGCAAAAAAAAGACTGAATCAGATTTTAAGGGAGAAAGGGGGACTAAAGAGGAAAGGAGGGGAGTGGAGAGAAATAGAGGTAAGAAGGAAGGAGGGAGGAATGTACGAAAGGGAAGGAGGCAAGTGTTAGGAGCTTGAAGGGTGAAATTAAGGAAGTAAGGGGGGAAGGATGTAGAGGAAGAGGAATGGGGGGAAGATGATTGGATCAAATTGGACTGAAGGGAGTAAATAAGGAGGAGACAAAAGAGGGGGAGAGGAAACGATTGAAGGAGGAGGGGGAGAGAGGGATGTCAGGTAGGACTGAAGGAGGAGGGAGAGAGATGGGGGAGAGGAGGGAGGGAGACGGGACTGAAGGAGGTTAGTCACGCGATTAAGGAAAAGAGGAGGAAGGGAGGAGGAAACGTGGGGGAGAAAAGAAGGAGGAAAAGAGGATTAAAGGGAGAATCGGGAGAATCGGGAGGGAAGAAAGGAGGTTGGTCACGCGATAAAGCAAAAGAGGAGTAAAACAGGAGGAAGAGAGGAAGCAGATGGGGGAGAAAGGAGGGAGGAGGAGATTACTTGGGCTGGGCAGGAGGAGAGGAATGTATGGAGGATTAAAGGGAGGATCTAAGGGAGGGAAGAAAGGAGGTTTGATACGAGTAAAAGAGGAGGAGGAAACATGGGGGAGACAAGGAGGAGGAGAGGAATGTAGGATTAAAGGGAGAATCCAATAGGGAGGGAATAAAGGAGGTTTGACACGAGTAAAAGAGGAGTAAACGAGGAGGAAGGGAGGCAGAAGACAGGGGAGAAAGGAGGGAGGAGAAGATTACTTGAGCAGGAGGAAAGGAACGGATGGAGGATTAAGGGGGGAATCTGAGTAGAGAGGGAAGAAAGGAGGTCTGACACGAGACAAGAGTAAAAGAGGAGGAAGGGAGGAGGAAACATGGGGAGAAAGGAGGTTTGTCACGAGTAAAATAGGAGTAAAAGAGGAGGAAGGAAGGAAGAAGACGGGGGATGAAGGAGGGAGGGAGGGAGGAGGAGTGTTGGGCTGGAAGGCCAAAATAATGGAGCAGCTCATCTCACGGTGAATTTGAATGGAGGCTGAATTAATTTAAATCTCATCACGGCCCGCCCTCTAATACCTTATCAGTTCTGCACGGAGACAAGGGACGTAATCGCATTAGACCCGCCACTCTGCTCTACTGCGCTCTGCTACACACACACACACACTAAACACAGTACCTGTTCTGGTATGTGCTGCATTAACACACAATCACACACTGTGCATGTGACAGTGAGTGTGCTATCATGGTAGTGTGTGTGTGTGTGTGCACGTGTGTGTGCGTGACTTCATGCTGAGTGTGCACGTGCATTAAAACCAAAACACATACACAGCGTGAAAAAAAGCCCCAATGAGTACAAACATCATGCATGTAAAGACACACACACAGACAGCACGGATACACACTGATGAACGGGTGTAAACACACACACACACACACACACACACACACACACACACACACACACACACACACACAGTGTCGTATGGAGCGCAGCAGCCTTCCAGTTACCTTCTAGGGGAAAAGGCTCATGGGAAGTTATGCGCTGGGCTGTTGACATTGGCTGCAGCAGGACGAGCAGCTTTACAGAGCTCACGCTGAAATGTACACACACACACACACACACACACACACACACACACCTCGACCACAGTCAAACACACACACACACACACTCCAAAACAAGATGGCGGGCGAGTTATAGGCTGCACACACCAACTCACACACTCCGAAACAAGATGGCAGGGAACATTTTTTTCTATCAATTAATATGTGAAGCTCCACCACAGGAACCGACGGTTGTTTTAGGCGCGTTTGTTTTTCATACCTGTGGATAACAAACGTAAAGGACGTGGCTTTGATAGCAGACGCTGATTCAGTCGGTGACGACGGTAAACAGGTTTTAAAACCAGGTCGGAATGAATAGTCTTTCTTTTCTGGCTAGATTTCTATCAAAATAGTTATTTTGTACGTCGGAGATGCAGGTTCCTTCGATTGTATGCCGACGACTGAGTCATTTATTGTTGTCTTCTCAGACATCTTGAGTTGTGTTTCTGGGCCATTTAGGTGTGTTTGTTTTTCATTCCTGTAGATAACTGGACAAACGTCAACAGGGAGGTGGTTTCCTCATGAGGTTTTTAAAGCTGGAATAGTTTAAAACATCAGAAACCGACGGTGTTTGAATGAGGGACGACAGTCGAGAGTCCGGTTCTTCGAGTTCATTGAATTCAACCTTTTTTACTGAACTACTGTACATTTATCCAAAAAACCACAACAACACTGATCATGAAACAGGACATGTGAAATATAAGTGTAATAACTCAAAAGAGAAGAGCAAGAAAGAACTTTTAAATGGTGTAGTAAGTAGCACAGATGGAGGTTTGTTCGTCCAGAGGCGGAACACTTTAACCTTCTTCTATCTACAACAACCAAAGAGTGAGTTTGATTACCGGTGAAAAGTGATCGCCAAGTTTCCTCGATGGAGGCACAGCGTTGTGAACAAAATAAAATCCCCTTTAAATCAAAAGCACCTGTTTTCACTACGATCTTGTTTAGTCACAATTTCCATATAAGACAGAAACGATTAACAACAGACGCTTTAACTTGAAACACATGTTTAGTCGTAGAATCAATGCTTCAAATCAACATTTATGATCAACAATTGTTCAAATGACGTCGTGTGAATTCTTCTGAACCCACAGAAAGTTATTACTCAAGTCCTCCTGAAACCAACACATACTACAAAAACACACCATGGCACCGACACTCTGACAAATAAACGTGCTAACTAGAACCATGTGGGGTTCCTCGGCTTGTCTCGAGATGAGAACCTTTTTTGGTTTCCGGTAGAACCTTTTATAAAGGCTCCACCTGGAAGTCTTCAGGAGGGTTCAACGTAGAACCCAACATAAAGGGTTTTACTTCGGACCGTCTATGAAAGGTTCCATCCAGAACAACCTATCCAACGTTCTACAGAGAACCCTTCTATAGTGGAATTGTGCCACCCAGAAAGAGGTGGTATTGAGAACATGCTAACAAGAACCCAACCCGGAAAACCGAAACCCCTTTTATATTCCAAGGGGTTTTATCTGGAACCCAACCAAAGGGTTCTACCGAGGACAATTTTTTATTCCAAGAGTTTCATCTAGAACTCACCAAGAGGGTTCTACTCAGACCCCACAATAAAGATGTATACCTAGGACCATCTGTGAAAGGTTCCAACCAGAACAACCTATGAACATTTCTACAGAGAACCCTTCTATAGTGTAATGGTTCCATCCAGGACCCTGTCTGGGGGTTCGGTCCAGAACATTTACAATTTAGGGTGCTAACAAGAACCCAGCCGGGGGGTTGTACTGAGAAGCCTTTTATATTCCAAGGGTTTCCTTGAGAACCCTCCCTGGGGGTTCTACAGAATTCACTTTATATATTCCAAGGGTTTCATCTAGATTACATCCAGGAGGTTCTAACGAGAACCCTTTTATATTATATGGGGTTCATATAGAACTCTAAAGGATCCGGGCTGATGGTGCATCTCAACCCGGTCACGGTTCTTGATCTCAGTTTTTAGGGTTGTGGTCCGGAGGATCTTTTAATATCAACGCTTTCAACAATCCTTGAGGAACTCTTTGTTACAAAAGGGTTCTTTGGATGAAAATGGTTGTTAATGGAACCCCTAGTCTTACAAAGAACCCTTAGGGGCAAATGGTTCTGGGTAGAACCTCAATCCTTCAGGGAAAAAACCTTATTTCTAAAATAGAAAACACTCTTTAAAATGCATCATTAACATCTTAACGCTGTTGGACTCGGTTGGTTCTTGTGAATCTCTTTCAGACATTATCTTAATTATTGAGGTTTATAATTATAATCAATAGTTCTTTCTCATCCTTCTGCTTCCGCAGAACAAGAAAAAAAAGAAGCTCTCAAAATACTGTTTCACTTGGTATTTAAGTAGTAAATTCCTGTGGCAGCATCATTTATAAACGCATAAGACGACACATATTTCAGGATTACTGCGCTGGCTCGAGTGTACACACACAAAAAAAAACGTTTCCAAGAAAGCGAGAGCGAAGAGAGAAAACCCTGGCAGGTGAGGATCTTCTGAGGTTGGAAAATGTTCATCGAAACCAGAAGAACTTTGGGAAGTCTTCTGCAGAGACTGACTGCTGTTTACTGTGTGGGAGTGTAAAACATAATTCTTGAGTGAGACACATGTGCACGACCTAATGAACCAGCCAATAACGAGTGTGTGTACAAGCTCGTCAAACTGCGGTTCTCACTGCGGTTTATTCTCCGTCCAAATAGCTGCTGGCAGGCATCTGTGCATTTAAACAGCGGACGCACGTCAGCCCGCCCGACGCGGTTAAATTACAAACGTTTGGGGTATTTTTCTGAGGATGCAGCCGAGGCCGGCCGAGCTCGCCGTGAGTTCAAAATACATCTTCTCTTTTTTTTTTTAAGCGGAGTGCATGTCTTTGTGTGGAGGATGAATACTCTTTTAAAGATCTGAATTTCTTCTGTGAATACCAGAAGTTATTGGAGATTCATTGAATGAGCTTTATTAAAGAAAAGGGCACTGTCCATTTAATTTGTAATTTGGCCACAAGCAAAGCATTGATGCCGATGAAAAGGACTTGATTTGGCTCAGAAATATTAAACGTCAGTTCAGTTCATTTTTTTTAAACTGGCAGAAAATTTCTATTGAACTCTTTTTGATTTATTTCTGTCCAGACATCCAGATATATTTATCATCTGATGAAAAGAGACAATAAAACATAAGAAATACATGAAACCAACAAATTATCTTTATGTAAGATTAAAGTTTAAAAAAATAAATCATTCTGCGGTTGAATACGTCTGAAATGTGACTCTGTGTGCAAAGATTAGAGCTTCTGAAGGCTTTGATTGATGACTGACGGTCAATATAATCATTAAAGATGACTCGATGTGTGTGAATGAAATGGAGATTTGGCTGGTGACCGACTGAAGAGTTCAACTAAGACAAAAAGTCTCCTTGATTTTTAGATTAAAGCTTTAACTTTGTCCCCTAACCTGAACAGAGAACTTATATTACTCATAGACTGAAGATAAGAAGTGGACGTAGTCGTCGTGACGTCACTCGTTGGTTTGATGGATGCCGTTTTGAAGCCCCCAGTTTGGCGTTTTGTCCGTCGCCATCTTGTTTTTTTGCAGCCAGTGAACAGGAAGTGACCATATCTGGACTGAGGAGGAGTGACGTAGAGACGCCGTATACGTCTCTGGTAGAGACCTGTCAATCACTGTGTAGCCCCGCCCCTAAAGCATCCCCTGCTTTATGGTCTGTGTGACTCTAAATGGACCATCATTTACTAAATGAACATCATGCTGTATTGAAGAAGACTTGAAACTAGAGATTGAGACCATAAACTCATGTTTACAATGTTTACTGAGGTAATAAATCAAGAGAGAAGTAGAGTCATTTTCTCATAGACTTCTATACAACCAGAGGAGTCGCCCCCTGGTGGACACTAGAGAGAATGCAGCTTTAACACGTGAAGCTTTGACTTCTCTCTTTAGATCTGGAGGTTGCCGCCTGATCTCATACAACATCAAACACACTGTGAAAGTTATTAAACTGTAAAATATCACACATCTGTACACTGACTCATGATGCGCTGTTAATTTTGTCATGTGTTACATACGCTGCTTCTCACACTTTAACATTAAATTCATCATTAAATCAGAATCTAGATGTTCTTGCAGTTTTTTCCATCTTGTTGCAAAAGAAATATTGTGACAGATAGACGTGAGCCTCTTCTATGTGTTAAAATTCAGTTTTCCACACCTGAAGACGCGTGAAGAGTCTCTGACATGCAGGTAAAGCTCCTCACCTCTGAACCCCAGAACACACCGGCCACACGGAAACGCAGGTTTTATTCAAACAA
>NC_136543.1:20723790-21046290 GCF_910591455.1 Pholis gunnellus | reverse complement strand
AGATAAAAAAGAGGGTGACAAAGAAAGAAAAGAAAGGAAGGGAGGAAAGGGGGAGGAGGACCTGAAAGATGAACGAGAGGAGGAGGAAGAACAAGAGAAAGAGAAGGAGAGATAGGTAGAGGAGATCTTTCTCCCCCTTCCTCTCGTCCTCCCCTCCTTCCCTTCCTCTACCCCTCCCCTCTCCTCCCCTCTCCTCTCCTCTCCTCTCCTCCCCTCTCCTCTCCTCTCCTCCCCTTCCTCTCCCTCTACTCTCCTCTCCTCTTCTTTCCATCGCTTTTCTCTCCTGCTTTTGTCTAATAATCTCCTCCCTCCCTCCCTCCCTCCCTCCCTCCCTCCCTCCCTCCCTCCTCTTTGATTCATTTTTTTCAAAAGCCTCCCAAACTCCTGCGTCCTCCCCGCGGTGTCTATTTGTTTGTACATCAATAATTTCTGGTGACAAACGGCGGCCTTTTCATCGCTCACATGCCAACCTGAAGCCTGACACGCTCACTTTCTTCTGCCTCTTTATTTGTGCGGAGTGAAGCGGTGGCTTCGACAGGTAGATGTCAAGTTTCTCTTTCTGCTGTCTGTTGAGATAAATACTCCCCCCCCCCCCCCCCCCCCCCCCCCCACACACACACACACACACACACCGTAACATCACACACTGACGGGTAAAATAAATTAATAAAATCTGGACCGCTCCGAAAAACAACAAAAAACGGATCAATGAATAACTGTAATGAAATAAAATGTTTACAACAAACCTCCAAAAAGTTGTCTTTGAAACAAACATCATGAATAAAGTGTGTGTGTCTGCAGACATTACTTTCTATATATTGTTTTTATTTTCATTTAAAATGAAGACATCATCAAATGACACTAAATGGACGCAGCAGAACCAGAGATGTCGACTTCTATTCCACACGTTCTTCTTCTTTCTTTGTTAAAACCAGGCGGCTGTTGAGTGAAGCCGATGCTCCATGTGTTAAAGCTGCATTCTCTCTAGTGTCCACCAGGGGGCGACTCCTCTGGTTGTATAGAAGTCTATGAGAAAATGACTCTACTTCTCTCTTGATTTATTACCTCAGTAAACATTGTAAACATGAGTTTATGGTCTCAATCTCTAGTTTCAAGTCTTCTTCAATACAGCATGATGTTCATTTAGTACATGATGGTCCATTTAGAGTCAAACAGACCATAAAGCAGGGGATGCTTTAGGGGCGGGGCTACACAGTGATTGACAGGTCTCTACGTTACTCCTCCTCAGTCCAGTTATGGTCACTTCCTGTTCACTGGCTGCAAAAAAAATTGCATGATCGGCGAACTCGAGGCCACAAACACGATGAGTGGCGATACGTCCACTTCTAATATACAGTCTGTGGTCAAAACCTAGCACCTACATGGCCCACAATGCAACTCAACCACAGGTTTTCCACTCGTGGTGCAGCTCCCGATGCAAAAGTACGGTGGCCCTGAAAGCTCAACATCCTCCACTTTAAGAAAAAGACTTCACTAGAAAGAATAAAAATCAAATCGATCAAAAACTGGCACAGAAAAGGACGAAATTTGACGAAATTGTGTGGAATAAAACAGCTCAGAACATGTCTGCTGTTGACGAATTCAGTTTTACCACCAAGTGAAAATGTAGAATGATATTATTATAATAATGCGTCGGTGAGATTTTGTCTCGACTTCTGCAAGAAACTAAATGAATGAAGAGTCAGATTCCTGCCATGAGTCAGTTGAATAACCTTGGACTGATGAATGTATCACAGACTGTTTAGAGCTCCGACTGTCTGACTGAGAGAAACACTCTCATTGCTTCAAATGTTCTCTTCAGACGGTTTCAGCAGCTTCCCGAGTCGATATAACGAGATACTGTTCGTACAAAACAAGAGGCGCTGCCTCGAAACAAACGCCGGCTACAGAAGAGCTGAAGGAGGAGAAGACGAATGTGTCCACGTTTTCAAAGTCATGCCACGAATACAAACACGGAGAAACCTGGAGACCAACAGGATCCCTCACCGGCTTCCCACCGGTGCCGGGGATCAAACCCCCGGTCTCACACTCAGAGACGTTTTATTAAAGTATCGTTTGAACACTAATGAAGGTGTTTCAGGTGAGACTGGAAACTCGTCAGGTAACTGTGTGTGTGTTGACTGTAGACACACTGTACATGTGTGTGTGTTGTTTATCATAAACTGTGTGTGTGTGTGTGTGTGTGTGTGTGTCCCTCACACTTTGTGATAGTAAAGAGAATAAGTGACATCCCATCAGCCATCTCCTCACACACACACACACACACACACACACACACACACACACACACACACACACACACACACACACACACACGCACACACACACACACACACACACACACTGAGAAGCTGCAGCCAAGCAGAGAAAATAGTTTGGCTGCACATCCTGTACTGCTTGTTTAAGCTCCACACTGAGAAACACCAAACTCTCTCTCTCTCTGTTTCTTTGTCTCTTTTTCACTCTAGTTTGTTCTCTTTGTCCCTCTTTCTTTCACACACTTTACTGTCTCTCTCACACACACACACACACACACACTCTTCTCGCCATGTGGACAAAGCTTTCATTCACTGGAGGTTTTGGTCAAGCGGCTCGGCCTGCTGGTGAAACTCAACAATCAGACTGCAGATCCAGATCTGACCGACTGACCGGTTCCTTCAAACCCTTTGTTTTTAAGTTGGCTTTCTTCATATACTTTAGTCAGACTGACTTTAGGGTTTGACTCAACTAAGCCTCTGGAGGTTGAACGTCTGTTGAAGGTCAGCGTGACTGTCGTCCATGTTTGTTCTGGTGACCGGTTTGACTTCTTCTTCTGTTCGGGGTTTGAGGTCGAACCTTAAATCTGACGGACCGGTTTAAAGACTCGACGAGCAGGTTTCAGCTTTAGTTTCATTCTTCAGATTTACTGCCTTACGCTGCCTGTGATGGAAGTTTAGAGAACAATACAGGATGTTTACTGCCAGACTGTGATGCAATCTGTGTGTAAGTGTGTGTGTGTGTGTGTGTGTGTGTGCATACAGCCTCTTAATATGATGCAATTATGAATTAAATGTGTGTGTAGCTGTGTGTCTATAGATTGTGTATGTGAGTGCAGGATGACGCAATGGCATGCAGCTACGCACTTAAATACACACATATGTATACTGGCACTGTGTGTGTGTGTGTGTGTGTGTGTGTGTGTGTGTGGGAGAGAGGGAGTACTGTAATGTACTGCAAATGTGTGTACTGTTGGTGCGTGAGCGAATGTGTAAACAAGTGTGAAAGAGAAAGACAAAGTGTGTGTGTGAGTACTATGACACATGCAAAAAGGAAAGAATCTTAGCAGGAGGTGTGTGTGTGTGAGAGCAGCAGGGGAGATGTGTGCGTGTGTGTGTGTGTGTGTGTGTGTGTGTGTGTGTGTGTGTGTGTGTTGACCAGCTGGTGTTACACATGTGGACGTGTCCTACAGAGCCATGGACTCCTGCAGAGAGACTCACTCCTACAGCAGATCTTTGCCCAGAGAGTGTGTGAATGTTAGTAACTTGAATATATATATATATAAGTGTGTGTGTGTGTGTGTTTTATAATGTGTGTGTGTGTGTGGAATCCTGCCATTTGGTGGGTGTGTAATGAATGTGTCATGCACGGATGAGTCAGTTTATTTGTGTTTAGTGAAACACTTTCGTATCAATGCAGTGAATCAACAGTAGAGTACACGATGTGATACCTCAGTAATACAATAGAGTCAGAATACTACAGTATCAATACAGTGAGTCACAGTGTGATTTACTAACAATACACAGAGCAAATACAGGAGAAGAAGTACTTCGTTAGGTTTAGGGAAATATCGTTCGGGTTAAAATACGGAATTGCTGTGATGAAGAACAGAAGTTATGTGACAAATAAATCAACGTCCAATTCTTATTTCACGCTCTTTTCTGCCGCGTTTATACTTCCTCGTTCAAGACTAAAAGTCACCAGTTAACACGGTGACTCGTTAAACTGAAACACCTGTTGCTTTGAAGTTCTGACAACCGAACACGCTACAGCATCACGATGACGTTAACCGCTTTAATTCAACGTTTGAAGCTCGTTCACTCGTCTGTACGGCCGACGCAAAAAAAGACACTTCTGTTGCAAACAAACGCACGAATATCTTTAATGACGTCGGCTGCAAAAGAGTCTGTGAAGTACCTTTCAGTACTGTGATTGTATCTCCTGTCGTAGTACTTGAGCAGTACAAAAACTTCATACACGGAGCAGGAGTATCTGTTGTCAGGGCGCTGTGGAGCCGACCAACACGCCGCTTTATATTGGCTGCTTGTAAGGTTGAGTATTTACCAAGTGTGTGTGTGTGTGTGTGTGTGTGTGTGTGTGTGTGTGAGTGTGTGTGTGTGTGTGTGTGTGTTTCCAGAGGCAGTGCAGTGAAGGGGAGCTAATCCAGTAAAGTAACGGAGAACCGACAGAGTCAGAGGTCATTATCATTCACACACCGTCGAACACAGCACACTCACACACACACAATGCTTAATCTGCAACACTTCCTGCACGCACACACACACACACACACACACACACACACACACACACACACACACACACACACACACACACACACACACACACACACACACACACACACACACACACACACACAGCTTTTGCCTCGTTATCCATCTTCTTGGTGTATCTTTCTCTCGTTTACACACATGAAGCTGGAAAAACACTCATTCGACAATTTTCTTTTTCTTCTTCTCTCTGCCCCCCCCTCCACCCAACCAAACCTACTACCCACCCACACACACCCACCCACAAACACACACCCACAAACACACACCCACAAACACACACCCACAAACACACGAACACCAGATGGGTCTTAATCTCTTGTTGCCATAAACAAACACGAACCGTTCGAAGAAGCAGACAGAGAGACCACTGTGTGTCGGTGTAACTTCTTGTCATCTAACATCCTGTTAAGTCCTGAGACGGCATCAAACAAAAGTCCAACACACACACACACACACACACACACACACACACACACTGGCCTCGGACAGAGACAAGCTAATGCTGCACAGATGTGATCGGAGGCCCTGTACCTTCCACGCTGTTGTGCTCATTGACATGTTGTGGGTAGGTTGTATATATATATATATATTCGCTCTGTGGTAAATATCAGATATGAGTCAGTGGGGTCAACGTCTCGTATGATGGAGATTGTCCGTTCAATCGCCGCTAACCTCGTCTGCTCGAACCGAACCCTCCGACCCCAGGAGGGAACCGAGGTATCAAAGTTCTGTACACGCACCGCCGCTCCGCCGTAACTCCTCACGACCCCCCGGGGAAGAGTTAACTCGGGAGAGAATCAAGATGTTGCTACAGAGAGAACGCTCTCTGGCCTCTCGGAGGAGATTAACAAGTGTAATGCCGTGCAGATGTCGACCCGGTGCGACTCCCACTCTCTGCTTCGCCGCTGCTTTCAGGAGAAGAAGAAGAAGGAGAATCTGGAGGCACGCAAAAAAATAGTTGATACGGCTTCTCTGACACCGTGAAGGAAGCATCGGTTTGTGGTGTTTATCGCGTGTCGGGGGTGAGGCGGCACGGTGACGAGTGCATAAACTGTCTTTACTCAAAGGAAGCATTTCATCAACCAGCTGAAGTTTTCCTGGAGAAGGGACCGGAGTTTCCCAGATAACTCGAGAAAGACTCGACAGCTTTGTTCAATGAGTTCCAAAGATCACCGCCATCTTTTTTTAGGTTCAAACGAAGGGAAATCATCCCGTCACACCGTGCACTGATACTTTAGACCACAGTGTCCAACTTTGACAGAGACCCTGTGCACTGATGAAGGAATGTTTTTTTCCCAGTTTGCTGTGGAAAAAACTTGACCTCAACCCAATCCAACAGCTTTTGGGATGAACTGGGAGTAAATCCCTGCAGCCGGCTTCAGGGAAGCTGCACGACAATGAACCAGATTTAAGGTCTAATATGATTTAACAATCAAATGTGGGGGTAAAGGTTGAGCATCCACATACATCCCTCTCCCCAGCAGCGTTTTCCAGCTCTTCCTGGGGGGAACCCTGAGGCGTTCTCAGGTCAGACGAGATATATAATCTCTCCAGTGTGTTCTGGGTCTACCTCGGGGCTTTTTACCAGTTGGACGTAGCTGGAAAACCTCTAAAGGACGGCGTCCAGGAGGATCCTGACACCTTTCGACAGGAAGGAGCAGCGGCTGTACTCCGAGCTCCATCCGGATGTCTGAGCTCCTCATCTTCACCCAATGAAGGAAGCTCTATTTCCGCAACTTGTATCCGCGATCTCATTCTTTCTGTCGGTACCCAAAGCTCTCGATCATAGGTGAGGGTCGTACCGTAGATGGACTGGTGAATGGACTGATGGTCCGGTACGCTGTCAGCATCACTGACTACGTTTACGTGCACCAAATATTCAGGTTTTTGCCCTTATTCTGAAAAAGACAATATTACTAATAAGCGGTTTATATGGCTAATGAAAATTAATATTCCACTAATATTCCTGTTTACATGCAGCCGTGCATATTGGAAATAACGTAAAACAACCCCATGCCTCTTCCTCATCACCAGGGCTGGCGAATCCTACGTTGAAGTCTGTTTAGACGCTCTAACATGTCGTTTATCTCGTCTAAATAAGGTAAAGTGGAACATCAGGAGCCGTTTGTGCCATTTTGCTTCTTTGTGTCAAAATATGCTTTCCTCCAGTGGAGGACTTGTTGTTGGACCGAGTGAACTCAGCGTCCCTCTTTCATTCCTTCAAACGCCTTCGCTGAAAGGTCGACATTGAGATATTTGTTCATATCCAAAACCATGTTGATGTCCAAGTCCTTAATAATGTTTAAAAGTCGGCGTGTTTCCCCTTCTGACCATGAATGTGTGCTTTTCTTTTGGACATGAATCTCTACTCCAGCTTTACAAACTATTGTCTAGTTGGTTTGTGTAAACAGGAAAGAGGCCGTGTGTCACAAAGTGCATTAAAATCCTCTATTGAGACTCATGTTCTTAATGTATTCATGTCCAAAGAAAGCTCCTAAAACCAGAATAACATCAGCACATCACGTTTTAATCATGAAATGCTCCATTCAGAATAAGGCCTAATTCAGAATATCCCAACAGAATATGATGTTTACATGAACTATTTCAAATTTGGAATATTGTCACATTCAGAATGAGAGTGGAATGTGAGAGTCCATGTAAACATAGTCATTGATTATAAGTCTTTATTGTTTCAGATTGCTGAAATGGTTTACTGCCAATAATTAATCTGATCTGGACATGACATCACATCACATTCAATGAGTTTCTGCAAGAAATTCTGTTGAGAAATGATGATGAAGACGTTTCTACAACTCTCATTTAACAAAAGAAGCCAAAGTTCTGACATCTAAAAAAACAAACAAGGCACTTGTAGAAAAGAAAAATTATAAAAATGAGATGTACATTTTGAACTATGTGATAAGAAAACAAACCTTTAGCTACAAACCCCTTTGGGTTCGATACCCAGACCTTCACATCAATAGCCGATTATCCACAACAAGAATAAACATGCGTCAAACGGCTAAAAAGGACCCAAACATGTGAAGCCCGCTGCCAACAGTTGCGTAACACTGGATTTCTCCTACAGGCATAAACACAAATACTTGAACCGGGTCCGACTGTTTTCTGTTGTTTTCGACCCTTGAGGTGGTGGATTTCTGTGGAAAACTCATGCAGCACTAATACAGAATAGACAGACGAACAAAGATGGAACGAACGAGGATAATGTTGTACAGATGGAGCAACGGTCCAAGTTGCTTGATATTTGTTTCCTGCTCCGAGAGGAAAACCAAGAGGGGCGTCGAGGTCAGTGTCGACCGATTCTTCACTCGATTATACAACAGAAAATAATACACATGTAACTTGTGTTTAACTGGGATCAGAAGAGAAACAACAGACGTAAGAATACCTACAAGAATAATCAGGTTCAGCTGCTCTGATACGAGACAGATTTTATGGCTGCATTGCCGTTTTTTGTCTCTTTCTCTCTGTTACACCACCTCCGTCATCGGGGAATTGTTTGGAAATCCTGCAGAACAAATGGATTGCTGAAGCGTTCAGTTTACATCAGAGAGTCTCTCTGCTCCTCCCATCCCCCCCTATTTTCCTCCCATCTCTCCTTCCATCCTCGACACCCTCGACCTCTTCTCCGTCCTCATTCCTCGTCTCCGGTCACAGGCTCAGGTTGCAAAAATAAAATAAAAATGAACGGCTCTAAAACAGACTCTTTGGACGCTACTGCACAAACCAACAGATGAGAGGATGAAATGTGCAGGCGTGCTATGATTTAGTATATTTTCACCTATCCACCAATCTATCCACCAATCATCCATCGATCATCCACCAATCCATCCATCCACCTATCCACCAATCCATCCAACAACCATCCATCCACCCATCATCCACCAATCCATCCAATCATCATCCATCTATCCACCAATCCATCCAACAATCATCCATCGACCATCATCCACCAATCCATCCAATCATCATCCATCATCCACCAATCTATCCACCAATCATCCATCGATCATCCACCAATCCATCCACCCATCCATCATCCACCAATCCATCCAACAATCATCCATCCATCATCCACCAATCCATCCAATCATCATCCATCATCCACCAATCCATCCAATCATCATCGATCATCCAACCATCTATTAATCATCCATCCATCCATCATCAAAAAGCTGAAAACTCAGAGGAGCCACTTACCACCTAAAGTGAAAAGCTGGTCCACATTAAAGGTTAGTTTTTTGTTTGGCGCATACAGAAAATTATGATTTAACATGTTTGTGCACCGGATATCATTTGAAACTCGGCGCTAATCTTGTCGGCTATCGGTCAGAAAAAATAAATCTGAATTAGCATCCCTACTTCAAACTACAGCTAATCGTCACAGTCAACTTCCAAACCCTCCACAGTGGAACTGTAACGGGTCATCGGGAGCTGGAGAAGAAAAACAAAATGTGGAAAGGAACTACTTTATCTTGTGGCGGAGCCAATGGGATAAAATAACCGCCCAGTTGGACCTGAATGTGTCACAGGTGTTAATATTATTCCACCGCAAGCTTCCAGAGCAGCTTCGGTTCTCCTCGTTATAGATTCCCCAAGTCTCTGAACTAAGCCAAAGATATTTCTCCTGCAGAGTAAAACCATAAATAGGCAGAATAAGAAAGAAAGAAAAAGAACAACCAGGAAATTAAATATTTGTCTGTGTTCGGCAAAGCAGGACAGGAAGCAGATTGTGCTTCTTACTGTTCCGGATTAATCAAAGTCAACATAAAGAGAAGAAGAAGAAAAATTCCAATTACATGGTGAAAAATAATGGCCATATTTAAAAAAGGCCGTATTCATATTTTATATGTAGACTTCTCAGAGCTCTGCATGTGTTAAGATATTCCCTGAATGCCGCAGTGTAGACGCAGGTCGGGAGAACCCTCCATAATGTTTACCGAGTTTACCGACTTGGCTGACGGCTGTGTTTTCTTATCCTCTAACTGAGAGGGTGATTTGACTGATGCTCGTAACAGATTGCATCACAGCAGGAGACGAACTAAAACGCTTTACGCACCGCGGCTCTCCCTAAACTGTCTAACAGTGGCAGCGCTCCACCTTGTAAATTTGGAATAGTAATTTTCGAAAATTTCCCAGCAGTCTATCTCCAATTGGCCTGCACTGGGAGTAGTGTTTGATATCGGTGAAGTATCGCGGCGTACCACCTCTGAACAGCAGAAATATGATCTCAGCTCTGTGACACTCAGCGAAAACACCTGAGACACATTCAAATCTGTTTTTATTCATAAACCAGTTACCACAGCAGCGGCTCCTTTCTTCAGTAAGTCCTCAGTTAAGATTTCTATATTTGTCCTTTTTTTAAAAATGTGATCCACACTGACTTGTGGGTGTACATAATACATTATAAAACGTAAAAGGTAGAACGGCATAGAACCAAGTTGAATCTTTTTGGGACTTTTTTGCTGAAAGAAAGATTACTTCCATTTTCTCTGCAACTTATTTGATTTAAAATTTTCTTTTCCTGCATTTCCTGTCACCTTCCTACTAAATATTAACATCTATACTTGTGTTTATACATTTTTGTTTCACATTTTGCTTCACGTCTCGACCGTGCATCACTGCAGCCGTATTTCTTATTGTGCATTCTGAAGTAATGTATTAGAAAAGCTATATGGAAACTAAACAAAATTTGATAAAACTGCCTCAAAAAAAGATTGTATGCTCGCTTGAGATTGTTTTTGCCTTTTTCGCTGCACTAAATGGATTATGGAAAGTAGTAAACATTTAACTCACATGATCAGCTGTTTCTTGCCATCTTCTCTGATATATAGTATATATATATATATATATATATATATATATATATATATAGATAGATGTAAACTTTTGTCTTAGAGGGATTTACCTTTTTATTATAATAATATTACTTTTGGAGGCACGAAAAAAAGACTTAGAAATAGAAATGGCGAACACTAAAAACCAAACGTCGTTCTTGAAATCTCCCTTCCAAACTTTTGTTTCCTCATTTCTAAAATCATCTGCCAATTTTTTTACCAACTTCAAACCAAATCTCAGGCTGGAGTGATTTCTGACAAATGCATCTAAAGATTGAATAAGTTGTTGATCATTATCAGAAGGTTTAAGCGTGGGTCATGTGGGTGCTTTCTTCTGCTGCAATTAGCTTGTTTCACATCTCCATTTTGAACTGAAACCACATTTTCTTCAACTGTAATTGGATTAGTTACCTTTAAAATCTCCATCTCTGCGATTACTTTAGCTCTTAAAAACATGTAAAATCTGCACCTTTCTAACCCTCCCCTCCCCCCCGATAAAAAAATCAATTTGAGAATTTGAGGGATATCTCTTGAGTGGCACTTAACAAAATTGAACAAATGCGTTGGTGGGTACCTTCCGGAACAAAACAAGTCGAACGCTCATTACTCTGAAAAACACTTGACTTCCTCATGGCCTCAATCACGCGGTGCTGGATAAACTCCAGTGTTACTGAGCTGCTTTCGCCGATCGGAGGGGGGCCGGTGTTAAAAATCCAAAAACTGTGTCTGGAAGAGGAGTGCGGCTTAAATCCTGACCTCTATCTCTTCCATGGAAGGGTTTCCTGAGAGTCTTTGAGCCAAAGAGACGCCCACAAGAAGCCACTTTAAACCTTCAGAGGCCTCAAGTTGATTAAAGATTGAAGCCCAGCAGACTTTTACAGTCTTCAACTTAAAAAAAACAGCAAAGTGAGGAGAGTTTCATTATTGGGGCTGATAACTTTAGCTTCATGAAGAGTTCATTTTAGTCTGGTTCGTTTGATGAAATTATATTTGAAGAAATAGTTGGTGTTAAAATAAAGTTGTTGATAAGAGAAGGATTCATCCAACAAGGAGAAGGTAAGATGAGGACATAACCCAGTCGCCACAATGTTTTTGGGGCATTTTACGTTTCCTGGGTTCCTGGACCAACAATACGTTAAATATGTTTCACATCAGCCTCGTATCCCGCTGGAGAAACTCACTAGGCCACGTGATGACTTTGTGAAACATTTAGTTCATGTTCAGGCAACAAAAAGTACTTGGTTAAGGTTAAAAAAAATTATATCATAGTTTGTGTTAAAATAATAACATAAACAAGGTAACAAGGTAACGTGACAAGGTAACGTAACAAGGTAACGTAACAAGGTAACAACCGTAACAACCATAACAATGTAATTTAACAATGTAACATAACAATGTAATGCAACATTGTAATGTAATAACTTAACAATGGATTGTAACAACCATAACAATGAAACATAACGTAACAAACGTAATAATGTAAAGCAACAACCGTTAAACAAAACAACCGTAGCAACGTAAGGCAACAACGCAACGTAACTTGCGTCAATAAAAAACAACTGTGAATAAGAACCGCCCTTAGCTGACTTTCTTACGTAATATTACGTAACAAGCGTTGGTTTCACACGGGACACAAACAGCGGTCTCCTGGGTGAAAGTTCTGTCTTTTTATTGAGACAGTGTTGCAACTGTACGGTATGAATAGTTGTGATGTGAGATATTGTCGTACATTCATCACACTCCCGGTGTGTAAAGGCCTTCACACTGTGCCGTAGAGCCGAGGCGCGTTACATTTCGACCAAATAACTCACTCACACTCGATGAAAACCGCTGCCAGCATTTCTAGAAATCCAACATCTAGACAGAACAACAGAGAGGTTGTGGATCCGCGCAGATTTCCGGTGACACATTTCTCAACTCAGAACACCCACAAGCACATTTCACAGCTGAGGGGAGAGAAAGAAACATAACCTAAAGAGTAGAAAATCACTAAACACGCCAGACCTCCGAGGAATCACACACACAACCATCAAGCAAAACAAGTGAATCACCAAGTTAAATGTCTCCAGCTAGAATCGCAGGTGTGCTGATGGGAAACACACACACACACACACACACACAAAAATAAAAAGAAATGGAGTGTTGTGGTGGTGATGTTCAGCAGCAGCAGCGAGGCTTCGGTTTAATTCTGCAGCTCAGCGAGAGAGGCGAGCAGCAATCTGCCCGGCCACACTGACTGCCCACACACACACACACACACACACACACACACACCTCCTCCACAGGTGTGTGTGTTTTTAGGGTGAGTCATTCTCTCCCACGTAGTCGATACCTCCACCAGCGGTTGTGGAGATCCCATCAGCCCCTCACACTGTACCTGCACGGCTCCTCACACTCCCACCACTGTTTTCAGATCACCGCTTCCTGCATCAACGCCGCCGCCGCAGACATTCAAGACTACAGCAGCAGCATTCGGAGGTAACAGATGGCCATTTTATCAACAACAGTATGATGATGATCAGAGAGAGTGACACAACATTAGGGCATCATGCTAATCATGCAGTCTTTGTTTGTTCCACAGAAACATTCAAACATTTAGATCTGCTTTGCAGCCGAAAATCCTTTTGATTCATCGCATTAATTAAGACTAATAATGTAATTCATAATCATAATCAACACGGCGCAGCCATACGCGACTGTGAAGTATCTCAGTGGTGATGAAGCCACATATCTGCAGAGAGAGGAGAGAAAGAAAGCAGCATTGTCTCCTCTTGATGCCCATTCATTCTTCAAATGATGCCGTAGGTTTTTAATCACGTTTCAGAGGCCCGAGGGTCGCGAAACTCACTCGGCGTGAAAACGAAGCCTCGATGTGAGTAAGAAGAGAAAAACAACCACCAAATGATCAGGTGCAGAGCCGTATCTGCAACCCCCCCCCCAAAAAAACACTGTGCCGCTCGGTGGATTCTTTCAATCGAGGTGCTTCGTGGCACCTTTCTCCGATGCACATATTTTTAGCGGCGATGACCCGTGTGCCGAACTGCACCCCGTCAACCCCGGCAGTGTTAGCGCGGTGCTCCACCCCTTGAGCTTCACAGAGACCATTCAATGAAGCAGAAGGCCTGTGAAAACAAACCTTTTCCCGAGCACCCAGTGGGGCTGGCACCGGCACCGTGAGGCTGGCCGCGGCCCAGGAAAAGCGCTGAAAAATCGGGCTGGACGGCAGCCAAGTGCTGGTGGATTTTTGGCTTTTGGTTGGGCAGGTTTTTTTTTCTGTGCTGTGATTTGGCGCTGCAGTGGGAGAGATCTTACATGAAAGCAGGAAATGGTAAAAAACAAAGTTGCTGACGGGTTCAGAGATGCACACGTAGAAGATGAATATTTCCAACACGGTTTGGGTTTTTAGGAAGCGCTGCAACATTTACAAGCTCCACCAAGTCGTAAATCATGTTTATCTTTGGTGATATGAATCAGGCAGACCGCTGTGTTTCCTCCGGTTCCTGATCTTCAAACAGCATCTTTAATACACAACTTCTTTGGATACTGTTTTGTATTGTCTGCTGGCATTTGTTTTGGAGTCTAATTGCCCTTTTATAGTTTGTGTGTTGTTAATACACTTATTTTCTGTCCTTGTTTCTGCCTGATTTTCTGATCAATAAAGCTTCATCTTAGAACCACAAAACCCGCCGGCGGGATTGAAAAGCATGTTTCTTTAAACAAACGGCAAAACTACAGCGTTTATCACAACCAGAAGCTGTAAAAAACGTCACTATCGACAGATTTTCATCTTTCCGACGGTTCTTGAACACATCATGTGTGATGACCGCTTCTGTCAGAAAAGGAACTCAAATGAAGCTTGAAATTGTGATATTTCATCCAAATCATTTAACTCCGTTAAAGTCTGTTTGCCCCACAATGCTTTTTATCTTCAGTGAAAGGAAGTGACCATATTTGGACTGAGGAGCAGTGACGTAGAGACGTTGTATACCCCGTCAATCACTGTGTAGCCCCGCCCCTAAAGCATCCCCTGCTTTATGGTCTGTGTGACTCTAAATGGACCATCATTTACTAAATGAACATCATGCTGTATTGAAGAAGACTTGAAACTAGAGATTGAGACCATAAACTCATGTTTACAATGTTTACTGAGGTAATAAATCAAGAGAGAAGTAGAGTCATTTTCTCATAGACTTCTATACAACCAGAGGAGTCGCCCCCTGGTGGACACTAGAGAGAAGTAGAGTCATTTTCTCATAGACTTCTATAGGACCAGAGGAACACTAGTCTTTGGTCCCGTAGAAGCGTTCAACATGAAACAAACTACCGTCTCTACCGTCGGTCTGTTTCTCTGAAACATTTATCCATACAACAAATATTCTGCACAGGACCTCCATGACAGCTCCAGATGTGATTACTCAAACTTATAACAGACAAACTGCAGATCATCTGCTTTGTTGGAACCCCCCCCCCCCCCCCCCCCCACCCTAAATGTGTGTTTTTTTCCCCCAAGTTGCACAATCGTCTTTGCAGCTCGGACTACAAAGTGTGTTCGCTTTTATCGCCGCGGGGGCACCAGAGGCTTCGGACGCTGCCACGTTTTAACTGTTACTGAATGAACCCGCTGAACCGAGCGCGCCGGTTTCCAGCTGAGGATCCACAATGTTTTACACACACTTTTCTCCCCGATTCAAAAGAAGCAGCTCAGACTCTCTGCTCTGATGTCGTCCCTGTTGGATCTGATTGAATATACATGTTTGAAGGTTTCTTTTCTTTTTCCTCAAATCAAATCTCGTCTCGACTCTGGCTCGCATTTTCTTGATACTTCCCTCTCAAAATGTGATTTTCTTTCCCTCCGTCTGCACCTCTTCTCTCTACAAAGGCACAATCTGCAGAGACCTCCTTTTAGACCTCAATTTCTGGAGATGAAATGTCACATCTTTCAAAGTGTCTCTCTGACTTTTTGTCCCCCCCCCGGAACAACTTTCCGTCTTACTCACCTGAAGTAAAATCTCTCTCAGCCTTCCAGGTGTGACTCCTTCTTTCTTTTCTTTACAATGTCGCTTCTCTTTCTCTGCTTCTAAAACACATTTATTCTTTACTGTCCTCTACTTTAAATGAAATGCATTTAAAGCATCAGCCTGTTTTATACTAAACCTCCCGGTGCAAACTGAAGAGGTAAGAGCTCACGCCGACTGGATTCAGAGTAAATACCTCTAAAGGACTTGAATTGTTGTTCTTCGGCGATGGACTGAAGGACACCGGAGGGACAAAAGAGCCCAAAAGATGAGGTTTGATTGCATGTTCCTCTCTCGGATGGACGTCGACCTACGCCAAAGTTTAATGTGGGTAAAAACAGAGCGAGCAACTTGTGGAGTCTCCGCTCTGAAACATTCAGTTCTTTTTAACTAAACATTGTAAAGCTGGTTTACACATTTTTCACGGTTTTTGCTTTTGTTTCTTTTAATCATCGTCTGGTAATCTGGTCCTACGTTTCTTTTCCTTCTTGAAATGTTTCCCCCTCCGAGGCGTCTGATCAGAAAACTCCTCTGAGCGACTCAGAGGCTCTGAACAAATCTGTGGGATTTACGCCGGCTTGCTTTACACTCTTTACTACAAAATACGAGAGACTTTCTGACAGTCTGCTTCTCCCACATTCTGATACGGCAGCTTGTTCTGGGTGACACACATACAAATACAACAGGAGAAAAAAGGGATGTTTTTGTTGGTGTTTCTATGGACAAAAAAACCCACAAACATCTGGCGTCTGTCTTCAGTGTGAAAGGTAAGAATCTGCATTCATTCCAGGACAGACGACACTGGTCACAGGTATTTATCGGCAATTATGGAAACATGTCCCCCGGGTGGACACACTTATTTTCGCCCCTTTTCCGGTGCTTAAGTGAATGAATAATAAATAAAATCAGCAGGGATTTGAACGATTATTACAAATTATTAACATACAATTAATATGCTCTCCTCAAAGCTCCGTTGACAGAAACGATAATTGCACCTCGCCGATAAAAAACACACTTCATTCAAACTCCACAAAGACAAAATGAAACTCGTCAAAATCATCTTTGTTAGTCTTTCCCCTGTTCCAACAATCACCAACTCTGGTTTGGTCAAAGTTAACACCTAATTCCTAATTCAAGATGTAAAATGCTCTCCTTAAAGCTACAAGACTCCGTTGATAGAAACAGTCGTTTTACCTCAATGACTGTCGAAAGACGCACGTTATTCAAACTCCACAGACTCAACAGAAGTGTTTTGTCTTTCCACTCTAGTTTGGTCAAAATAAAACCTTCATTCACAGAGTTAGATTTGAGAAGAAACGGATGTTATTTCCTCTCCTCACAGACACCGGACTCCATCGACAGAACTTTGACCTCGCTGACCATCGAAACACGTTTCTGTTCCATCAATCACCAACTGAACAAGTAACAAAAACAATTAACTCACACTATTTCCTGGCGTGTTCATGATGTCGAACACCAGAAAGAAACAGCTACTCGTCTGCTGCCATTGGTAAAAGAGTTCATCTCCTGTTTTTATGTGTTTAAAACTTAAACTAGTGATGTTTCCACACTGAGCTGTTAGTCTGTAACACCCATCTCCCTCTGTGTTCATCCCGGTGGTTCAAACCCGGTCTGATTTTTCGGGTCCGCAAACTGTTTGTTTTAAGTGTCGTTCTGACTAGCTGGTGAATTACTGCAGGACAGACAATCGGAGGATTCATGATTCATATTTTTCATTAGAGAAACAGTTCAAACCCCAAAGAAAAACAGCGTATTCTCACATCTGATGAGCTCAAACGTTTCCACTTGATACGTGACTCTGCAGGTGATTTGCATTACCTGGCCCATGTGGAGCAACACATTAACGACTTATCTCATTATCCATCGCAGAATGAGGCGACACATTGGTGATTGGAGTCTATGGCCCGCTGATGGAAGCTCTCTTGCATTTGCAGTTTTACTAAGTCAGACACAGTCGTATTTAATTGCACGGAACACAACAGGTTGTTCAACGCACCACCATTTCTGTTTAAATAAAAGTTGTGTCAAGGCTGAACGTGACTTCCGTACTTGAGTGAGCCCACTTCCACTAAGTTGAACCCAAAACCCCGAACTTTTCCTGAACCTGACTGACGTTCCCGTAAAGACGGAACTTTATTTTGAAAAGACCGTATTCATGTAATGGGCAAAAATACCAACCGTTGTTTGAGGAGACGCTGCAAGAAGGCAACATTATTGGCACCAAAGACAACGAAAAGGAAAACTCCAAGATTGTCACTTTAAGATACTTTTAAAACAGTTTTCAAATGCTTCTAAAAGCATTGCTGGCATTTGCTATCACTTCCGGATCGCGTGCACGGCATCATTTATTAGTTGGAAAACGCACTTTTACAGGTGAAAATGAAATCTGGGTTTTTCACGAGGACAAAATGACAGAGAAGAGCTTCCACTGCTGCACCATCACACCCTCACCAGTTGTTTACTTCCTGCATTGAAGGAACAGAGACGTCACATCTTCCCTCCACAGATCACAAGTCCTGCAATTCCTGCAGGGCCAACCATTAAACCCAACACAACTCGAGACCTGGTGGCAAGTGCTGAATGCCACAATGGCATTTAAACGCACTTTCAACAGAAGTTCAGCAACCTCTGAAAAGGCGTCACCTTTCAGCCCACCGGAGGAGCTTTTACACAATTCTTTCTGGCTGATGCATGATTTCACTGTCCAGACTTTAAGTGCTTTTTTTCCTCTGTTTTGAGCATCACCAGGAAAACAAAACTTTGCAGCGTGGTGTTTCTTTTTCCTGTGAAGCTAACGCTAGCAACGGCTAACGTACAGCTACACCAGCGAAGAAAAAACATGGACGTGTAATGTTGTTTTTTTTACTAAATTAAAAGCTCTGACCTGAAAACAACTGAACTGATTTTTCCTGCAGTCAAACAGGAAGTTCTCATGAACGTATTTCAAAATAAAAGACCTCCCCAGATACCAAGTCCCCCCCCCCCCCCCAAAACAGATAAACGCTGCTACTCACTGCACTTGCTCAGAGGAGGGAGGGGCTTCACTTGAGGCTGGGTGGGGCCTTTCTCCACCTCCTCCTCCAATCACCGTGCGTCTTCCTCGTTCTCCCTCTCTATTGGACGATCCTCAGGCCAGCGGCACTCTGGGTAATCTGGAAGAAGAGCAGGGTTGTTAGTTAGTGTGTGTGTGTGTGTGTGACTGCGTAAATAAAGGAGCCCAATATGAGCCTTAAAAAAACTGCATCACTAAAAAAAAAAAAAAAAAAACTAAAAGAAGAAGCTGTGGTTACCGTGGCAACATGTGCCAAAACGGAGAGAAAAGGGAGGAAGCTCAGAGAGAGAGAGAGAGAGAGAGAGAGAGAGAGAGAGAAACTGTAAATGTAACTACAGAGCAACACTTTTAAAGACACATGTATGAACAGACAAATGAGAACTCAGGAAAGTTATAGTCCGTGTTCGTGTGTGTGTGTGTTCGTGTGTGTGTGTGTTCGTGTGTGTGTGTGTGTGTTCGTGTGTGTGTGTGTTCGTGTGTGTGTGTGTGTTCGTGTGTGTGTGTGTGTGTTCGTGTGTGTGTGTCACAACAGAGAGCTGTTGTTGCAGATGTGTTTCTCTCATCAAAGCAAATCATCATCATGCAACACTGAGTGGCTGAAATTGTAATTATCGTTCATATAAAAGTGTGTTTACAAAGGCTATGATGCTGATGTGTTCGTGTGTGTATGTGTGCGTTTGTGTGTGTGTTTGTGTGTAATTGCACACAGCTGAATCCTGTGCAGTCTTTGGGTGTGTTTCTGCTTATGATACATGTGTATGCACACATTTTGTATTATTCTATTTTCCGTTGACTTTAATAACCTCTCAGCTTCAACCTTATGACAATGTCACGCACGCACACGCACACACACACACACACACACACACACACACATACCACAAATACATTAATTTATTGTCACATTTGTCTCAACATCTTTTTTTAAAAATCAGGAATTTATTCAGTATTGTCTTCTTTGTACTTTATATTATTATTTTTGATTCTATAAAATTTAGCCTAAAATTGGTCACACCAAAAACTTTACAAATTTACAAACTTTTCCTGAACCTAACGAAGTATTTCACGATCTTTTCCTAAACCTAACGAAGTATTTCACGATCTTTTCCTAAACCTAACTAAATATTTTACGATCTTTTTCTAAACCTAACTAAGTATTTCACGATCTTTTCTTAAACCTAACTAAGTATTTTACGATCTTTTTCTAAACCTAACTAAATATTTTACGATCTTTTTCTAAACCTAACTAAGTATTTTACGATCTTTTTCGAAACCTAACTAAGTATTTTACTTTCTTTTTCTTAACCTAACTAAGTATTTCACGATCTTTTCTTAAACCTAACTAAGTATTTTACGATCTTTTTCTAAACCTAAGTATTTTACGTTCTTTTTCTAAACCTAACTAAATATTTTACGATCTTTTTCTAAACCTAACTAAGTATTTCACGATCTTTTCCTGAACCAAACTAAATAGTTTTGCTGTCTCAACCTAACAAAGTTGTTTCCTATGTAGACAGACGTTTATTTTGAAAAGACTGTATTCAAGTAACGAGCCGGAAATAAAATGTGTTGCTGGACTTTCGTGGCAAAACAAACACAAAATGAGATGCAACTTTTTCGTAAGATAACGTACGAACCGTTGAATAGAATTGATTCTTCCAGCAACAGCGTGAATGATCTAATGCTCTCATAGTGTTCGGTGTTGAACGTGATGACTCACTTCCTGGAACACTAAATGGAACTCAGCCCACGTTAATAATAGTCGTTCCACTTGTTTCCTGCTGTTAGAAGTCAAAATGTCTATTTTATTCGAGTTGAACCCTAAATGTAGAGTAATGCTCTGCAGAAACGTCCCCGAGGAGCAGTTCATCTCACAGGCAGCAGGTCTGATGAATAATAAATACAACAATTAATCATCACCACTGATTACCAAAACCGATCTAAGAAGGAAGCGGTGAGACAGAGTAAAAGCAGGGGAAACCCCGTCCAGACAGCTCCCTCTGTTACTAAAGCCTGAACAGAGCTGAACATGTTCAACCTGCTCCGACAAAAACACACGTTCAGGAGATCAGGATCACATTTAAAGCGTCTGCAGGATATTTTAAACAACTCCTCGGTTCCTCTTTCTGCACTTTTATTTCACTTTTGTTGCATTTGAGGCAACATACAACTTATTACTACACTTCATTTATATTTCTGGTTTGTTGTCTTTGTATTTCATTACATTTTATGTGTATTATTCACTGTTTATTATTATTATTATTAGGGCTTGTTGTCTGATGCATATTTAAAGCACTTTAAATTGCCTCTGTGTAAACAGCTTCTTCTAGGATTCAGCCTGCAGAGCTCACCACCATTTAAATGAATCCAACCAATGAGAAGCAGCTTTTACACGCAAACAACAAAACACAAGTCAGTTAAAAACGAAACGCCGTCGAGTTCAAAACGAAACTGTTGGATTTAAAAGTGTGTTTGGAGCTGAAACACGTCCCCGTTTGGTGATCAGCATCTAAAGGTTATGGAGCTCCTTTAAGAGGGGATCACCCAGGATGTGATGAGCGTGTGTGTGTGTGTGTGTGTGTGTGTGTGTGTGTGTGTGTGTGTGTGTGTGTGTGTGTGTGTGTGTGTGTGTGTGTGTGTGTGTGTGGATGAGATCATCAGAGGTCTGCAGCACAGACACTGAGAGTGAACAACAGGTCTTTTCCAGAGAGTCTGGATCCCCCTCAGGACTGACCTCATCCTCCATCCATCAGCGACCCGACACTAACCAGCTCTGCTCTGGGACTGTGTGTGTGTGTGTATGTGTGTGTGTGTGTGTGTGTGTGTGTGTGTGTGTGTGTGTGTGTGTGTGTGCAGTACTCTCACACTGCTCAAGAGGCCCAGAGGTGATCATCACTACACTAAACTACTACACACAGACACCAGCAGTATTTGTATTTTACTGTATATTACTCAACTGAGAAAAGGCCCCACGATGCGTTCACGTGCACAGATAATACGTAGGAAATATGAACCTCTGGTGATATTCAACCCGTCTTCCTCCACTAGGGGTTGAAGATGAAACTGTGTATATTTTAGGGCACGTAGTTTTCTTACAGTGTAGGAGTAACGTTGTGTATACATGGTGTCACTCACACGCGTCCTCCGTCCACACGGGAGGAAGTCGTCTTCAGAACACAGAATAGATTTTTATTCCGTCTATTTTTACTGTACTGGAAGTTTTAAAAGGGGTTGCCCGAAATGACATAATACTGCTATTATGCTATATATGCAGATAGTTCTTTTATTATTCTAAATATTCATCTCCGATTGTTATGTTGTCAGGAAGTACTCAGTACACTTTGATATGTAGAAATACGTCTTTTTTATTATAACTAAATGAAATAAACTGAACTTTGTCTGAGCAAAATAATCATCACAAAGTAACATGATTACCTGTGTTTCAGTAGCCTGGTTACACGACATCATTCGTTATTTAGTACTCGTACTAGTTTACTCGTTGTTTTTCTGGTCTTTTGATACAAAGTAACGTGGAAGATGTTCACTACATGTCGAGCACATGACGGCCGAGCCGTCTGTTGTATTAGTGAGCTGTGATAGAAACAGACTCTCACACACGGTGCAGTGGAGGTGAATGTGTGTGTGAGGGTAAACCGTCATGCTGCCGTTCTGTAACGTCCACTTCTTTTTGTTTGGATTAAAACTGATTTGGTTTTGTTTCTGGAGATGTGATGAATGCAAATTTCTAATAAAAAAAGAAAATATGATTTAAAAAAGAACTCCGTCTCTAACACGCGATTCAGTGGAGGTGAATGGAATTCATTGAATGCATTGAAAAATGAATGAAAAGCTGAGAACGACCCTCAGGCCTCACCGTGAACCCTTTCATTAGGATCTACTTCATGTTTTTAATCATTACGCTGAACTCAACCTACGTTTTGAGCCCAAATACACACAAACAAAAAGCTGAAAAATGCATTTTTACATGTAGTCCGTGTGAAAGCGAGCACAGAGCCTCCTCCTGAGCTCCAGGTCTTACAGGCCTTTTGCATCATACGTGAGGTCCAGCTGCTCGCTGACACGCTCGCATTCATATTTAACGGCCGAAGCCACCGACACAAACCCCCCCGTAACGTCTCAGATTGACGCTACGCCGAGTCCTCCACCCGTCCTCCTCTGTGTCGACGAGTCCCTTCAAAAACACATCCCGGCTGTGGCGGCGCTTCATCTGGATATTTTGCATTTCTTAATTAGTGCTCACAAAGCATACAAATGAGCCGGCCGGCCCTAATTAATTAGCTTTGTGGGTTTTCTTTTTCAGTGGCAGGAGTGCGTGGGTGTTTTTAGTCGTCCCAACCTGGATTTAATCAATCAGGTCAATTAAAGACGGGACTCTCGTTTACAGCGATAGTCAGCAGACATCAGGTATCTACAGCCAAGATAAAACTATATTCTGTCAACGTTTTTAATCTTGTTTTTCTTCATTACAGCTCTTAACAATGAATCAAATGATTGTCAATCATTTATGATAACATTAAATGATCTAAACAGCAGACAGACAGTCAGACACTCGATGGTGAACATCGTGGTTTGTTGTTTTCCAATATTCCAGTATGGTTGTTGGCAAAACAATCTCACCACGAGGTCCATTTATGATCCGTTCTGGAGCTCAATCACACACCGTTCCTCAGCAGGTGGACTTGTCGGGGATTGTGGAAACACACATTTTCATATTTTTTTTAAGCACGTTAAAGACTTCTTGTCCATATTGCCTTAAAAAGTTGAGATTCCATGACCACCGGGTAGTCCCCATCTGCTGAGGAAGATGGTGTTATACGATCAAAAGCTCTGGAACAGCTAGTACCAAATGGGTTTTATGGTGATGTTGTTATCGAGCGGCGCCACCAGCTAATACAGACCGCCACCCCGACAGCCAACCAGACGAGCCGCGTATGCTTTCTCTTTACAAAATAACACCTGATGCCTTCAAGTGCACCGGTTTGTTTGGGACGTTGAGCTGTAGGAATTAAATGATATGCATTATGAAAACCCACCTGACATGACCGACAGACACCGGCAGCTGTGGCGGATTAACACCTCGCATTGTCATTAAAGCGTGTTTATCACAAAATCTCATTATTTTACATTTAGATTTACAGAAAAGCCAGCGAGCCAGGAGTCTAATCTGCTTGTTTTCTGTCTAAATGAAAACACATTACGGAACACTGTGGGGATTTACAGCAACACGCGACCTGCAGAGAGACAACGAGCCCGGAATTTATGAGCGGAATCTGTGCCGACGCTCCGGAAACAGAGACGCTGAGGAAAAGAGAGGACAACGCAGGCTTTGAAGGGACTGCTGCCTTGCTCAAAAGCACCCGGGCAGCTAAAATGTCTCAGCTCTTCCTGTTTGAGAGTCACAATCTGCTGCTGGACGGCTTCTTCTCGCTGCTACCGCGTCCGAAGACAAAGACAAACCCTCACGACTGGGCTCGGTTTAACGTGAACCATCACCGGGTGAAATGACGTCGTTATCCGCCAATATTCTGTCAAATATACGATCAGGACATCGACATGTACGCTTCTCTAGTCGCCGATCTGTGACGATGATGCATTGTAAACAACCAATCAGTGTTGAGCAAAAGATAAATGATGAAGTTATCGTGATGTGTTCTCGTGTGATCTCGCAAAACGTAGCTTTGGTGAGAAATTTGAATAAATCCAGTTGTTTGAGGATGTTTTCACAACAACATGAATAGATGTTAGAGATGAATTATGAGCTGTTTACACTAAAAATACATCATTAAAACTACTAATCTGTCCGCTGGTCTGTAAAGGCCTCGGGATGTGTACGGCGGCTTCCTGTAGCCGCGTCATGTGACGGAGCTGAGCGTGAGATCATGAAGGTTTGTGATGTTACAGACCGAAGCTTTCACAGAACGCAGAGCAGTTCATCTCATCAGCATTAATACCAATTTATTTAACAACAATGTAATGTTGCCCCCCCCCCCCCAGATAACAGTCTCATATCTATTATTTATTACAATATTATATATTTATTATTATATTAAGTCTTGAATAAAAGCATCAAGAAAAACATAAATCCACTGAATAAAAACTAAAACTAATGACATGACGAAGCGATCACAGCTGCTGAGCGTCGCTTTATTCCCGATCTCTCATCGGAATGTTATTGCTTTTTAATATCTATATTACTTTTGGGTAATTGATTTTTTTTATTTGCGTGGCTCTAATTGACTTTTTAGACCGACTTACAAACTCAAACAGTTATTTTCATTCGTCATTATTATTTACTTGATTCATCGTTTTGGTCTTAAAAACATTATTGCGTCACAATTACACGAAAAACAAAGTGAGATTTTTATATTGTTTAAATCTAAAACATTCAGTTTGATTTAACACGAAGAAGAGCAGTAAATCCAAATATTTCTGTAATTGTTGTTTGTGACTTCAACGAACATTCAAATATCAAAATAGCTGCAGATTCATTTCCTGTTGATCCACGAAATGAACAGAATACTCGTTTAGTTTTTACACACGACGACACCGAGTCCTCCAGAATGAACCCAAACCAGTGAGAAATAGAACAGAAAACATGATTTTGGGGTAAAAAAAAAAAAGAAGCAAGAAAAACTTTTGTTTAACATAAAAATAAAGAAGAATAAATTCATACGTCCATCACTCCTCACAGAGTTCAATCTGCACTTTCCGACAATGACCGCCACTGAATAATAAAGACACCGCAGATTTCATTACTGATGTGGACGGCGGAGACACACACACACACACACACACACACACACACACACACACACACACACACACACAGAGTTATTGATGCAGGATACCAGAGATGATCTGGTGTCGGTGAGGACTCAATATGTCAGGATGACCGGTGCTCGACCGAGCTAATAAACAGGCCGGGACAAAGAGAAGACGGGCTGAATAAAATAAAGTCTTCCCCACCTGCTGAGAAAGTAATAAAAACAGACACAACAGCTGTGACTGAAACACACACAGAAAATAAAGAAAGGGAGTAAAAACATCTAATAAGATTCCATTGATTGTATTATGGGTGTGCAAGTGTGCACACACACACACACACAGACACACACCGTCCGGTCAGCTTCCTGTCTGTTTCTGTTCTTTATGTTTTATTTTTATTCAGCATTTTATTTTGAAAGGACCACAATTTCAGCTTTCAAGAATCTCTCTTTAAAATATAATATATGAAATATTTTGTAGCCGACAAAAATGTTGCAAATAACTTTCCTAAAGTAAACACACACTGCGAACATTAACTCTCAGTGGTAGAGACCTGTCAATCACGGTGTAGCCCCGCCCCTAAAGCATCCCCTGCTTTATGGTCTGTGTGACTCTAAATGGACCATCATTTACTAAATGAACATCATGCTGTATTGAAGAAGACTTGAAACTAGAGATTGAGACCATAAACTCATGTTTACAATGTTTACTGAGGTAATAAATCAAGAGAGAAGTAGAGTCATTTTCTCATAGACTTCTATACAACCAGAGGAGTCGCCCCCTGGTGGACACTAGAGAGAATGCAGCTTTAACACATGAAGCATCAAGAATAATGAAGAATTACAAATGGGCAAAAAATGTAATGAAAAACAGAACGTTCATTATTTAAAGAATGCTACACTCCTACTGCCGACTGTACCACGAACGTGATCTGATTTAATCTAAAAAAACACACTTTATAATCCCTAAACTTAGATAATTTAAGACGTCTTAAGACCTTTATAAACACGTGATCTAAACCCGGGACAAACTGTTCCACCGGTCTCAGATCATCAGGGAAACCCTGCAGGCTGTCGACGCGTCTCGGTGTCGACGACGTCACCGCCTCCGAATTACAATTCAAACTCCGGCTCGCTAATGAGCGAACAAACAGCCTCTAATAGGGCTGTGAAATTGCGTAAACAGACTTAATGCGGCCGGTTGAAGGTCCGCCTGGTGCAATGTGGCGCTGCTGTTACCAACCAATTATAAGGACCAGCATGGCAGAGCTGAAGGACTGGGGGAGGAGGGGTGAGGGGGGGTGAGGAGGGGGGACTCATCACTATCACTCTGCATTGTACATCCAGAGAGTCGTGTGTGTTTCACTCTGAGATCACATGTTTGTACTGTTTTTATTTTATATTTACACCACACGACACGCACATTCATTCTTTCCTTTCTCAACATTTTTCCATTGTCTGTCTCTCTCTCCCTCCCTGTCTCTCTCTCTCTCTGTCTCTCTCTCTCCCTCCCTACCTGTCTCTCTCTCTTTCTGTGTCTCTCCCTCCCTGTCTCTCTCTCTCTCCCTCCCTGTCTCTCCCTCCCTGTCTCTCTCTCTCCCTCCCTCCCTGTCTCTCTCGCCCCGTCTTTCTCTCTTTCTGTGTGTCTCTCTCTCTCTCTCCCTCCCTGTCTCTCTCTCTCTCTCTCTCTCCCTCCCTCCCTGTCTCTCTCTCTCTCCCTCTCTGTCTCTCCCTCCCTGTCTCTCTCCCTCTCTCCCTGTCTCTCCCTCTCTGTCTCTCCCTCCCTGTCTCTCTCTCTCTCTCTCTCCCTCCCTGTCTCTCCCTCTCTGTCTCTCCCTCCCTGTCTCTCTCTCTCTCTGTCTCTCTCTCTCTCTCTCCCTCCCTGTCTCTCTCTCTCTCTCTGTCTCTCTCTCTCCCTCCCTCCCTGTCTCTCTCTCTCTCCCTCCCTCCCTGTCTCTCTCTCCCCCCCTCTCCCCCTCTCTCTCAGCTGTGGACGGTTGCCGAGCAGTTCCCCATTAACTGAGGAATTATGCAAGCAGGAAATTCAAATAAGATGCAGATTCTTGGAGGAGCCAGACTCCGCTACCTCTCCCTTCACCGGAGAAAGGAAACCCTCTGCAGGCCGGTAAATACCCGTAAATGACAGAGTTCCTCCTCCTCCGCGCTGGAGGAAGAAGTCAAAGAGTGTTTGGCTGTTTAAATGCACAACGCGAAATGTTTTCGCACCGTTTAGTCATCGTGAGAAATGAATAGGCTCAAACACACAAATTCGTCACAGAGAGACAGTCGGCCTCCGTTTGGGGGGAAGGTTGAATCTTTCCTCCACAGAAAATAGAGCTCAGGCATGGAAACCCAATGTGCTGTGCTGCTTTTAATGGCATCGGCTTGTTGATCAACCAGCACGGTTACAGAAGAAACCGACTTATGTTTCGTCGTTTCACCAGCTTTGATTCATGCAACTTACAAGCTTTTCTATCTCTATTCAAGTTTATCACCAAAACTACATTTTACAGATCACACGTGAACACATCATGATGACCTTCAGCCAGTACTCGTGTTCACTGAGCAGAGCCTGAAGGCATCATCATGAAGTGAACCTCCGTTGGTTAGCCGTTAGCCGTGCTGCTAACGTTACTAGCTTTCCTCCTGTTGCTTTAAACACTGATTGGTTGTTTACAATGAAACATGATCAGAGACTAGAAACACATCAATGATGTCATGAATGTTTACTTTATTTACACTGATGGTTAACGTTACAACACTACAGCTCTGAATGGGAACTCAAATTGGACCCAAAATCTTCCCAATCGTCCTATAATGACCAGAATAAGTTCCAATAATACACTCCCCCCCCCCCCCCCCCCCCCATCACTTGTCACGTTGCTCCATTTGGATTCCCGTCTCACTCTCCTGCATTATGACACAGCCGGCGTCCCAGATGACGCGGCCGACTGCCCTGACTTATCTTTATCGTTCTCCCCCTGTAGGATGAACTGGAGTCTAATAATAGCCGTGTAGAAAACCCGGCCTATAGCCGCGCACGCTCGGCCTGCTTTTGATGCTGGAAAGCACCACGGCGACCACGTTTCCTGCCGTTAACGGCTATAACGTGTGTGTGTGTGTGTGTGTGTGACATCTTTAATTCGGCTGCATGGAAACTAACGAGAGCTAACGAGCGCTAACGCTAGAGCTACAGAGTAATTATCCCTCAGTGTTGTTGGTGAAACCAGGACTCAAGACAGGGCTGTCGGAAACGATCACAGTGACACACACACACACACACACACACTCACACACACTTTAACAGCGTGAGAGCAGCCGGGAGTGAAGATGGAAAGGCAGCCAATTGGGTGAAAGAGTCGGTGGTCAGCCTACGGAGGCGAGCCAATGAGAACGTGGCTACGGATCCCAGGGGGGGGCGGGGCGTTGGAGCCCGGCCTTCCTTGTTTTTGTGTTTTTGGCTCGGACTGCGGAGCCGCATTCCTGCCGTTCCCCCCCGCTCTGCTCTCCATTCCCGGGCTGGTGGCTGAGTTCAATAGGTGAAGCAGGGAACTGTGGGAAACTAAGGAGGAGGAGCAGAGCGGGGGGGGGGGGGGGTTGGCAGAGGAGGTGCATGTTTGAAAACCTCAGGGAAAGGTAGCCGGGCAGAAATGAAAGACGCCAGAGAAGAAAAACACGAAACAGAAAGCGGAGTCACTTCCTATAAGAACACGCTTCGGTTCCTCCACACAGAACTTTTCAAGGACGATTTCAAGACCTTTTAGTTTGTTGTCGACCGTCAGATTCCTATTTATGACATTTATCAACGTTCACTGGTTATATTCAAGTATGAAGTCACATGAATTTAACTTGGCTGCTGTTTAAAGTCTCAAGAGGCTTTTATTTTGCATAGATACACAGAGAAGGGCGTTATGGGTAATGTAGTTTTAAGGGGGAGCAACCTGAGCCAGTTTATCCAACGTCTTAATCTGCGAGATAGAAACAAAAACTACAAGTTTATTTTGCACGATATAGTGAAATAAACGACACCTGCACACCTGACGTCACTTCACCTGGATTTATTTTAGGACTTTACATCCAAACTCAGCGAGGATGTTGCCCATCTTCACTCAGGATTAAAACTATTTATTTGATCCACAAGCTGTCTGACGTTGTTGAATCAGAAATGGAAATCATTATTATATCCGTCTGTAGACACCCAGAACTCTACGGTACCTCATATGAGTAGAGAGACCGGACTAAACTATGTGTATAAACCACATGGTACAAACAATAACCACGTTGCCGTATTTACTTTATTTGACATCCAGACACAACACAGACCAACTCATAAAGAAGGTTTAGAAAGGTCAAAGGTCAGGATCATAGTGCTGAATGTGAGTCTGGTGAGGAAGTGACAGCAATCTAGAAACACCAGAGCTTAATTTCTACTGCAGGATGGAGGAGGAAGAAACTGGAGAGGGGAGGAGGATTGAAGAGGAAGAGGACGTGAGGTACAAATCGGTTTTCAGCCTCGGAGAGTTACTGTTCTCACTGGAGAGGAAAAGGTTGTTTAAGGTTTGAGGGGATGGGAGGACTGGTGAAGAAAAGACCAGTTTAACAAGCTGGTCACAGACGGATGAAGCCTCCGTCAGACCCGATATGTTCATGGTCATTTAGAATCAGTATAACTTTATTTTTTCACACTTTAAAATGTCCTGATCACTACTTATTTTAATTATTCATGAATCTTTAAAAAATGCCCAAAAATACTGTAAAATGTCCGTTATAGTCAACACGTTTAAGCAGCCACCTGTGATTCGGTATAAAGAGTGACCATGTTAACTGGTGACCCTCAGCCGAATGCGTCCGTGGTTGCTCTTAATGGAAATATTACAGAAACAATTAGCTGATTATCAAAGTTGTTGCTGATTGATTTTCTGTTAATCTACTGTTTCAGCTCTAATTATTTTTCCTCATTGAGTATTTTCTTGATTAACCAATTCTTCAGCGTGTGGAATAAAATCTAAATAAAGTCAAGGTCTTTCATTTGTCTTATCCGAAATATTGTGTAAAACACAAAAATACTTAGTTAGTATCAAAGAAAACGAAGAAAACCAGCAAATATTCATATTTCAGAAGCTGGAACCAGTGATTTTTGGGACATTTTTGCTCGACGAAGTGCTTGAAAATCAACAAATTGTTTCAGTTCTAATTCTTTAACAACATAATTATTTGCTTAAGTTAATGTTTGTTTAAAACAAATAGCAGCTTCTATATTCTTTTTCTTTTTTGTTAGCATTAAAAGGTCTCAACTGGCTTCTTATTGAATGATCTCAACAACTAGTTGATGGATTGTGATGAGATTTGGTTCATACGTTCATGTTCCCCTGAGGATGAACTGCAACAAATCGGATGATCCTCTGACTTTGCTTCTAGCGCCACCATAAGGTCAAAATATCAATTTATATATTGTATCGGCCTCAATAATCCAGAATCGGTCGGGCATTAATGGACAAAAAAAAACTGGAGGTGAATTTGTTATTTTTGGTGCAAATTTGTAACTTCTGCTGAGCAGGAAGTGATGTCACCCAGCCAAACTGGTTCTGTTTGGTTATATCTGGTGATTCTGTCACTTTGGCAAGAAACCAACCACTGAGAGGTTTGTCTGTGATGGAAAAAAATAATAACTTGGCTTCGTAAAAGAATTTCGAAACCCCATCTGCTGCTGTGACTGGTGGAGAACGACAGAAGTTCATTTCCTGTCGTGGTGGTGAGTCAGGCGGAGAAATGGCACGATGGCGCAAGTCCTGTACCGCCGCCGACGTCTAAAAATAGTCCCGGCGGTTTACGCCTCACCAAAAAACGTGGAATTTGTTCTTTTTTACCACATTAAACTAACGAGCCTGAGTTGACGCGCCTCAGAAAGGAAAGGAACAAAAGGCGGTTAAGATAGAAAATGTCAGTGTGTTTTTGTTGGACTCGTTTTCTTTCCAAAAGTTGCTTCCTCTCCCATCTTTCCTGTAACCTTTCCTGTGTATCGACACAGTCTAATGAAGCAGGAACAATAAATAAATAACAGAGGTCGCAAAAGTGGTTAAAAATACCCAATTGTTAAAAACCTTTACAGGCTTAACTTTTTCCAGTTCCATCTCCACTGTGTATATTATGAGTTAAAGCAAACATACCAGTTCAAAATATATTCCAAAAAGGAAACGCATGAGGCAGTAAAAATTGCTTTTTTGGTGCAATTAATGGCACCTAACAATAAGAAATCCCTTGTTTTAAAAGACTAAAAAAACACTCCTGCTTGCTCTTATTTTGAAGAGCATTGACTTCCTTTGACTGACATGAACCGACTAGCCGGACGCGCTCACTCGCTCGTAAAACGTGCACAGACTCAGTGTGAAATATTAATGTGGATGTTAGGTATCAAACAGCAGGAGGCTCGACTGTCTGTTCACATCTCTGTAACGGCGGCTCTGCAGACAAGAGAAAGAGGTCACTACGACAAATACCTGCAGTACAACTGACCTGCATACAGTACAACTCTGCAGGGTGGCAACTGGGAAAAAAGAGAAAAGTACTGCCCTGCTGGTTTCAAAACATACAGGCCATGTTCAGACAAAGACAATAATATAATTGCTTTATATTCAAAGTCACAAAGGAAACATGTTTTTCAACCAAATGCTGCAGGTTGTTTGACTTTTTAATTATCCATGAAACACGAGTGTTTGAGATTCGTTTATTTAGATGAAGATTAAACATGACATTTTAATTGAGTCTTTATTGATAGTAAATAAAACTATTTATATAGGAGTACGTTTAAATTTGACTTTGGGCAAGTAGAGTTTTGACCAATTTGCCCGATTAGGAGGAAAAAAACATGAATGTTGAACAAAACAGTGTCAAACTAAACAGTCCACGAACTTACGAATTTAAGAACTTAACTTAAACTTAAACCATCCTGAGAACTCAAACCTCAACCACCATGAGAACTCAAACCTCAACCACCATGAGAACTCAAACCTCAACCACCATGAGAACTCAAACCTCAACCACCATGAGAACTCAAACCTCAACCACCATGAGAACTCAAACCTCAACCACCATGAGAACTCAGACCTCAACCACCATGAGAACTCAAACCTCAACCACCATGAGAACTCAGACCTCAACCACCATGAGAACTCAAGCCTCAACCACCATGAGAACTCAAACCTCAACCACCATGAGAACTCAAACCTCAACCACCATGAGAACTCAGACCTCAACCATCCTGAGAACTCAAACCTCAACCATCATGAGAACTCAAACCTCAACCACCATGAGAACTCAAACCTCAACCACCATGAGAACTCAAACCTCAACCACCATGAGAACTCAAACCTCAACCACCATGAGAACTCAGACCTCAACCATCCTGAGAACTCAAACCTCAACCATCATGAGAATTCAAACCTCAACCATCCTGAGATCTCAAACCTCAACTGTAAAGAAAACTCAAACCTCAACCATCGGAGAACTCAAACCTCAACCTTAATGAGAACTCAAACCTCAACCAAACTGTGCACTTAAACCACAACTGTAAAGAAAGCTCAGACCTGAACCATAATGAGAACTCAAACCTCAATCGTACTGAGAACTCAGATTCAGCATTGAAAACGTCAGATATCATCCTAAACCCGAGTAAAGTTTAGGCAGTGAAACAGTAACTCTACAGTGAGTCATTAGATAGTCCTGCACTTTGCTCAAAAACTACAGCACAATGAAGTCCTGATGAAGACCAGCAGACCTGGCTGTCGTTAGTTTGTGATTCTTCATATAAACGGCAAATTGCAGGACATTTTGCTTCAGTTTATGGATCTTCTTCTCTCATGTACTTGGATGAAAGTGATCGGGTAAGGTGATCGATTGAGGAACTGCAGCATCAGTTTTCATCCCCAACTTGAATCCCCCGGACATCATTCTAGTCTTCACAACAACTTCCTTTCCCAAAAAAAAAAAAAAGGTGGACGGGGACCGTTTGGTAAGTAGAGTAACGTCTTCACCTCCCGTGTCTGAAACAGATTCTTTCATTAGAGATGAATGAGCCTCCGTTGGGGAGTATCACATTCAGCCCGGTTGGTGTGGTGGTGGTGGTCTCGGTAGCAGCACTGGTTTTGTTCAGAGTGAAGGGACAGTGTGAGTAATGTCTGGATCTTTTAGTTACAGTTGTAGGAGAAGGGCATACAAAAACGGTGATTATACAAAACAACCAGGTTTTTTAAATATTCAAATTCAGTTAATCTGGGTATTTTGTACAGAAAAGAGGCATAAAATGATTAATGATTTAGTCTTATAAACACAAACAATTGTCTTTTTTTTTTCCCCAAGTCATGTAAATTCATGAGCTGTTATTTACTGTTCGGCTTAGACGATTTTATCCATGTTTGTTGACTTTTTATAGCTCCAAAAACACTTTTTTTTTTTTTATAGTTGAGGCGTGATGCCACGCTGAAATAAAAAGAGCCTCTGCAATTTATTTATTTTAAAATAACCCTTCATCACACCAGCAAACATATTTTTGGGGAATAAGGTGACTATTTAAACACCGTCTAGTATCTACATTGATATCTGGTTCACTATGTTTACATGCCCATTTATATTCAGAATATGACAAAATGCCATTTACATACATTCTTTTTTTGAGTTCACATCTGCAATTAATCTTATTAATCTTATTAACGGAGAAGTTTTGTATTTCTTGTTATTTAGCAGTGTTGTTGTTTGTAGAGTCATTGTCTCATATGGTGCTTCTCTGCTCAGTGTTGTATAGCTTTTAAACTATTCTCATTTGTTTTTATATTTTGTTTGCTTTGTAACCTTTGTTTTAAAAAATGCTACATAAATGATCATTTATGATCGTACAGTAAGAAGCCACTGCTCCCTTCCTCCCTCGTTTTCCTACCTGAATGAAATATAATAACTACATTTTGATTCTCGCCTAAATAAAAACCTTCCAGAGCATTTCAGTGTCTCACAGCGCTGCTGCCAAGAAACTAGTTCCTATTTACAGTGTGTGAGACGGAGAGATGAAGGCTGAGAGCTCCGCAACTCTAAATTTGGAGAGCAGCAGGATGGAGCTAATTCAATCAGCTGAAAAAATGAAAACAGAAACTGTGATTCTTTTTCCAAATAACCAAAGTGTTTATTCTCATTTATATGTTAAACAGTCAGAAGAGTGTGACCAGGAAAGTTACATTTAAAAAATAAACTTCCTGGCTGAGGTGAAAGTAACACTTTAACTTAAATGTTATTTTTTTTGTATAAGATAAAATGGTGTCCTGAGGAGAATTCAAAGAGCAGCTGCTGCAGATGTTTGGGTACACGGTGTATCCTATACTTTAAACTAATACGGTTAGTTGAGTAATGATATGTAATTACAACATCATTGCAGACTTGGCTTTCACGTTAGGCACCGAATGTGTCCAGATTGTGCTCGGCAGCCTCACTTGATTCAAATTAAAGAAAGGAGAATTTCAATAAAACATGTCGTAAACAGGCAACCACCGCTCGTGATTTATCATCGTTATAATCTAGGGTTAATTTCTAATTCTCACTAGTTTATGTCGAAACTCAAAATAAAAAACACGGCAGCCAGGACGGAACAAAAAACTGCAAATCAATCAAAAGAAAAAACCACAGCGGGACGATGAATACACTCCACAGGTAATTTATTCATTACTAGATTGGATTTTTAGTTGTTTATCAGCTAATACAAAGACCCACATATTTGCTGGACAATGCCTTATAAAGGGAAATTGAGTTGTATTGATTTGAATGTCACATAATTATAAATTAATACTTTTTTTTTGGCCGGAGGTCAAGAGTCCTGTGGCACATTGTGACGGGAAAAACTCATTTATTGAGACATTTTACAGACCAAACACTTAATTGATTGACCGAGAATAAAAATGAACAAAACAGAAATGGAATTCTTAACTATCAAAAATATTAATTCAACACTGTAAAATGAATGAATTTGCAGCCCTAGATATGGCATTATGTGATATAGGCAATGCTAAGTAACGAGGTCAGAAACCACAAAAAGATATTCATAATATTTCCTTTACAGTACAATTAAGATAAATGTGAAATAAAGACTCAAATAACGTCGCTTATTTTCTCCAGAAAACATTAGAAAGCAACAAATTATCACGAAAAAGAAAAGATTAGTTTTTTTATTTTTGCTCCACATGTTGATCGAAAATATAAAAGTTTAACAAAATCTGTTGAGCCGCCGTTTAGTGACAGAGCGATGACAATTTTGCTAAAATACAACTTAAAAAAGAGAGAAAGAAAAGACATTTCCCATCATACTGTGCGGTAGGAGATGGAGATATTGACAATTGACAATTGAACAGTTTTTTTATAAAATAATCGGAAGTGGATGCTTGTTTTGGGAAAATAAAGCAAAATAAAACACCAAAATATTGCAAAGATCATGTAAAAATAAAATGTAGCCATAACATTGGGACGATAGCAGGACAAACGGTGTGGCAGGTTTCTATAATATCAGTTATTTCCACTTCATCTCAGCAATCAAACAGACAAAACGTAGAAAACGGACCGAGGCAGATTCAGAGAAAACATCTTCTCTCGACCGGAGAACGCTTGGCATCGAACGACGAAACCAGCTGGCTAAATACAGAAAATATACCAACTAAATATGTGAACGAGAATCATCCAGAAAAAAACCCCACGCAGCTGAAGTTCTCTTGAGCCCGGGCGGTAGCGGGGCGGTAGCGGAGCGGCCCCCAGGTGTGAACGCGAAGAAACGTATGAATATCAATGAGGGCGCTGATGAAAAAGAGGGGAGTCGTGCTCAATAAGCTTTCTCTGGGTAAATGAGGGTTTGGAACAAGGTTTAAATTAACGGTGCAGACGCGAGGGGAGGGGGTTCTTCAGCAAATCACAGCAGGGGTTTTTTTCTGTTGTCTGATGAGCCCATCAGTGCTGCTGGTCACTCATGTGATGAGTAATTGAGGAACACACTCTGCAGGCTTTAATGAGAAAATAAGCAGTCTTTTCTCTCTCTTCATGAATAAAAATCACTTCTTGGAGGTTTAAGCGAAAGGAAATCTAAATAATATAAGCAGTGATAACAAACACGGCATCTGTTTTTGAAGTGTTTTCGCTCTAAATATGAGATATAAAAAAAAAACTAAAGAAAAACAAAAGTGACACCTACTTTCACCGGATGATTGATGGCATAAAAAAGAAGGTAATTCAATTTCTTTTTTAAAAGGACATTCAGCAAATTATGTCTAAATGACACTTTCACAGAGTGGGTCCTGCATATATTTTAGGAAGTAAATTCAGATGATGATTTTCTTTCTCCACCTGCAGTGTTGTTACCTGGGTTTGATGCACACTATCACAACAGTGACCTCTTTTAAAACATAAACCATGAAATCAGAACTAATGATGTAATCGTGCGTCTCTTATCGAGTTGTCAAGTTGTCAGGAAATGAATCAGAAACTTGGCCGGCAGAAAAATATCAGCAACGTCCAGAGTTTATATATTTAACTCTTAAACGGAATTTACATCCTCACAGTGGAAAGAGTTGTTTAAATTTGAAATAGAATATTAAGAGAAATCAGCATTTTATAGCTACATGCCGAACTAGAATAGTTACATAAAACAGTAGACACAAAATAATGGTATTTGATGTATTTGATTCCATCACCATATTATCACAATACTTAAGTCACAATACGATATTATCACGATACTTAAGTCACAATACGATATTATCACGATACTTAAGTCACAATACGATATTATCACGATACTTAAGTCACAATACAATATTATCACTATACTTAAGTCACAGTATGATATTATCACAATACTTAAGTCACAATACGATATTATCACGATACTTGAGTCACAATACGATATTATCACGATACTTAAGTCACAATACGATATTATCACGATACTTGAGTCACAATACGATATTATCAGAATACAATTTTATCACGATACTTAAGTCACAGTATGATATTATCACGATACTTGAGTCACAATACGATATTATCATGATACTTAAGTCACAATATGATATTTTCACGATACTTGAGTCACAATACGATATTATCAGAATACAATATTATCACGATACTTAAGTTACAATACGATATTATCACGATACTTGAGTCACAATATGATATTATCAAAATACGATGTTATCACGATACTTAAGTCACAATACGATTTAAATCATATTTACGCCACAATACGATGTTCTTTCTTATTTTTATTTTATTATACTATATTTATCCCGGTAAGGGGGAAAATTTGTCCCCTGCATTTGACCCATCCCTGTACATAGGGAGCAGTGACAGGCACCCGGGGAGCCATTGGGGGTTCAGTGTCTTGCTCAGGGACACTTTGACACATGACACGTCCCTGCCAAGGATCGAACAGTCAACCTTGCGGTTACCAGACAACCCTCTTAACCCAGTGAGCCACTCATAAATGGAATTATTGAAGTTTCTCACCAAAAACTAGATTTTACAATATCAACTTTTTTAGTGTAATCAAAAACAAATATGACAAACTAACAGGCTCAATTTAATTTTTGCATGTTTGATTTTATTCTAAAACTTTATTCTAACATCATGTGACCTCCCTCTGTGGATTTATTGGGCGGAACAGAACTGCAGATCGATGTTAAGCTGATTGTCCCGGAGGGGAAACATTTTTAAAAATTGGACGAGGAGACATTTGTCAGCGATTGGCCATGAGGAGGACGACATGAAGAAATAAAGACAAAAAAAAATACAATAGTAATAATTTAATAAATAAAGACGAGCGCTCTACAGCTTCTCTTTTTCTGCAGACGACAGAAGTGAAGTCTCACTTTTATTTGCATGTTACATTAATATTAATTAGAGCTCTCAGCTGACAAGCACGCGTCCACAAACTGAGCTTGTTTTATCTCATCTTGCAAAAAAAAATATCTCATTTGCATTTCTCCTGCATTTTATTTCTTCTGTCATTGTGTTTTAAGTTTGAAAGCTTCCCTGCATTGAGTACAGTTTTTAGGAACGTGTCATTAGGACGTACACAAAGAGGTTTTTTTCTGCTTTTTCCCCAAAAGTCAACGCCGGTATTCTTGGACTTCAGCTGCCATTTCATGCCAGTATTCAATATCCTAACATTTTTTGCCTCCTCTTGCCAAAGATTTTTCAAACAATCACAAGACTCCAGTGTGCCCCCCCCCCCCGGATATTCTTGGCAGTGTGGAAAACACAAACTCAGCAGCAACACAAACTCCATCACTAATAGTCCTGTTGCACATGTTATCCTCACTAATATGATCAAGATTGATAGGTTTTATTATGAGGGTAGATTCAGGTGATCATATTGATTAATGGCAGAACACAATATCCTCACAGTGTCGAACTATATTGCTGAATAACTAATACAGATGTTGTGATTAAACGATATCACTCGTACACCAAATGTAAAGTAGAAGACTTTGAGGTGTTTTCACTGTCTGACACTCTTTATGTTGTGCTGTAGATGACAGCCGGAGGATCGTTTAATGATATACGCAGAGTTTCATTTGAGTCCTGGGTGATGAATCACATTCCCCTGGTTCCCTCTGGATCACTGACCACATCTCTGATTGTTTTAGTGATTCATAATAAGTCTGGTGCTCACAGACGACTGATGGTTTCCTCAACTGAAGAGAAAAAAACAAAGACAACCAAGCAATTGATTTTACTTTGGCGGGATTAAGAGTGACATCTTCCTGTGCACGAGACACGAAATAGTTACGAAAGAAAAATGGCGACAAAAATACCAAAAAGCGGAATAAGATGGAGGCAGCAGAGATAACGACCTGCTGCCTGTTTATACATGCGTTTTAAATAAACTAGAATATAACTTGAGCATATTTCTATTAAATTAAACTGTATATTGAACATCCTTGTTTAAACACAACATTTTCGTCTAGATTCAGGATTTCTGTCTTAACCTCTTAGCACAGAAACCAATATTTTGCCTGTTCTGTTACTTCTTAATATCAGATTTACACCCATTTACATTTGCTTCGTGATCTTTTAAATAGGCACTAACCCACATGAGCAGAAACCAATATTTGGCAATTTCTGCCTGCTTTAACTTTACTTATTTACAGATTCATAAACAGCATCAGAAGAGTTTAAGTGGGCACTTAGACCACACACTGTATTAGAGTGTAAACGTATTCAATTTAATAGCAGCAGACAGAAATACTTTTATGTAAAATGTGTGAACGCCAATAAACAACGTTTTAGTGTTGTATTAAATTTCCTATGGCACATTGGGGTTTTGTGGTCTAGAAACACTGATTTTATATCAGTTTAACTGGTTTAAATCTGCACATTCACTATCATTTTACCACCCTTGTCTTAAATCGACATATTTCTTTGATTTGTTACAGAAAATAAACACACTGGACTCCTGACAATTACGTCCCAATACAACAAAACTGCAGTCAATTACGTTTCAAGTGAACGTATTTTATTCTGGATTACATTCACTTGACGTTTTTCACCAAAAAACGTGAATCAAAGTCTGCTTGAATCTGCGTCGGTAGGAGGTCAGAGTGGGTCTAACAGGACGTTCACCCTGGAGACCGGTGTTTATTATGATCGCTTACTAAACATAACCAAGTCATTTTGTTGCTTAAATCTAACTGAGAATATGTGGTTGAAACAATATAACGTTGATGTACACGCTTTGTAAAAAATGTTGATATGGAACATATTTTCTTTTGCAGAATCGGTAACATTGTACTCTGGCGACTAGGTTGAAATAAAACGTTCTTCAGGAACTTTCCTCTTGTCTCTCTGTATTTGTTTGCTTGTGTGTGAATGATGTTCTTCAGTTTAGCTTCCTGTCGTGTCTCCAGGTTACACGATGAAAAACCGGTCGATACTGTAACTTTATTATGTTGTGTTATTCTGTACATCTACTTCCTGTCTGTCCGTCCATGCAGACAACTGCTCATATAAACAGCTCCACATAACCAGCTTCTGTGTCGACTTTTCTAGTGTAGTTTAAAGGCATCAACCAATCACGTTGTGTAGAACGGACATATTCAAAACCACAGACTGTATAAAACAAGTGGACGTAGTCATCGAGACGTCACCCATGGGTTTGTGGACGGATGTTTTGAAGCCTCGAGTTCGGTGCCATCTTGGATAACAGCCACCGCCATGTTGGTTTTTTGGCAACCAATGAACAGAGATGCCGTATACGCCTCTGGTACCGGTAGCAACCTGTCAATCACCGTGTAGCCCCGCCCTAAAGCGTACCCTGCTTTATGGTCGGTTTGACTCTAAATGGACCATCATTTACTAAATGAACATCATGCTGTATTGAAGAAGACTTGAAACTAGAGATTGAGACCATAAACTCATGTTTACAATGTTTACTGAGGTAATAAATCAAGAGAGAAGTAGAGTCATTTTCTCATAGACTTCTATACAACCAGAGGAGTCGCCCCCTGGTGGACACTAGAGAGAATGCAGCTTTAGAGCTGGAGGTTGCACCCTGTTCAAAATATACAATATTAAAGTACAACAACCCAAAGGCTCTGTAGTTCCAAACCAAGACAGCACAGACCAGATCCACTCCTTCTGTTCTTACCTTTCACAATAAAAGCCCTAGACATATACACTGTAACTTTTTACCAAGTTCACTCAGAGCATTTCGCTGGAACTCACTAAAATATCTTCCAGTAGCTTAAACTCTACAACAGTTTAGCTCAGACTGACAGACGCTGCTCTGGGTCAACAGGATCCTGGTAGTCGGTCTGTGAATATCTTAAAAACTTTTATTGAAAAAGTGTTTGCAGCTGTTGCAGATTTGCATCGATGCCGGTATGAATTGATGTGAAATATTGGCAGCAGCTTTAGTGTACTGAAGCCTGATTTTTGTGTCCAGAAGTTTGTTGTTAAGAAGAATAAAACTGCCAATTTTGGCGAGTTCGGATGTAGCGATAAGAAAGATTTTAAATTAAATAAGCAGAGAGTTTAAAGGAAGATATGAATGTTTAGGAGAAGCGGCTCCAAGTTGGAAAATCATCAAAAAAAGTCTTTCAACAGCACGAACAAATACCGGTGCGGATTATTTGCACATAACTTTTGAAAACGCAGATTTCATGGCGCGTAATGAAAGCTTCCAGCGCAAAAAATACAACAACTATATTCATTTTCTTCAGATTCCCAAACGCAGAAAGAAATCGTCGTGCAGATGGACGTCAGATTCTGCCACGAGGAAGAAGGAATACCGACTGTTGAAGCTGAACGCCAAAATAAGAGCTTCTTTCTTATGTTTCGGGGGGAGTGACGGAGTTAAATCTGGTCGTGTGTTGATCCCTGCTGTTCATCTTCAACCCCTAAAACCTCACAGTCCACATGGAAGGTGGGTTTGGTCCAACAGCAGCCCTGCACACCCAATACAGCCAGTGTGTGAGTGTGTGTGTGTGTGTGTGTGTCGAGTTTCCCCATGAAGAGCTCCAGCAGAGAGGCGAACACTCTGACTGACACACACACACACAGTGTTTCTGACCAACCCATGCTCTCCAGTGACTCACGACCACACACACACAAAATCACCGCCACTCCACTCACTCACGCACGCACAACCTGGCACGCTCACCCCCCCACACACACACAAACAAACACACACACACACACACACTTCCTTTTCCACTCACTCTTTATTGCTTTTATTTTACTCACAAACACACATTCACATGTATTTTCAGTGCTTTATGAAATAGTGAGAGGCTGTGTGTGTGTGTGTGTGTGTGTGTGTGTGTGTGTGTGTATGTGTGTGTGTGTGTGTGTGTGTGTGTGTGTGTGTGTGCAAGATGCAGCTCTTATGCATGCTTTCTGCACGCGTGTGTGTGAAATAAATAGCAGTTTGACACAGCAACAAAGACTGTGAGTGTGTGCTGTTGCATTGTGTGTGTGTGTTTGTTCCGGCTCGTATAGCTGCCATAAACCCTCATGACTGAATGCCACTGAGGGCAACACAAACACAGAATGGGGTCCATTTCAAATCGACACAAAATAATAAAAGAAATATTAAAAAAACATGCGCCGAGCGGCAATTTCCAGCGATAAAAACCAATGATGTGAACCGTTTAAACGGCGAAATAAAAAGCTTACTACTGTTGCAGAGTGTGCACATGTCTGTCTGTGTGTGTGTGTGTGTGTGTGTGTGTGTGTGTGTGCGTGCGTGCGTGCGTGCGTGCGTGCGTGCGTGCGTGTGTGTGTGTGTCTGTGTGTGGATTGGGGTGACAGGTTAGGTGGCAACAGAAAAATCACAGCTGCACTTCCTACGAACCGGCGAGAAGTGTGTGTGTGTGTCAGAGAAATAGCAGCGTGTCAGAGCAGGAAGAGGAAAAGCGAAAGTGTGTGTGTGTGTGTGATGTGAGAGAATGTGTAGAAGCGAGGACGGGGAGTGTGTGCGTGTTGGCGTTCGTGACAAATAAATAGCAGCTAGAGAGCGTGCTCTGATTCGGAGACTGGCAGCATGACTGACTGATCCCTGCATCCATATCATAGGATTAAAAAGCCTGACACGGTGGCGACACAATAGCTGCAAAATATGAGACAAAAAAAAGTCGGTCAATGGAAAAAAAAAAAGGAAATGTGATTATGAACCAGAACAATCGAGAGGGAGATAATATTAAAAAATAGAAATCTGACAAACTTTTTGTGTGGTGGTGGATGTTAACACTGTCACCGGGCAGTATAGGAGGAAGAGGAGGAAGAGGAGGGTTTTCCTAAGAGCCAAAACACACTTCAGTCACACTGTCAAAAAAGTAGATTTGTCTATTTGTTGATGATATTGTTCTGACTGGAGGGGTCAGAGGTCACTGGGCTATATATATATATATATATATATATATATATATATATATATATATATATATATATATATATATATATATATAAAGAGCATACTGGACATACTGGCAGCCTAAACCAGTTAAAACCAGTCTGCCATTACAGTAACTGACAGTCAGTTTGCTCACACACCAGTATACACACTAACAGCCTGCTTCTCATTTAAAACAGTATTAAAACCAGAATACTGTACATACTTCCAGCATATTTCTGCATAAACCAGTTAAAACCAGTCTACCATTAAGGTGAATGACAGCCAGCTTCTTTACAAACCAGTATCATACACACTAACAGCCTTTTCCAATATATATAAAACAGTTTATTGTACATACTGGCAGCCTAAACCAGATAAAACCAGTCTACCATTACAGTAAAGGACAGCCAGCTTCTTTACAACCCAGTAACATACACACTGTTGCTTATATACTACAGTTTAAGACCAGAATACTGTACATACTGGCAGCCTAAACCAGTTGAAACCAGTCTACAATGAAGGTAACTGACAGCCAGTTTCTTTAGGAACCAGTATCACACACACTAACAGCCTTTCCCCATATATATAAAACAACAATACTGTACATACTGGCTGCCTATTTCTGCATTTAAACCAGTAGAAAACCAGTCTGCCATGAACTGGCATGAAGTCAACGTCTGTTTACCAAAACCTCCTCTCAAACCAACCGACACTTCGTTCGTATATATATCACAAGTGAACGAGTTAAATAACACAATTCAACTAACTTAAAACACTTATTCGTCTCCATATAAACCCGCTAAAGACGTTCAATTCGTCAACAAACGGTTCAGTGTACGGTAAAAAAAAAACAGTTTAATATGAAACTAGTTCGCTCTAACCGCCGTACAGTACAGCATGTACACACCAACGGTCGGTTTCTATACGGAGCAGCAGCCGTTAGAGCGACGGTTTGAATCCGTAAATCAGTTAAAAAACACAATAACCATTTTATCTACCGGGGCAGTTTATTGTTGATTTAAATAAACAGTTTAAAAGCAGCCGTTAGCAGACGGCGGTGTGTTGGTTAGTTGGTTTTCTATACAGCCCGCTGACGGCTTCACCTCAGATGACCCAAAAACCAGCCAGACTGGCTGTCTGCTAGCTATAGCCCCGTTTGAACCGAACGTACAGCGGGGCAACAACAACACTCGAGCCGGGCGATACGAGCCAAAACTACCGCTACCGTGTCAAGAGATTGGGGGGGTGTGTGTGGTGGTGGGGGTGGTGGTGGGTAAGGGGGTGTTTAGCTACTTGTCTTGGGGGTTAGAGATGAGAGAGGAGACAGAGGAGAGAGGAGAGTCAGCCAAAACAAATACATTTCCCCGACATTAAACCCGCTTCGTGCTGCCGTGAGAAGGGGGGAAAGGGGCTAACGCTAACTAGCTTCACCTGGGGGGGCTAACGGCTAGCTCAGCTTTGGCTAATACATTTATTATGTGTACTTTCACCGGGGAGTGTGGAGTGAGGGGGCACGGCAAAAGTTGGCTACCATAAAAAAAAACATATTTTTAAAAACAACAACAACGCGAAACCGGATGACATTCACTAGTCTCTATCCACGCATGCAAACCACCGAAGAAGAGCAGCCACAACTTAAGTTACCTGGACAGCCCAGGTGCCTTTTTATGTCTTGTTTTTTTTGCCGCTGTGAAGGTTTTTAAATCCCGAGTAAAAAACCTCCACAGAAAAAACCGGACTGTCTCTTGCCCGGGCTGCAGCAGCAGCAGCCCGGGCAAGAGACAGTCAGGGCGGCCAGTCTGGCTGAGACCAACCCGCTCTAATAACTTCACTTTTGCGGTCCACTTTTGGTTGAAAATGTCCCCACCGGGAGTTAAATAAATAAGAAGTTTACCCCCCCTCAACACCTCCTCGTGTGCTTACCTGTGTGTGGTCTTCGGGGGGTTTTGCAGGGTGCAACTGGAAGTTGTTATTATTCCCAGATATCCAGAGTGGTGCATATATCTATAGCGCTGGTGTACAGTAAAGATTGTAGCATAGCTCTAACCTAAAGACAACAGTGGGGAGAGGAGGAAAAAAAAAAAAAGAGAAAACCCTCCTCGTTGCTCATAGGGGGGATCGACGACAAAAACCACATGATCGTTTACGTCAGCATATATTTGCATAGGATGCCAAAAAAAAAGAGAAGAGAGATTTAATGTCTCGCCGTCTATGGTGACGTTTAAAAAAAAAATGCACAGAAAAGTTTTTAAATTATGTGCGCAGCCGGACGCTGGCACGAGCTGGTCTGCAGCCACGCACACCTCCCCCTGCCGCCGCGTGGATGTGCACGTTATTAAACATCACTGTTCATATATGTTCATGTAGGGGACTTTATATCACACATTTATATTTAGTTTATTATGACTTTAAGGCTTGGAAAGCCACTTTAATAATATACTTGTTTTAATACTCTTATCTGTTTGTTTATTTACCATATTTTTACATTTTATTGTACATTTCAATATGTTTCTGTATTTAAATCACGTCTTGTATTTTGTGTTGATTGTGTTAATGTGATGCATAACCCAACTAGTCACATTCATTGTATAGACAAAGTGATTACACAAACCCATCTTCCGGTAAACATGTAAATGTGAATAAAAATGATGCGATGATGTATTGATTCCTCTATAACACCTGTTTGATCCCGGAGCTGACCTCAGCCCTGCTCTACCCGGTGAGCAGTTAAATCACTATTTAAATAAAGAAACATAAACTAGGTTTAAGATCTAAAATAAGAGGCGTGGGAGTGGATGTTTAAGCCCCGCCCCCTGTCTGAATTTCATCAGTCTCGTGTGTTTTTTGGTATAAATTGTCTTGTTGTAGCTGATCAGATGTAATAAATGTAGAAACGTCCCCACGCAGCTCTGTGAAAAGATGACAGAGAGCGACACCTGCAGGAGCGTCTGAGAGCCACAACCCTCTGTACTCTGTTTATTATATGTATATTCAGGTTATTATATGGTATATTCAGGTATATATATATATACAGGTTATTATATGTATATTCAGGTTATTAGTGATCTCAATACCTTTTTTTAAAGGATCAATAACCTTTAACCTCTGTGGTGATGATCTCCTAATCATCCTAAATCACTAAAATGTTACATTGTGACTGTTTTAAACAAGAAGAAGAATCTGTGCAGACTCCTAATAATTATCCTCCACAAGGCCAGAGGTCTATCCTATCTATTTCATTTTTCATTACATTTCTAATGTACAGTTATTTTAATAAATATATTTGATTAGTTTCATTATTACATCTTCATCATGTTTATTTGCATTCATGTCGACTAGTTTAACTCTTAACATGTCTGCTGTCTTTATTATGTTTAGCCGCCTGTAAAGCACGTTGAGTCGCTCTAACTTGTATGAAATGTACAAAATAAAGTTTGACTGATTTGATTTAGTGTCCTGCTCAAGGGCACTGCGGCCAGCAGTCTGTGTTGCGTCGGACCCCAAATTTCAGGATGAAATATGATATTTTTTTGTGAAATTGGAGAGGAGCGTTGCAATGTCCATGTTTTTATGGACGAATATATTGAACCTTGAGCTTCCCCCCAAGGTTCCAGATGATCTTGTGTTAAAGAATCACATCTTCACACCGTCTGAAGTGACATCTACCTCCTAAAACACGTTAAATATCAGCCATCTTCTTGATTAATTCTGCAGCAGGTTTCCATCCTCTGAACCGGAGGCCAGTCAGGAGTTTATTCAAAGTCAAATACATGAAGGGAAAAAAAGCTTTTTAAGTAAACATCTTATTTCATAGCATCACAAAACACTTTTATTTGCGCTCACGTGTGGCTGCGCTGGCTGTGCTTCTAGAGACGAGCTGAGGAAAAATAACACAAAACAGGAACGACGCCACAGCCGGAGCATCTCTGATGAAGAGTTGTCTGCAACTGGAAGCTCTTGCCAGTGTCTCCAGAATACACAATCAGGTAATGTTGCCAGGCAAAGAGTGCCAGCTCTAGCCAATAAGCAGAGTTTTTGCCAACATTGCTTAGCAACAAAAGTTAACAACTGAACCACTCAAAGCTTAAAAATCATCTTTAAACAAGTAATCGAGAGCCAGTCAGCGTTCGTAGCTCTTTGCACAAAAACCAAAAGGTTTGTCTTCTGCTCTGACAAAAGGTGGACTATAATTTAACTAATAACAACGATTTTAGGACGATTGGACACAGACTTCTGAAAGGCCACACACTCTTCCTACAGAGAAGCAAGACACCCAGACTCAAAGGATGCAAAGATTCTTTAGCTTCAGTCAGTTTGAGTGCCTCAGTGGTTGTTTACGTCTTTGTGGTCATTTTGCATCTCTTTGTAGCTGCTTTGTGTCCCTTATTGGTCGTTTTCCATTTCTTCGTGCTTGTTTGGTGTGTCTTTGGAGTTGTTTTGTATCTATTTGTAGTTGTTTTGTGTGTCTTTGTAGTGGTTTTGCGTGTCTCTTTGTAGTTGTTTTGTGTGTCTTTGTAGTGGTTTGGTGTCTCTTAGTAGTTGTTTTGTATCTATTTGTAGTTGTTTTGTGTGTCTTTGTAGTGGTTTTGCGTGTCTTTGTAGTTGTTTTGTGTGTCTTTGTAGTTGTTTTGCGTGTCTTTGTAGTGGTTTTGCGTGTCTTTCTAGTGGTTTTGCGTGTCTTTGTAGTTGTTTTGCGTGTCTTTGTAGTGGTTTTGCGTGTCTTTGTAGTGGTTTGGTGTCTCTTTGCAGATTGACTTTCCAAAAGGAAATATTAACGCTCCAAACACAGGCCCCCTGACCCCCTGGGCCTGTAGGTCCATTCAGTAGTCCTTCTTTATTTAAAACCATCACCTCTCACACACTGAGAAACTGAGAAAGTTCTCTTTTGGTGGCCCAGAACGCTGAAAAACTGAATCAGAAACAAAGACTCAGCAGAATCAAACCACAGGAATCTTATAGTTGTTATTCACATTCACGCATTAATCAGGTGCCCATTGAAGTGTGCAGTCTACTACAAAAACAGGAACATGTGTGAGGCACAGTGGGAGAGACTTTGCATATAATTGTGGTTTGACAAAAGAAAAATCATATCTCTATAAAAAGAGACATAATACAAAGGGATATCAGAAACACAAAGGAGGCTGTAATCAGGTTTTTAATCACATAGCGGTCATGAAACTCAAAGGTAGCTGATGTAAACGTTCAAATAGCAAAGGCAAAAGGAGAAAAACGCACAACACGCTGCAGTCGTGTGGTTTTTCCTTTTTGTCTCGTGACAGCAGTGCCTTGCAGCCACTGGCCTCCTTCCCTCAATTAATCAAATGAAGCCGCCTGAAAGGGCAAAAAAACAAAAGTCATTATTTGGTGTCACAGTTCAGCTCACTGTGCCGGGAGGCGGCGGTTGGCTCTCTTACTGGGTTTAGTTTTGAGAAGCTGCGTCCGTCACATTAAAACAGGAAACGGGAGGTTTGCCAAACAACTAGTCTCGTTAGAATTTAGTTTATTGTGCCATAAAACACAACATGGTTAGAAGACAGGGTTTGTAATGATACATAATAATAATAATGATACATAATAAAACATAACAAATCACTATAAATTAAACCATGAGGAGAAATATCTGCTGGAATGGCCAAACAGGGAGGCGGTAGTTTGTGCATCATGGCAGAAAGAAAGCCCTTAAAATAAATAGAGAGGGTTTTATCATCTGATAAAGACCCTCAGGACCGAATGTCCAACGTGCTCAAGTACACAGACAGATCAATAGAAAACGTGTCGCAGTCTAAATACTGGCTGCACCGTGTGTGACACCAGCAAACATCTGAGACGAAGCACCGACGGGGAGTTGCCGATCAATAGAAGTGACTCAGCAACAATTTCCCCGACTGACGTCAAGCTGTGATGACTCACTTTGTGTCCTGATGTAGAAGCAGACTGTGACAATCTGACTATTGACAGTACAGATGTTTACACTGCTGCTCATAATCAATGATGAAGAGTAACCAGGGTTAGAGCACTTATTCAAGCACTGCACTCTGCAGATTCAAATTATTTACGCAAGATATAAATCAACAGATAAATGAGGACTCGTCGGTATAGATGCAGTTTAAGTGGTTCTCCTGATATTTGTATAAAAAGACTAAAGTGTTCCAGAATCACAACAAGTCCACGTTCTGAACAGATGTAGATACGCGTCCTGAATCCTCCTCCTGACCTCTCCCCAAAAAACTCTGCGTCTCTCGTGTCTTTGTCGTCTCAACGCCGCGAACAAAACAAGCGGCGATGACGGAGCACGTTGTCACCGGGCCTCTCCCAGAAGACTTTCAAAGTCAGCGGCAGACTCAGGCTGTCTGAGGGGCGGGGTCAGAGAAAAAAGATTACAAGGGCACCGGCTGCACGCAACATGGACACCAGAGGACACTGTGTCACGCTTCCTCCACTGCAAGGTAACCCAAGAGGACCTCAAATCATGTTTTCTCCACTGCAGGGGGGCCCAGAGGGTCCTGCATTAAGTTTTCTCCACTAGAAGGCAACCTTGAGGGCCCTACATCATGTTTTCTTCACAAGAAGAGCATCCTAGAAGGCCCTGCATCACAGTTATTCCTCTGGGAGGAACCCTAGACGGCACTTCATTGGGCTTTCTCCACAGGAAGCGCACCGCATCGTGTTTTCTCCACTTGCATCAGTCCCTGTCTCCTTGAAATTGTATATATATATATATTAATGTCAGCATGCTACGTTGGCATTAAAATCAAAGTATAGTGGGGGCTGATGGGAATTAGGTAATTGTTTAAGAGATATGTTATTATGAACTTAGTTGTTGGACATTTTAAACCTGCTAGATCACCACATTTAGGTTTTAGGTTGTATCCTCTGGGGACTATGAATGTCTTGATTTCAATGATTTCACTCTGGACCAAAGTGTTCATAGATGTTGAAGCCACACCCTGAAACATGTTGGCTTGTGTTGCTGTGATCATCGGTATTCACAGACATCGAGCGATCCTTCAGCGCATATTCTTTCATTAAATATTTGGAGATTAGGCTGATCTGAATAATGTTGGTTTGCATCCTGCGTGTCACAAAGGAGAACACTGGTGTACGTGTGCGGTTTTATTTTCATCATCACCACAGCAGCTGCAGTGACGGAACCGGTGTCTTCACGGTGAAGAGTTGTGCACATGCACGGAGGTTATGAGCCGTTCTTAGGGATCAAATCCATGAACAACCCTCACTGCAGCATTCACTGCAGAGACTACACACGTTTTCTTACTGTCATCAAAATGGAGTCTTCTCAAGTGCACTTGGTTCCTATAGTTCCCTGAACCAGGGACCAGGTCTACAGGATGAAGCAGGGTTCAGCCGAGTCGCCTGCTGGGCTCTTCTTCCTCTTTAGAAGTCACCTCACTCTGCTGCGAGTGCTGACGGTTTATTCATCAGAAGGGAGGAGGACAACAGCGACCCATCACTTCTAATCCACGGTGTGTGTGGAGATGTTTGGACTTGTGTGAGAGAGAGAGGGAGAGTTCCTGCTCTCCCTCTCTCTCTCTGTGTTTGTGTTTATTCAGATTCAGAGGAGACGCTGAGCTGCTTCACCTGCTCTGCATAACAACTCAAACCTCTGGGCTCATTTCACACACACACACACACACACACACGAGTGTTTCATATGAAGCCACAGCGTCGGTACGCGGACGCGAGAGACGTCCGGCTGTGAACTCTCCCGTCTATTGAAGGGACATCTTCATACTCGTGTCCCATCATTCCTGATTTCACTCACCGACGTCCTCGCTGAGATCTGAGGAGTCCCGAGCGGCTGCAGTCAACACACTCGCTGTTCTGGTTCACTGTAGCTGCTCTCATGTCATCGTTTTTCACAATAAAAGCGGTAAAAAAGCCACTGTTCACTACCGGCTCAGCAGCAAGCAGCAGACAGACCCAGGTAGAGACTAGCTGGGGAGCATTGACTGTGTAGCAGCTGCTCAGGAGCTTTCAGTCAGATCACATGATCTTCATCAGGAGATGAACTTTGTTATATAAAGTATTTCTCAGGGCTTTGTCTTCGTGGACTTTGACCAGCACGGACAAGAAGTCTCTCAAGTGTCTTTTTAAACATTTACAATTCTGTGAAAACTGCGGATGAAGGTCATGTGATGGGGTGGAAAGCTCTGGAACAGGTCCTTGAATGGACCTTGAGTTGGGATTGTTTTGTCACGTTGTTTCCATAAGAACACACGTGGCTCTGAACCTCCTCCAGCATCATAATGTAATAACACCAGATGTCTGAAGCCTGAAACAGTTCTTGATTCATTTGTCAGCTCGGGTCTCGTGGGGTTTGATGTCACTGTGAATCTGATCGAATCTGATTTGATTTGGTGGATTTGGACCCAGAATGTGAACCGCATGTGTCGGATTAGAGCAGAAACATTCAGGAGTCACGTTCATTCAGTCGACTCCGGCCGGACGAACGTTCAGCACGACGACTCTGAGACCAGCGGAGAACATCCAGAACACAGAAGATTCACGTGATTATATCAAACAATAAACCCCTCCTCTGATCAACACAACGCCACATGTTGGGTTGTTCTTCAGGGTGAGAGAGCGATGGGGCTGATGGGAAATGTAGTCATAATTAGGAGGTTTTTGTTTTCTCACATTTACCTCCTATTGATGTAAATAAACAATGAAAACTGTATTTCTGTATTTCTTATTCCACCACACCTTGTAAGTGACTTCATTGTGTTTAATTAGTACTAAATATGAATGAGGGACAATAAACTCTTCCCTGAACGTTTATACCTTTAAGTGATGACTTCGGTTAGTATCAACTGAAAATCTAAGTTTCTCTGCCGTGTCTGAAGTGCACGAAAAAATAAATCTGAGATTAGAAATGTAAAAGAAAATATATCAGATTATAGTCACAAAAAAAAAACATCCAGAGGGGAAAAAAAGAAAAAGATATATATATATATATTATTATTATTATTTGTTGTTGTTGAGGAACGACATCACAAAATATATTAATTATATTAGACGGAGAAAGAACATGAAATAAAATGTATATTCATGTTTCAGGACGTCAGAAACATTTCTTTAGGATTTATCTGATGACTCATCGGTCACGAGGTCACGAGGTCACGAGCATAAAGGACGATGGATGGACGTCAGCATTATGTTCATAAAGAACATGAAGGAAATGTTTATCTTTCAGGACGAAGCCAGAAGCCAATTTAAAATAAAGTCTTTACAAACGGTCTCCAGCATTAGCTCACTCAGAGAGTTAATTCATTTGAATATTATATAAATCAAACGGACAGAATGAAGACATTTCTACATTTCTCTGGTGTATGTTGTTCGTCACCTTCACCACATGGGGGCAGCGTTTAGTCGGTGTAGAGACAGAGAGTCGCATGTTGAGTCGAGACCTTTTTCGTCTCTGCTAATAAAAGATGAAAGTGAAAGGTCAAAGGTCAAAGGAGAAGAGAGCAGATATAAATGTACACAGATCATTTGAATTTCACAGACTTCTTCCTCCAGCTCTCTGTTTGTTCTCAGTTTCTGTGATTCTAATAAAACTCAACAAAGAGAGCAAACATCTTCCGCTCACGCTGTAATTTAACTGTCGGGCTAATTACAATCAACCTCATCAGAGCCTGAGAGCCTGATTACTGTGTTTAGCCGCGCTGAGCTCTCGTGATGATGACGGGCCACCGCGAGGGTCCTCCCCTCAAACCACAGCAGCTGCTTCCATCGCGCGTTAAAGGTGCAGTCAGCCGGAGTCTAGACTCCTCTTTCCTCTGAACATCAGTGGCAGATACCTAAAGTGTCCTAGAAAGGCAGGAGTGCTTCTGCTCTGTGTGGAAACTCTGAACACTCCCACGCTCCCTGAACTACACACGGTGCACTGGTTTAGTTTCTCTCACAAAAAAAAAGCAGAAACAGAATCAGCGTTTTAAAGATAGAAGGTTGGAATTGTATTTGTTGGACGGATAAAAAACAAGCAAGGTATGAAGATTGTGTCAGAATTAAAGTTGATTAATTCCTCTTTAATTTACTCCTCGTTTCCATGCAAACTGCTCACATTGAAGGAGACCCGTCGTGCTCGTTCTCAGGTATTTAGGGTTTCTAGAACATGTTGACGTGCTTTAAGCTCTGTACACATCACTCAACTACAGCACAATGTGAAATACTTTACTGCCAATATTTGACATATTTAACGGATATTCTTTTAAAGTTTGACAGAGCAGGAGGTTAAATAAAACCTGCTTTCTGAACTTCATGATCAGTGTATTTCAGTGTTCTTTGCTGCAGAAAAATGGGAATATTTATATTAAAATATGTGTTAAATTAAAAGAAAGAGGGAATTAAAGAGAAGGTAAAGCTGAGATAAGTGAGAGAGATCGATCTTCATGCATTTAATGTTCCTGGATTCATTCTGCATCTCTGTGATTGAGCCTCACATGAACTCTGAGTTCAGACTCAAACGCTGGTTTTTAACTGATTCTATAAGAAGGCGACACGCTGAAGCAGCTGCAGGGAGTTCTGTCCTCCTTTAACTCCTCAGAGGACGAATGCATCAATGATCACGTGTTGGTCCTGAATCCTCTTCCTCTAATTAGATCCTCCTCCTCCTCTTCTCTTTTCACCTCTTGACCCACTTCCTGCTCTGATATCTGTAGTTTCTGGATGTATTGAGCCTCATTTCCTCCAATTCAGTGCGTTTGAGCAGAAACGCTTTTGACGGATCAAACAACAGAGAAACCAGTTTAGTTATTTTAAATATGTGCAGGACCTCGTCCCGTTAACACAGCTACGAGCCGCCCTCACACACACACACACACACACACACACAGAGGGATGAAAGCAGCTCGGGCGTTTTCCTGGTGACGCAGGAGATAATTGATTTCCCGGCCCGGGTCTCACTCTGTGAACGTGAATAATTAATCACCTCATCTACACTTCAGATCATATTTACACCCGAGAGGCTCCTCAACCCGCTGAGCTCCACACACACACACACACACACACACACACACACACACACACACACACACACACACACACACACACACACACACACACACACACACACACACACACACACACACACACACACACACACACACACACACACACACACACACACACACACACACACACACAGCAGCATCCTGTCTGCAGGGCGGGTGATGGAGGCAGACGGTTCTCTTGTTGGTTCAGGTTCTAGGTTCTGCTGTAGAACCCGTTGTGTGACTCCTGCTTCTATGAGAGCAGAGCGCTGGTGGTGTTGTTGGATCCTGAGCTGGTTTCTACTCGTCTTCATCTTCCCGCTCAGTCCCAGATGAAGATGAATCAGAGTCACTTCACCTGCTGAGCGACAGTTTAACACAAAACACACGACAGGAAACAAACGGTCGAACTCCAGTTTTATTGTTTTGAGAAAAATCAATACCGAGTAAAAAATGAATTACTTCCTTTGATTTCTGCATTTCTTTCAAAGATTTCCAGGAACTTTGGAACACTTTAAAATGTGTTTGAATATTTGGATTTGGCTCAGAGAGAGAGAGTGAGGTTAATAAACTAAGAACAGCTGGACTCTTTATGGAACCGACCATGAAAGTAAAGAAACGTTTAAATGAATTCATTTCATTTAGTTTCACTCTTCAGATCAAACTCCAGTTTCTGCATAAAATGTGAGAAATGAAAGCAAAGCGAGCGTCAAAATAAACGTTACAAACGGAGGCAGAAACATGACACATAAACCAAAATACATTTACTCAGAAATATAATAACTCTGTTTTACATCAGACACAGAGTTTAATACTGTAACAATGACAAAACCTAATGAATCCTTATGTGTGACAGTACAACGTGTCTCTGGCTCTTTAGGAGAAAAACATCACGTGAGAAACATGCAGAACTTCACATAAATAAACGCTTTTCAGTATTTTTGCAGTGAAGATGGAAACTTCTTGGTTAAAGAGTTTCGGAGCCTTTAAAACAATAAAACAATAAAAGAAAAGAAACCTTATCTTGTGTCCAGTTGGGAATTTAAATGCATATCAGATCAGTGTTTATTTAGTCGTATTAATGTTGAGCTAGCCGCTAAATCTTTATCTTTAAATCTAAATTCATCATCATTTCTTCATCGTCCCTGACAGATACATGAACAATCATATAAAAACACCAGTTCACCGTTACAGCTTCAACCTTTTTCATTTTCCATCGATGCATAAAATCCAAATGTTGAACCTTTTTCATTTGTCACGATGTTAGCTCTGCAGTCATACCATTTAAAGTATAAGTAAAGACGTATGTATGTATGTATGTATGTATGTATATATGTATATATATGAAGACACAAAGAGTGGCGACGTTGCTCGTTGCTTCGCTGTAACCTGCGCGTGTCTGCGTATCGATGCTTTGTTGCAGCGTTTCTGTATTTTTAACATTTCTTCCAGAATCTTCTCGCGGGATGATCAGGAGGCACTTAACCAACCAGGGAAACGACAAACAGCTGGAAACAGGAGCGGCTTCTCCAATCAACCCGATGACCAGCCCGCTGACGGGACCGAGAAATATAAAAACACGTTAAGCTGAATCCATTTTGAGACGACGACAAAAACTAAGCCCCCCCTCCCCCCGTCCCCTCTACAATGTCCGTAAGAAATCCTCTACATCAGGCACTTGTTGATTAGTCCGTAACTCCAAACCGCCCAATCAGAAACAGCGAGCGGCCTCCGATCAGCTCCTCCTCGTTAAATGAGTCCAGGCGGCGTCTTCGCCGCTCTCTTTAGCCTCCTCTTCGGCCCGACTCTCCCTTCCTCGCCCTCCGGGCTCCGGGAGATGCGGTGGACGCCGGGGGACCTCACGTCGATGTCGTCCTGCTGCAGCGCCGGGTCGTCGGGGGCCACGGGCCGCGGCGCCGGGTAGTTGGGCTCGTAGTAGCGGTAGGGGTCGTCCTCCTCGGCCTCGCCGTAGTTCTGGAAGACGTTGGGCGGCAGTTGGACTGCGGGGACAGCGCCGCGGTCAGTGACATCCTCACCCTCTACAAACCAAACCGGGCAGCGAGGGCAGCGAGGCAGCAGCCACACAGGCAGAGGGTCAGTGACAGCCCAAAACAAAGATGGCCGCCGCCACCACAGCAAGCAACGTTTTGGATCGGAGGGTTGGGGGTTTGATTGGGTTAGTGAGACAGGAAGAGGATGAGAGGGACCAGGGTTACCAGGGTTACCAGGGTTACCAGGGTTACGGAGTGAAAGCAGAGTTTAGAGGGAAAGATGAATTCAGGATTCACAGCTGCAAATCAAACGTTCAAAACTAACAAACACGTTCTAGTTTGTTGGGAGATTAATTTTGTGCAAATGTGTCGAAGTTTCAACAATCATCAGATTTGTTATTTATTAATTAAGAGGACGTATTGAGGTCATTGTAGGTCAAATAAATATATTTTAAATGACATAGCCGGGGAGGGATAATAAAGAAACAACTTGGATATTCTATGAAATTATAAAGTCTTATACGTACCGATTAAAAATCAAAATCAATGAACCTCATCGCTTCACTTTGGATCAACGTCATCACACCAAGTGCAAAATATATTAATTATATTAGTATTTATTTATTTTCATAAAAGAACACAGAAAACACGTTTATGTATCTTCCAGGACCTTCTTGTCCTTCAGAGGCCGCCTGTCACAGAGGTCATCAGAAACAGCAATATTTAGGATTTATCTGATAACATGATGAGCAAAATAAAGTACTGAGACTGTCAGCATTCTGCTCATAATGTTCAGCATTCTGCTCATAATGTTCACAATGTTCAGCATTATGTTCATAATGTTCAGCATTCTGTTCATAATGTTCAGCATTCTGTTCATAATGTTCAGCATTCTGCTCATAATGTTCAGCATTCTGTTCATAATGTTCAGCATTCTGTTCATAATGTTCAGCATTCTGCTCATAATGTTCAGCATTATGTTCATAATGTTCAGCATTATGTTCAGCATTATGTTCATAATGTTCATTATGTTCAGCATTATGTTCATAATGTTCAGCATTCTGTTCATAATGTTCAGCATTCTGTTCATAATGTTCAGCATTCTGCTCATAATGTTCAGCATTATGTTCATAATGTTCAGCATTATGTTCAGCATTATGTTCATAATGTTCATTATGTTCAGCATTATGTTCATAATGTTCAGCATTCTGCTCATAATGTTCAGCATTATGTTCATAATGTTCATTATGTTCAGCATTCTGCTCATAATGTTCAGCATTCTGCTCATAATGTTCAGCATTCTGCTCATAATGTTCATAATGTTCATTATGTTCGTAATGTTCAGCATTCTGCTCATAATGTTCAGCATTCTGCTCATAATGTTCATAATGTTCAGCATTATGTTCATAATGTTCAGCATTCTGCTCATAAAAGAACATCATAAACATGAAAGAAAAGGCTGATTCTTGTTTCTGGACCTAATAATAAGAACTTCAGGAGCAACAATATTCAGACTCACACTCGGGGCTCATGTTACTGCGGTGGATAAATCTGTGGTGTGATGAGTTTAATGCATTCATGCAAAGTGAAGCGACTCCTTCACAAACGTACGACCTAAGAGTCTCAGAATATTCAAGTTTGTGATTTATTTATTTATTGTAAATTTGCTTTTTTTGAGTTGTTTTCTGGGAATATTCCCTCTGCCCCGGCTCTGTAATCATATATATTTGTACCTTCAATGAACATAATACACTATTGGAATGAATTCACATTCAAATTGTCACAATTAAAGGTTTTCAGGTGGTATTTTTTAATTAAAGGTATCTACACACGCAAGGTTAAAACAACGTGCAACATTTCAAGTTGTCGTGCAGATTAATTTTAGGACCTTTTAAAGAGTTTCTTTTGAATGTTACAGGAGTTTTTATTGAGTGAGTGGAGCGTGTGGTTTAAAGTAGAGGCGCTGGATGATCATAACCTAGAAGGAAACGTCAGGAGAGGAAGATTAAAAGAAGACGTCTGCTGATATCTGGAGTCTTCTTCCCACGAAAAGACTCAAACATGAAACACGCACGAACGAGAGCGTTGAGAGACGGACGAACAAATTGACGAGTTTGGTCTTTAAGTTGGATAAATTAAGCAGAATAAACAATAAGACCAGCTTTATCTTTTGAAAAGTAAAGAACTGATTACACAATAGTGTGAATGTTGAGATGAGAACGGCCAATAAGAGAAACGATTTCTTTAATTATCTCTAATTCTTTCTTTAATTTAGATTATTTTCTGTCATTCCTGTCGTGTTGTGTTTGCCTGTACACCACTTCATAACTGTCTCATAATTAACGTTTTAAGGCGGGGCTGTTCATCACGTCATGTGTCTGCAGAGAGTCCCGCGATGTGACACCGGCAGCGTTTTGCAGCCTCTGCAGCAGATAAAGATAAAGAACCTCCGCTGGTGCTTCAGTCGTCACTGAAATACTGAGCTGAGGGTTAAGAAGACGTAAGATGTTTGAAGAACGAGGCGACGACGGACGGACGGGACACACACACACACACACACACAAAGACATCACAACATGCAGACGTTACTCACATGACGGCCCTGCAGGCAGCAGCTTTTAGGCTGCTGTGTGACCTTTAACCTCAACGTACATCAAGGGTTAACACAATCATGCATCTAACAGGTAAAGAGGACTCATGCTGGGGTTGTCTTCAGGTATGGAACTGTCAGAATGAATCATATCGCTGCAGTGTTTAACCCTCGTGCATCACCAGGGACATTTGGTTTGTGTTGATGCACATGAAATACATTTTGGAAGTTTAACCTCAAGCTCCTATAATATGTATCACTCAGACCCTGAAGGACGAACATGTCCCCACTTAAACCCATTAGAACCACAATGCATGAAATCAATCATTCTATTATATCAGGCTTTTGATCTAAAGCCTCTACTTCAAAGTTGTATTATTTTCCAGCAGATTTGAGTCATTTTCTCATGTTTGCCCTGTGGGGTAAATACATGTGATTCTCCTGGTGTCCACTAGGGGCATCGCTGCTGAATCATGGAGCAAAATAATACTAGAATCATGTGTTTTTTTTGGGGGGGGGTTCATTAAAAAACGGCAGTGGCAACAAACATTTAGAGGGTTTGAGCCGTTTATATTAGACTCAACGTTATAAGTACAATTATTAGAACAAGATGAACATTCGGGCTCCCTCGTGTGGCTTAAAGGTGAACTGCAGATATAAATGTTAAAAGATTATGGAGGAAATTTTGTTCATTTATTTCATGTTTTTGGGAATCGCTGCTCTAAAGTGATGCACGAAGGATTAAACAGTCACATGTGCTGCTTTGTGTTCGGGGTGAGAGTTCTGTGATGTTTACTGATATTAACACGCAGCAGATGCAAAACGCTGCCATTTGTTGCTCGTGTGCCGAGTTCTGGAGTATTTAAAAGTGAAATACATGAAGAAGAAAAGCCTCCATGCAGCATCTTTACATTGAACCCAGAGCGACTGAACAGACAAGTCAAGTCATAAAGTGTGAAGATGCAGAGTTCAGTCAACAAGTCGTTCCTCTCGCTGCATGTTTGCTGTGGAAACATGCAGCTTAAAGTGCTGCTCCACCCACGTCACAATACACACATTTACCCACTAAGTACACTTGTTTTAATGTTACTTGCTGAGGTTTTGAGACCAAATCAAACTAAAGTCAAATATCGTTCAGGTTTCTTCTGTTCTCAGAAATGTTTACGGCTTCATCTGTTTAATGCTTTGGGTGAAGTGGAAAAAAACAAGCTGAATTTATCAAATTTTTAAAAAACATTTACATACAACAGAATTTCATTCCTCATGCATTTCAAACCTGCATCCTGACTTTGATTTAATTAGTTTAATGTTCAGTGACGTGCAGCCCGTTTAACTCGGCGGCAGCTTTTCAACGTGAAAAGAAATCTAAACGACGACCTTCAATCCAAAAATAAAAAGTTCTCGCCATTAAAAAGCTTTTCATGCTCAGTTCTACATTTAACGTCCACGTGTCTTAAACAAGCTGGTGGAGGTTTTTATTCTAGATATAACTTGTGTCATAATTACATACAGTAAGGCATGAATACTAAGTGTGTAATTTATGATTCTAATTAAATTACTTGAAAGTTCTGTTGCTCTAATAACAACCTCGGCGCTCAGTGGCTGTGATTACACATCAGTCTAGCAGGAGACCAGATACGATTACTTCACTTATACGGAGAGTTTCTTCAATGATTCGTCAATAACAAGCAGAGAATATAGTAAAAACTATTATTATTGTGAAATCATTTTTGATCAAACTAGTTGAGTCCTATTTATTTAACGGACCCTACATACCTCCAACGTTGTAGCCCACACAGGAGTTCTGGTCGCAGTAGCCCGGAGGCCCGGCGGAGCCGACGGTGCCGGGGACTCCGGGCCGACCGGGAGATCCAGGATTTCCCGGTCGCCCCGATGAACCCTGGCTGCCAGGTCTGCCCTGCCCCTGGGCACCTGAGAGGAGAGGAGGAGGAGTTAGTGAGACAAACATCTGGAGGACCAGATTGAGAGCTTCTGGTGAATGGTGTGGTTCAATGTACCAGGGGGTCCTGGAGGTCCTCGGGGGCCTTGGACTCCAACGCCTTGAGGTCCTTTCTCGCCCTTTTCTCCCAATTGACCTGGACACACACACACACACACACACACACACACACACACACACACACACACAGTTTTAATCCCTCAGTATCAACATCTGAAACCTTGTAGACGCCACCTGTGCCACTCAGTCCATGTGTTCAGCCCTTTACCTCTCTCTCCAGGCTGCCCGTTCTGTCCGTTCTGTCCGGGGAAGCCGGGTCTTCCTGAGGGCCCCTGTTCTCCCTGGGTCCCCGGGGTCCCCTGTCTGCCAGGCTCTCCTGGGGGTCCTGGCACCGTGCGGATGGACACCGGTGGACTGGGCACGTGGTTCAGGATGGAGTTGTAGCGTTCCATGTGGCCTGAAAACAGAAGAAAAGGGGACGTGTTTCCAAAGTTAAACCGGATTAAATATTCCGTCACAAACCTTATTTCTACACCTGAGAAGCTCCTCACTGACTCAACTAGAGAAGCAAAACAGCTGCAAAGAGACACGCTAAGACTCACAACAACTGAAAAGGAACAAAATGACCACAAAGAGACACAAAACAACCACAAAGAGACACAAAACAACCACAAAGAGACACAAAATAACCACAAAGAGACACAAAATAACCACAAAGACACAAACAACAACAAAGAGACACAAAACAACCACAAAGAGACACAAAACAACCACAAAGAGACACAAAATAACCACAAAGAGACACAAAAAATAACCACAAAGAAAATAAAACGAACACAAAGAGACACAAACAACAATCTATCTCCTGTAGAAAAGGTGGTGGGACTTGTTGCACGTCTACGTCCAGGGGACCGCTGTCTCTTAATCCGTCCACGCTGAAGATGCATCCTTTAGCTACTGACACTAACCAGAACCACATCCTAACCGTGACCCTAAAACCAGGTCTCAGGTCCCTCGGACTCAACGTACAGGAGGTGTTTTGACTCACTCTGAATCAGCTGCTCACAGACCTGCCTGGCGATGGCTTGAACTGATGACGTTGACTGGAGGTCACCCTGGAGACACACGAGCAGAACTATATTCATATTTGTATCATACTTTTATATGTATTGTGTTTGGTTGTATAAAAACACACCTATAGTCTTTGTCTTAAATACAAGTCTGAGTGAGATTTGACACTTAAATGTACCTGTTGCATAAAGCTCTTTAAAGCAAAGCGACTAATGTAAGACCGACTTTGATGGACTGTCGCGCAATGCATCATGGGGAAGAGACAAAATGGCGGCGTACGGGAGAAAATAAAAGAAGGTGTAAACAGCAAAGGGTCATTAAAGATGTTGGGTAAAGTCTTGAGATGTTAGCATGAACATGTGAAACTCTACAAGAGAGTCAATCAATGGATTACAACTTAGCTAGCTAGCTAGCTCGTTAACACTCGTCTCTGCTCCGGAGAAGGACAAGCTAACGTTAGCTACTTAGCTAACTAGCCGGCCATCCGTCTCCGAAGTTACGTTCGCTCTCATCCCGACGAGCTGCGGCAACATTTTACAGCCTTTATTGACGCGTGTTGTCCCCATAACAACTAACAACAATCGCGTTAACAATTGCAATAAAACAAGTGTCTTCTGTACCAGTCAAATGACCACGGAAAACAGTCCAATATGTGTTCCACTGGTGTTCTATTTTTATAGTTTTTATTTAAGATATTTCACGTTTACCCCGACTTGGTGTCGGACAAACAGCCAGTGAGCAAGTTCCCCGTCTGACAGAACAAATCTTCATGTTACAACACATTAACCTGAACTCTATTTAGAGCAGTTAACATCGAACTAAAGATAACTTGTTTAGTGAAATTAAAACTCGAGCAGACACTTCTCAGTTTGAGTCACCCTGACTGAATAATTGTCTGTTTGCCTCCATTTTTGTCTTCCCATTGACTTTATTTGTCTTTTTTTTACATTTCTACCTGAATAAACCTTTAAAGGGAATGTTGTAAAAACGAGCACTGACGCTCGGCTCAACAACCTGCGAGTCGTTTTAGGTTTTTAACCCACATTGCTGGCGAGTAAAAGAGCGGAGTAACTTTAGTCATTCATTATTTCCATCTTTGAATAAAAGGCACCACTTACCCGTTCACCTCTCTCCCCTTTGCCTCCAGGAACACCCTGCAACAGAGAAGAATCAATGAGAAGAGGATCAAAACAGACCAGGAACAAACCTGTGAAGTTTAACGGCTTCAGATGTTACGGAACGTTGTACATTCGTGGACGTTTAAATGATTCTCTAGCTCACAAATCCTCTTACAAGTCTGGATTACTTTGTTTCTCCCGTCTTGTTGAGTCTCTCTGATTAACTGCAATGTTTTCTTACCTCTAGAACGAGGAGGGAACTGTGGATTTTAATGACTATTTGCTTTTAAGACTGACAATTATTAACTTTTAGTTTTTTTCCATCGTTGACTTTGTCTTAATTTGTAACCGCAGCAGTAAAATGTGTTGAATCAAGTTGCATTATCTAGTACGGAAGCCCTGAGAGAACAAAATAAAAAATAAAGCAATTTCCTAAATCTGATCTTAATCGTTTTCTCTCTGATGTTTATGACCGAAGGAAAGGTGAAATAAAGTTTTGCCGGGATCAATTCAAGTTACTTTGCTCAGTAGAACCCAGTAAACACATGTAGAACACGGACTAAAGTCTGGATTCAGACTTTATCTAAATAAAAGTTAGTCTGAGTATAAGACACCACATTTAAATTAAACATTAGTTTGAGAAATGTGTTTCCTTCACCAGACAGAATCTGAACTTGTTAAACTTTTAACTTTTCTTTGAGTCATCGTAAAAAAAAAAAGATTCTTTGTTCAAACTGTGTATTTTCTAAAACCTGAACTCTTTAATTTTACTCTGATAAGTTCACATCAAACCTGTAATCGACAGCGTGTGGTAGTTAGCTGAGGCTCTCTGCCGTCCACCCACGCAGCAGTAATTACATGCTTCACAACGTCGTTCTTTGTCAGCAGAAGTTCATCATCGGTTTGTTTTCGCCTCCCACTGAATCTCACTTGTTCTTCGTCCGTGCGGTTTACGTGTGATTCACTGTCTGCGAGCGTTTCGTTTAATCAGGGAATAAATGTCAAAGCAGAGCGCGGCTCTCGTACAGAAACAATGTGATAAAAAGACTTCTTCTCATACATTTAAACAATCAGACTTGATGAATGGACTCTCCCACGGGATGACCTGTTAGTTGTGGGGTTATTCTTTCATGCACATGCAGCAGTAGGATGTGTAGTTCTGTGCCCGTCACCACTTCCTGGTTGTGTTCCCGCTCCTCCAGTGCTAATGACCCCCCTAAGGCCTCAAACCCTGAACCCCCAGGGACTCACTGACGCCGCCTGGTCGCTGGTCGAGTGCGAGAGGCTGTGAGGGCTCGAGATGGTGTAAATACCAACGGGACGGCGCTTTGCTGGAACATATCGTGTTACCGTGAAAATGATGTCAACGATGGGTATTTATTTTATACTTTGTACTCCAGGCTCTTTCCCCACAAGATGAGATTTATAATAAGCTGTTTACTCGTTTTTCAACTAATAAAATGAAATATTTGATGAATAAATAAATAAATATCCTCTGATTTGATGTGAGCCTTTTCTTTTGAGTCATTCGTTTAGTTTAGACTTGATAATATCATTTGTAATATTGATTTCTATGTTTTAAACATCACCCATCGGCGTTTTCTCTTCTCTCTTGCGTGTTTGTTTATTATAACTTTAAGTTAGTTAACGGAGTTAAACCGTTTACTGCACCGCTTCTGAATGAGAACTTCCCCCACGCATTAAAGATTATTATTATAGTTGATGTACAAACCTGGAAACTAAGATGAGTTCAAACTATTCGTCCTGTTGACAAAGTGTTCACAGAGGAAGAAGAGACAGGAAGAGAGGATCTGTCCTCATCGGTTGGTCTTTCTTTGTTGAGTGAGCGGTATTAGGAAAACAGTCAAAGGAAGTGTGTGTGTGTGTGTGTGTGTGTGTGTGTGTGTGTGTGACTGACAGACTCGTGGACCTTCAGACCGGACAGGAAGCTGTTAAGCCTTCCGACACACACACACACACACACACACACACACACACACACACACACACACACACACACACACTCTCTTTGTGTGTGTTTGTCTCTGTTAAGCCTGACTGACGTGACTTCCTTATTTTGTGTGTGTGAGCAGCGTTCTGTCAGAGAGGTGAGGTGTGTTTTCCTTCTTTACAGGTGGACGAGTCGACTCACCGGTGGTCCCAGATCTCCCGGTTTCCCTGAAGGGCCCGTGTTGCCCTGGGCCCCCGGCCCTCCTGGCGTCCCCTGAGGAGACACAGAATCAGAGTCGACTTTAAATAAAGAAGCTAAAACGTGTAAATATGATGTTAAAGGTCGTGTGTTTCAGTACAAAGGCTTCAGTGAACTGTTACAACAGGGAACAGAATAAAAGCCCACATTTAATATGAATTTATACGGTTTCTAAATCAACGTGTCTAAAAATAAAACCCTTTCCGGAGCTTGATTCTCGATTGATTCTGCAGCTTTGGGAAGCAAAACGTGGCTTTAAGGTGATTTTTACAGGAATGTGCCGTTGGATCAGTGCGATGTTTAAAAAACAACACGGAGACGGCGTAGAGTCTGCTCTCGCTCCCGTTTACTGCTCAACTTTAAGCGTCTTTACCTGGAAGAAATAAAACGTCCCAGAAGCTGCATAATTATCTCCTCCAGTCACAGCTCCAATTAAAATCAACCTTCAGGAGTCCAGAAGGAGAATCACAAACACAACAGACGAACAAAGTCGACATTTAAAAGCTGCACTCACGATGGTTCCTGAGGGACCCGGTCTGCCCGGCGGCCCGTCTTTACCCGTCAGTCCCTGTGGAGGAGACAACAAACAAGGAGTATTTAGGAAGACGCTCCTTCTGGTGGTTTCATCGCTCGGCTCGTCGAGGAGTTTCTAAATAGGTTCTGAAATGTGTTAAAAGTCATTGGTGGGAGAAGTAGTATGTGTAGAAGTAGCTGTAGTAGAAATATAGTTAGCGCTCGTAGTATCAGTACAGCTGATAGAAGGACAGTAGTGGTGCAGTATACAACAGTAGTAGTTGTAGAGGGAAGTAATACATGATTCCACTTGTAATATCCAAAGTGTAATACTACTACTAACGACTTAGTACAATGTGAAATACTGGACTCGGCAAACAAGTTGTTTACTGCAGCCGTTGTGCTAAACAAGGACTCGTTTAATCTAAGATTAAGTCTGAGTTCTTGTTTAACTTCTAGGTTTAAAATGATGAAATCCAGGTTTAAAAACTAATCTCTGTTCAGTAAATCATTGTTAAACCAGATTTAAATAGAGATTAATGGATATGATGCTGGCTGGTCCCCTATGAATTCAGTAACAAAGCGCTGCGTTGTTTGCCAGCTAGCACACTAAAAAGTGAGTTAAAGTTAAATTAAACAGAAATTCAGCAGCATCATAAAACTCAACTGGGTTGCGTCTGTCCCTGAACTTTCTTCAGAGTTAAATCTCCTGTACGTGAACGTTTAAAGTTGATTCGGGCGGATTACAGTTAAAATTGGGGTTTAATGTTTTCATTTATTGAAAATTAAATTAATATCTAAAGAGAGGTTTCAATTTTTGAAGGGTCAATCAAGGCGTCTCGGACCCCCGAGACCCCCCCAGACTCACTCTAGATCCTGCTGGTCCGTCTCTGCCTGGACCTCCAGGTCTGCCAGCTATTCCCTGAAAAAAACACCAAGAGTCACATTCACATCTAAACTCCGAATCTACACACGTAATAAATACCATCTATATATATATATACACATATATATGTGTATATATGTATATAAACTTGTCACATGTGACTGGTTGAACAGCAGCACTGTGAAAGTGAAATGACAGCCGCTCTGTCACTCCCAACTCCTCGTATACGTCAAACTACGTAAACAGTAAACATCAACTTATTCTAAGTTGCGTAACATTGCATAAAGTTACGTAAGTTATGTTACGTAACGCTACATACCGTTACTACGTTTCGTATGTAAAATAGCAACGCTATGTAACGTTACTACGTTGCTTACGTAACGTAGCACAGTTATGTTGGTTCAGTAAGGTTGACGCTATATTATGGCAACGTAGTAACGCTATGTTACGTTACTACGTAGCTATAACGTAGCTTACCTAACATAGCTTACGTAAATTAGCATATTTAGATAGGTCACATGACATGACGTACCCTTACTACGTTGCGTACTTAACTTTGCAATGTTGTGTAACGTTACTATGTCGCTTACGTAATGTTGTTAACATAAGGTTACATAGCAATAGTACATTATGGCAACATAGTAACGTAGTAATGCTATGTTACGTTACTACGTAGCTATAACGTAGCTTAGGCAATACAACGTTACTATGTCGCCTACGTAATGTAGCTCACGTAATGTAGCATAGTTGCATAGGTCACATGACATGCATACGTAACGTAGTAAAGCTATGTAGCGTTACTACATTGCGTAAGTAACGTAGCATAGTTACATAGGTCACGTAATGGTAACGCTGGTCCATAAACCTTTTGAATATGATGCTGAACATAACTTCGCCCTCTCAGATGGCTTTGTTATCCGTTTTGGGATCTCTGATCTTTGAAAAACAGGAGAATGTTGAAATAATATTCCAGGGCATTACATTTTCCTTTAATTTTCCAGGACGCATGGAAACTCTGCATAACTACAATGTCCCTGCTTAGATTCCAGCTGGGGATCTTTGTTGCATTGCTTCCTGTACGATCAACTCTGAAGGCAAACATGGCAACAACAAAAACAGCAGAAAACATTCCTGTGAACGCTGAGGTTGAATCCAGCTGTGGTGTCACAAACTCAGGGAACAGAAATAGATTCAAACAAGAGAAATCAACCTTTTGCAAATGGCACCATTATTAAAAATCTGACAACTATTTGCTTCCAAAAGGTCATATTAGTCGTAATTTACTGTGGAGCCGTAATTACTTGTGGGAGCCTCTTTTCAAGCGACAGACCTTTGTGAAACAGAAAACTGCCCAACGTTCTGCCACTAACCGGCTAAAACGCCTCAAAATACAATTCTACCGAGTACCGGCTCGCCTCCAGCCCCAAACAAGGTGGAAATCTGAATTCTACATCAACGAGTTTGGTCCTGATGTAGTGACCGTAGACATCTGGTGCCTTATTAACATGAGCCTGATTTGATAAAGATTCACAATTAAAAGTACAATATTCACATGTATGTAGACGAAACCCAGAAGCGATAAACCTGAGAGGGAAACAAAGAGGAAATCTGAATGTTGGATTCACGTTGAGTTTTTTCTCACCTGCGTTCCTTGTTGTCCAGCTTCACCTTTCTGTCCTTGCTCTCCTTGACCTCCCTGCAGATAAAAAATATACCTTTTTTCTGATTGTACGGATATTATATAAAAAAATACTGTGTTTTTCACATATTTAGATTTTGAATGGCATCTGTAAAAAATGACTATGAATAGCAAACATGAACATTTATTTTCAAAATAAAAGCATATAGAAATAAATGGAGAAAGTCCAAGTTATCTATTCGAGTGGGAGACTGAGAACCGGGTGTGTGTTAGTCTTACTGGGGGTCCTATGATGGAGCGTCCACTGTGTCCCTGTAGTCCTTGGGGTCCCTGAGGTCCTGGTACACCTGCATCACCTACTGGACCAGTCGGGCCCTGGAGACAGACGGAGGCAGAGAACGTGTTAAAGACGTGTTTCGGCTTGTTTAAACCTGAGAGGACGACACCGACCTAAAGACTTGCTGCTGATTGGCTAACCTCAACGGTTCAACACTTTATTCATATAGAACCTTTCACACTAACAATCAGCCCAAAGTGCCTCACAGAGGAAGATCAAAACGTCACGGATATAAAATAGAATTTTGCAAGACTAAAAATGACAAAAATAAAGGTCACTAGAATAAGAATTGCAACTTTACAGATTAGTGGTCCGCGAGCTAAAGAGAGAGAGAGTCTTATCTCTACAGGCTTCCTTCATTTCATCTCGTCACGGTACTGACGATAACAGAATCAGTCCGCAGGAAACATTCAAGTCAAAGTCCACATGGCTTCAGGATGTTAAAAACAATCTTTTCTGATTAAGTTCTGTGTGTGATGACTCAGTGTTTGTATTCTCTCACTTGATGCTGCTGCTTTTTGATTAAATGTTTACGTCTCTTCTGTCTGATTTTTTAGACGTCCTTATCTCTGAACAATCCTAATTCTGCGGACACTTGTAGGTGCTTTTTTTAGCAGACGAACTACAGATCACATGTCACACCTCTGATAGCAGCTGTCAAACGTGTTTATTACGATGTTATGAGATCAAAAGATGATTGAAAAAATTGTCCTTCTGACGAGCAGAGAGACGCAGAAAACCGACAGCAACGGGAAACTTAAAGAAATCGGACACTGAGACTTCTCAGTTGTCTCGTGAAGCAAAAATGGCTTCGAACATTTACGAAGACCCAAATTTGACCGTGAACGTGAAGTTCTGCAAAGAAGCCGGAGAGGAAAGAGGACAGCGAGTTGAGAGACTGGTGGACATCTACGACAGCGTGGACACTTTCACACACAGCCGAGTTTTAACACCGGAAAAAGGTATTTAAACACCTCGAATCACATCCTAGATAATAGACAAGAAACAACGGAAACAGGATATTAACATAAGAGGCTCGGCTGTAAATGTGAAGTGATTATAAGAATATTTATTATCAGGATATTTGCTCTCAACTGTTAGTGTACATTTAACCACCTTCACACAGGATCAATACACACTTGAGCATTTAATTTATAATTTACTATTTTATCTTTGAATTCGAATTCAATTTTGACTCTTATTCTAATAATTACTCTTTATTAGTTGCTAGCTTTTTATCTGCATTTTAGTGCACATGTGGACTAAATGTTGCTCTCCACTGAGCCACAAACGTTTTCTACTGTCATCTCGTTCTGTCGTATGTATTCAGTGAGAAAACAACAGAATCCAGCACATCTACGACACCAGTGTGCAAACCTTTCAATGTGTTCACATGATGCAGTGGAGAACAGAAATGTGTGCAAAACAAATACTTAAAATTCAGTAATAACCTTTGTGAAACGGCCAAGACTAAAATGTAAAATAGTTTTACAGTTGTGGTTTAATAAATGTTTATTAACGTGCGCCTTGTGTTTTATTCTATTGGTGTAAAACTAGTAAATTGCTCTCCGCTCAAGTAGTAATGTTCAGTTTTCATGCTGAGGAAGTGATAACGATCAGATGTTTGTCAGTCTGAGGTCGTTTCCTGTCGTTTACATTTTACATTTGGGGGCGTGGCTTATCGGGCTAAAAGGCCCTTTTTTAAACTTGTTGGCTGAATTAAAGGAGCAACATGGACAAATAAGAGACGATAAAAACAACACTTTTTCACACTAAAGAACAAACAGACTTTTGATTTCATCTTGCTGTTTCATTGCTGAACCGGTTTCTGGAGAGAAACTCAGCCGCAGCAACTTAAAACTCAACTAAGTCGGTCCATTAACTTTCTTTAAGGATCTTAATTATTTTGTTCAATCCATCTAAAAAAAAAAGCAGCTTTTTTAAAAGTTAAACCTCCTCAAGTGTAAATTTAAAGTTCACACTGGATCAGGTTTTTAATTTTTGGTGCGACATAATTTAAAGTTTAATTTAATCAGGTTTATAAAATGAATCCTTGTTGGTCTTTATTCTTATTCGCTCTGTCCTGAAGGAGGAAAGGCTCAACATGCTTAATCAGATTGTGTTCTTCGTTTGCCTTCTGCAGGAGCAAACACTCAGAAGCATCCTCCAGATGTCCAAAGGAACCGTCTCAGAGCTGCTGTGCTGGTTCTGGGTTTACTCTGCGTCCTGCTGGGAGTTACAGTCATCGTCCTGTCCCAACGCCGTGAGGACCTCGTCTTTATTATGATGTCATGTCTTAAAAGTCCACACAAAAAACCTGGATTTCACATCACTGCACTGTATCTTCTCACCAGATGTTTTCATCACTTTGGAGATCAACGAGCTTAGCGAGAGGAACAACGAGCTGCAGACCAAATACGACGACCTGAGCAAAAACCAGACGCAGAGGAACATCACAGGTGAGAAATGTTTTAAAAGAACAGCCATGACGCTGTAAACCTCGCTGTTAGAATGCGTTGGTTTTCTAGGTACACGGTTTATTTATTCATCATTCTACAACACAGGGCTGTGTAACAAGGTGCTATAGTTGTGGTCCCTTTCAGTCAGAACCAACAGAGGACACATCCCTCCTGAAACCCTCCCCCCATCAGACTCTTCACTCAAAGCACTGAGCAGGTCTGATGCCTGATGTATTTTCATAATACTTAGCACACATGAGGCGTTAACAGGAAAGTCGCTCAGCGGCTCACGAAGTGAGAAATGTGTAACTTCAGAATATAAAATGAAAACCCGGATCTTTTTTTGGAGATCGTCCTCATCCACGGTCGCCCATCGAAACGAGCGCACTATGGTTTCCTTTAGCCCCGCCTCCCAGACCTCAGTCCATTCACATGAACGGAGGAAGCAAAATAACTCTGGCTTCAGCTTTTAGCACATTTCACAACATTTAAGACCTGATGATTTAAATAAGGGCTATTTCAAGTGTTCGTACTGTGGAGGGGTTTAAAACTCGTTAACGATCAGCTGAGTTAAAGACGTCTCTTTCAAAATGTAAGTTCATGTGTAAAAGTGTTTTTGGGTCACGTGGCGTCATGTGATGGACCCATAAGTTGTAATTAAAAGCTTTGGTCACTATCTCCCTGCTGACTTGTCTGATATGGATTCTACGATAGCGGTGCTACACAACACACTTTTATGAAAAGTCACAGACTGAGAACAGAACTGAGATCAGCCTCAGGTACATTTTTACTGGTTCTAGTGTTAAATCTCAATATATTTGTCATTAAATGATTTAAAATCTGTCACTAAAACACTTCAGAGAATGCAGAATGGAAGAAATTTCAATGCAGTTATTACTACAAATCTACTGAGATGAAAAACTGGACAGAGAGCCGGAGAGACTGTCAGAACAGAAGAGCAGATCTGGTGGTGATAAACAGCAGAGACGAACAGGTGAGTGTCTGTGCAACATGTCTGAGCAACATGTCTGTGCACGTGCAACATGTCTGTGCACGTGCAACATGTCTGTGCACGTGCAACATGCCTGTGCAACATGTCTGTGAACGTGCAACATGTCTGTGAACGTGCAACATGCCTGTGCAACATGTCTGTGAACGTGTAACATGTCTGTGAACGTGCAACATGCCTGTGCAACATGTCTGTGAATGTCCAACATGTCTGTGAACGTGTAACATGTCTGTGAACGTGCAACATGTCTGTGAACGTGCAACATGCCTGTGCAACATGTCTGTGAACGTGTAACATGTCTGTGAACGTGCAACATGTCTGTGCACGTGCAACATGTCTGTGAACGTGCAACATTTCTGTGCACGTGCAACATGTCTGTGAACGTGCAACATGTCTGTGAACGTGCAACTTGTCTGTGAACGTGCAACATGCCTGTGCAACATGTCTGTGAATGTGCAACATGTCTGTGAACGTGTAACATGTCTGTGAACGTGCAACATGTCTGTGAACGTGCAGCATGCCTGTGCAACATGTCTGTGAACGTGTAACATGTCTGTGAACGTGCAACATGTCTGTGCACGTGCAACATGTCTGTGAACGTGTAACATGTCTGTGAACGTGCAACATGTCTGTGCACGTGCAACATGTCTGTGAACGTGCAACATGTCTGTGCACGTGCAACATGTCTGTGAACGTGCAACATGTCTGTGAACGTGCAACATGTCTGTGAACGTGCAACATGTCTGTGCACGTGCAACATGTCTGAACGTGCAACATGTCTGTGCACGTGCAACATGTCTGTGCACGTGCAACATGTCTGTGCACGTGCAACATGTCTGTGCACGTGCAACATGTCTGTGCACGTGCAACATGTCTGTGAACGTGTAACATGTCTGTGCACGTGCAACATGTCTGTGAACGTGCAACATGTCTGTGAACGTGCAACATGTCTGTGCACGTGCAACATGTCTGTGAACGTGCAACATGTCTGTGAATGTGTAACATGTCTGTGCAACATGCCTGTGCACGTGCGACATGTCTTTGTTATTATTTAATGTTATTTTACTTCAAATTAAATTGATTTATTACAAAATGTTTGTAGCTTTTCCTGCCTCGCCATAGAAAGATTTCCATTATTTAGAGATGGTCAAAACATGACACGTATTTACTACGACTGAAATACTCGTGTATTCATTTTTTTGCTATATTTTCAGGATTTTGTCAGCGAGCTGAGTAAACCTGAAGCTTCCTGGATCGGTCTGAGGCCAGCGAGCAGTTTTCCGCCCAACAGCTGGGAATGGGCGGACGGATCAACATCAGGATATCGGTGAGAACATTTTATTTTATTTTTAGAATATTTATTTAATATAAAATAATAATAAATATTTAAATAATCATGTTTTCAAATAATGTAAGTATGTTGAAATGTGTTTTTAAATGTTTTATTAGCTCTTACAGATAATCAAAGAACTGTTCCCCCCATGGTTTTGAGCATCATGAAGTGTGAGATGAACTTTGTTTTCAGTCCGTTTGTTCTCTGAAACAATCTGAATCTGAAGGAAGACGTTTGAAATGATTCGTGCTTCACATACTGAACTTGTATTTTACTGCTCGACCACATCCTCCTCTGGGCTGCTCTCTTCAAAGCAGGGACATAAGGGGAAAAATCTTCTTGACTTTAGAATTTAAATATAAATAAATCTCATGAAATGTTGGTGTACATAAAGCTAAACGACATAAAGAAAGTACATAAGAAGATCAAAAGGATCGTTAGTCCTGAATCTATTTGATCAGAGTATCGAAGCACAATAACTTTATCTTTATATAAATAATGAGTTTTGTTCAACAACACAGTGTTTGTTCTACAGGGCCTGGAAGACCGGCGTGAACGTAAACCCTGATGATGGTTCCAGGTCCAGAGCATTTATTCATCCGGAAGGAAATTGGGGACAAACCAACAATGGATCCAAACGATGGATCTGTGAGAAACAGATCAATCAACTCTAACATGTAAATGTGATGTTGACTTGATGCATTTCTCCCTCAACTGTCCAAAAGTTCTTTATTCCCTCACTTAATAAAATAAACGACATAATTAAGGAACCTCAGAGAAAAGGAACTGCACCACATTAGTCAGTGGGGATCGATACGGCCGCTCCCGTTTTATGATATCAGCTGCAGATTCATCAGTGATCGTGGATATGTGTTGTTTTTTGTGTTTTTCTGTGGCATTTAATAAACAAAAGTTATACGCCTCATTACGCTTTGTTTATTCTGGCGTGTGGCACCGTGGCCATCAAGCAAACTACGGTCATGCAGAAAGGTGTTTGTGGTCAACGTGCTGCTCGTTGCATTATTATTTAAACTAAACGATCTGTGAAGAAGAGAACGAGTGTAATCGGCAAAACGCCAGAAACCAAACTCCACAATGCAGAGGACGAAGCGCCGCAACCGTCCTGCAGAGCCTTCACGCACAGTCCAGACCTAAATGTTCCTCCCTTAACCCTCGACTGAACACAGACGTACCGGTAGCGCTTCAGGGTTCGGCTCAATGGTGGTAGGGTGCTACCAAAACCATTCTCAGGACAATCTGCCAGACAAAAGTACGTGATGCTTGACTTTTACTGAAGCCTTTGTCACATTTTAAAGGAGCAGTGTGTCGGATGTAGTGGCCTCCTCTCACTCCTCCCTTTCACAAGCATGTGGACAACTACGGTTTGTGTGTGTTGTTGTTTTTGTGTTTGGTTTTGTCACTTCTGGGCCTCCGTAGGAACACGGAGAGGACCGTACGTAGATACAAACGTCTCATTCTAAGCTAACGAAAAACACAACGGTTCTTAGCTTCAGGAGACTACGCACTAATAAAAACATGAAGTTACTGTGACGACCCCTCCCATCCACGAGGGTTCTGTGTCCTGTTGGCTGCCTGCTGTCTTCCAGGATGTTGATGGGCAGCTAACGAGCCCCGCCTGAGCCCGCTGGAGGCGGCAGCTATGAAGATGCACCACCTGAACGTGGCAGCGCTCCCCTCCAGCTGCTTCATTTGATGGATTCTTTGGTTGTTTGTTTTAGTTTAGTTTGGTTATTTGTTCGTTAAATAAATGTCTATTTATTCCTTTTATCGCTCGTCTCGTCTCCCTGATGTTGCAGCCTTGGAGCCGGGTCGTAACATGTGGGGGCTCGTCCTAACTTCATTGATCAGGTAACATATTTAAATTCGTATGCTGAAGTTGGTTCTGCTGTTTGCAATTGACTTGATGCGCAGAGACCGTTTTAGGATCGGTAGTAGCCAGGTGCACCTCGTTTGGTGAGAGCGGTTCAGTCCGGTAGTTTGGGAGACGTGGACGAGTTGAGTGAGTTCTTTGGTTATTGTGAGCAGCCTTCGTGATCGGTGTTCCTGAGGAGTGTTTTGTGAGTAAATTGCTGCTGGTCTGTCCCTGTAGGTTGAAGAGCGGATTCCCTTTGGAGTTCGTTGGGGGGGTTTCTCGGGGGCACGTCCGAGGCTGCAGGTGGGCGGCCAGTTCCTGGTTGCTTTACCGGGCCTGCGGGTTTTAGTGCGCAAGTACCCACCACAAGTAGCACCTGAAGACCAGGGGGGAGCTTACTGAGTCTCTGGTTAGGCTGCAGTGGTGACGGCTGTGTATGGGCTGTTCTTACTGCTGGTGTTAGTTAAGCCCTTTAACTTCAGACTGACAAAGTTATACGAGCTACAAGAAACATTTCCTGTTTTGACCAAAGTGTTAATCTTCTCTGTGTGTGTGTGTGTGTGTGTGTGTGTGTGTGTGTGTGTGTGTGTGTGTGTGTGTGACATTCAACCAAGCTAAATGAATGTGGGTGAATCTATCGATATGAATATTGTTGTTGCTGGCAGAAAATCTTGTATTTCCAAAATCATCTTTTTTTTAAACAAAGAAAGAATGAAATAATAATAATATTGGACAAGTTACAGTTTCTATCCAATTGAGTCAGGAGATTAAAAGTGTGTGTGTGTGTGTGTGTGTGCTGGTACTTCCTTTTCATTACTGAAACCAGACAGAAGTCGGGCTCAGCAACACTGGCAGCATCAGTACACATCTTCCCTTCCTGGATTTATACCTCCCCCAGCTAGTACTGCATGCTATACTAGTGTTCATTAAAGTTTTACAGCAGTAACTGTTTAACAGAGCAGCTACGGTTCAACGGTCTCAAGATGTCCTCAGATATTTACGCCAAACCAGATTTATCAAAGAAGGTGAGATACGACAGGAAGGTGCAGGAAGTAGATTGGGAGGAAAGGGAGGTGGACATCTACGAGAGGGCCGACGCGATCAGAGACGCTGATACTCAGTCACCCGGAGGAGGTGAGGAACCATAAAGAAAATGTGTTTGTTGCTCTTTGAATCATGTTTGAATGAAATAAGAAACATTTACATTCTGACCTCAGTTTTAAAGCTCATTTTAATTTGTCGACAAACTTCCTTTTATCATTTGAGTAAATTGAGCTGGTTCATGCTCGTTTCTAGTCGTCTTGCGTCCAGTAAACTCTATATATTGGCCTTCCAACAGCAGCCACTGCAAAGCTGCAGCCATTCAGAAAGCTGCTGCCAGATTTAATAAAACAAGAGATCATATAACTCCTGTTTAACGCAACCGACACCTCAACCTGCTCAACGTAGCCTCGTACAACGGTTCCTATATTTTACGTGTCAATTTCTGCTCATTACAGACTTTTCAAAATAAACTTCCGTTTTCACAGGAAACAACAGTTAGGTTTAATAAATGTAATAAAAGGTATATTTGCCTTCCTTCATCTGTATGTGAATGGGTTTAATATGTGTTTCTGATGTTGAGCACTTTGTGCTGCATTCTGTAAACAAAAGGACGCGTGAACTCTAAGTTCAGTCTCATTTCAGTTTGTTAGACTCAGCTTAGACTGCAGCCCATCAGCATGTTTGTTCCTAAGGACCTACGTGTACGGTGTGAACCCTTGTTTTTATCAGCTGTTTCCTTCAGGTGATGTTGTGCTTCTAAAACGTACCAGAATCCTCGGAGCATAGGACTCATTATCAGGTGTTCTGCTGCTGTTTTGGTGCCACTTTAGTTCAAACTACTGGAAAAAAAGAAAAGCAAACTGGATCTAAAATCTAATTGTTTTGGGCGTCATTCTTATCGGTTATGGTTTCTGAGATCTGAGGAAGCACCGACTCTTTTCATGACAGCGTTACAACAGAGTGGAACGAGCAACCACGTGACAGGAAGAAAGTAAAGTCTGTAGAATGTCATCATCATCAACGCAGAGTCACTGGAGGAAGAGATGCTGAAGATGATTAAAAGGTCCACTTTAACTCATCTTCAGATGAGTTCATATGTGTTTGACTTTGAAATGATTGTTTAAGTGTTGAAATGATTCATCGTAACAGAAAGCTAGAAACTAATGAAGCTGCTCTCTGTGCCTCTTTAGGACCGCGTACTGAGACGCTTCCTCCGGCCGTCCGAAGCAAACCTTTAAGGGTTGCTGCTCTGTGTCTAGGACTGCTGTGTTTTCTGTTGATCACTGGAATCATCCTCTTATCCATACGCTGTAAGATAAAGTACCACACCTCACAAGCACCAAACACTGAACCAGTGCAGTGTCAGCTTTGGGCTTCACAGGACAGGTTGAGATCTTGTGTCCGTCTAAAGGCTTTACAATGAGGGGCATGACGAATAAACCATAACGCAGAAATACTGGGCTTTTATTGTGAAAGGTGAGACCAGAAGGATTGGATCTAAAAAGTGCAACTCAACCCATTCAAACGGGATCGGTTGATTCCTTTCCTCTCGGAGCAAAAGCTAAGAAAAGTTTAAATTGACCACCTGCTTCTGTCCGTGGAAACAAAAAGAGGGAATAAAGAGGGAGCTCTGGACTAACGGGGACTCGTACAAGAAACAATTTCTGCAAAACTATGATTGTGGTTTTGAATCTCAAATTGTTTTACATGCAACATGCAAACTAAACACCAACTCTCGCAATCTAAATTCCTTCAGGGAACATGGAGGCATTGAAACACAATCACTTGATGTTGATCTATTTTTTTGGGTTCTTCTTCATACTCGATACTTCAGTCAGGAAGTCAGTGATCCACTAGTTAGCAGTTACATCTCAACACCTCAGGTTAAAGGACAGGTACGCCAAATAACTAAGTGATACCACAGAATATAACTTCATTTTGTCTTGAGATTAAAGCACAATGGTTTCTGTTGGGTTCTTACTCTGTTGTTGTTCTCACCAGATAATTCAGTCACTTTGGAGAAAGACCAGCTGAGCAACAATTACAGTCAACTCCAGAGGAAAGTTTCAGGTGAGAATGGTTTCATTCCACCATAATACACAAGATCCAACTTCACCAATGAGCACAACTATTTTCACACTGTCTTACTTTTATCTATTGTTGTTTTTCTCAAGACATGTCCTTCAACCACAGTGAGTTACAGAGCAGTTACCAAACTCTGAGTGAAAATCACAGCCAGTTACAGCATGAAGTGAAGACGCTCCAGGGCACAATAGAAAGTGAGAAAAAACAGCAAACACCAGAATTATACCAATCTCAACAATAGAACTTGACTCTTTACTTTTGAATATAATTGTTGCTCTTTAACTGTTTTGCAATGTGCCATTAGACAAAATCTGAGTACAGAGTAAACAACCACGAACGATCTTAAACCAACGAGTGAATCTACGAGTGTTCTCCATTAGACATCAGCGGTGTTTCCATTCCATTTTAAAGAGAATCTTTCAGCGAAACTTTTCAGCAAAAATGGAATGCAAATTAGGCAAATTCCCATCAACATGTTTGGAGCGAATACACTCGTAGTTTGTTTAGAAGTTGGCAGAATAAGGCACACATGGAGGTAATCTGCCATCAACAGAGCAGAAGAAGAGGTAGAGGTCCAGAAGCAGAAACAAAACACCTTCTAACCATCTACACGGGTTATTGGCCATGTTTCAAGTTTACAGAGACAATATGAATATATATATATATATATATATATATATATATATATATATATATCGGGTAAGACGGCGACAGCTGAAACAGCTGATCAGTCATGTGAGTCAAATGTTATTCTGCAAAAGCGTTTCCATAATCTATTTAGCATCAAAAGCAAAAACCACCTCATGTTGCCGGTTTGCTGTTTCCATACAGCTTTTCTATCGCAATACTTCACAATGTGCATGAAAAGACGTGGCTGGAAACACGACTATTGAATGATATGACATCTTTCTTTATTAAACACTTAAGAGAAGTGGTGTCCTGAAGGATGGAGGAGATTTGGATGCAGTTGTTACTTTAAATCTAATGAGAGGAAAACGTGGCATGGAAGCAGATATGACTGTCAAGAGAAAGGAGCAGATCTGGTGGTGATCAACAACAAAGAGGAACAGGTGAGTGTGTTTGTTCACGAGTGACTAATCTTGGAAGTAACTGCCAGTGACCTGCTACTTCTGTTTTCGACCTGCTTTGTTCTGCCAAAGTCCCGCTCTTTTCAGTGTTCCCCCCCCGCATGGGGCATTGTTTCCAAAAAGTGATTTAGATTTTTGTCTATTGTAAAGATCATTTTGCATGCCAAGAAATTCTCAGTTTGTCGTAGTATCATTTAGTTTCGTGGGAAACCGTTCAGTGAACTCTTGTCTCTCACAATATACGTCACCAACACAAACGCGGCCGTTAGCTTGGCTTGCTAGCTAGCGAGCTAACTTGGCTATGTGCCACACATAAATGTAACCTCATCACCTGGCGTAATTTAATCCAGCGACTCTTTTTATCAGCCGGAAGAGAAAAGAACGTGTGAGACCACGAGAACATTCTGTACGAAACACAAAGGAATCGTAGCTTCAGAGAAAGAGAGACGTCACTTACGACAATCTGGATACGTCAACAATTTTAAGACAACAATTTTATGTGCAAAAAATTTTCTTTTAAACTGACAAACATCAGATGTGTAATTCATGGCATAATTCAAACAGGATCAAAATATATTTTTCTTTTGCCGTTGAGCACCGTACATAATTTTTCCAAAATAAGATGCCATGGTGGTCAACTGGAAGGGGCGGGACTTCGCCTCTCTATTGATTGCAGTAAAGTTCCTGTAATCCAACCAGCTTTATCTCTGTGTCCTGTTTACGCCTCTGGGTCCACTTCCCTGTTGCTTCTGTCCATGAGCTTTAACACAATGTTGTTATTTTCACCTGTCAGATTGTGCTAAACTTAAGGCTTCGATTTGCAATTAGAGTAAAATGTGGTTGATGAATATGGAAGAGGACGACATACACAGATTAGACATTTCCTAATATTCTTGTTTGATAAAAATTGAAGACTTGAATGAACACGGAAGAACCTGAAGGTCTGATCTCAGTTCTTTCGACGAGCAACTTTTTTTAGAACCGACATTGAAGTCAGAAATTAAGGAATTTGCGGGAACGTTTGATTCATTCAAAGACGTCTGCATAGAATCCTAACAGATAGAGGATTTATAGAAACAAGACATAAGAAAAACCCTCGTAACTTGTTTAAATGTTTATTTTTCTATTCTTTAATTTATTCTGATAAATGTAAATGTTAGCTTCATGCTGTTGTGTCCATTACTACTGCATGGTGTACAAGTGGATCCTTCTTTGATTCCTCTCATTATTGTCTCTGGTCAACTACTAGACGTTTGTCCGTGAGCTGAATATGGATGGACATTCCTGGATCGGTCTACGAGTCGTGAAGCAAATGTGGAATGAAACAAGCCGGAGATGGCAATGGGAATGGGAATGGGTGGACAGATCACCGCAGACAGACACGTGAGACATTTTGAAGGTTTTGGTTTTCCATCACGATTCCATCAAATTTACTGTTTGTCACTAAAATACAGCTTCATGCTAGGTTAAAGCTACATGAAGGACTGTCTCTTTTTATTCTTCCCTGTTGGTATTACAAGTTAAGGAAGTCATAAACTATAACAATTTAACATTTTTAAAACTTTCAGAGACCTGCAAAGCTACTGTATGATGATGAAATATAATGTGTGACTGCTGGGCTAAACCACAGAACAATGAACGGAAAACAAGTGCTACCTTGTTTTTTTTTTACAAATCACTGATTGGCAGCCCTTACAAAGTACAAATCTGGTTTACGTTTTACAGATGATATAAACATTATAAATGACGTCAAATTAAAAAAATAATCACAAATGTTTAAAACGACATTTTGTTTGTCCGACAGGTTCTGGGCAACTGGATTGCCACACTATGACAGAAACAACGAGGCTGCAACATGTTGCAATCAACAAGGACAATGGAGAGAAGGAAACTCTTATGTTTATAAGAAGTGGATCTGTGAGAAATAGATCTCCTGGAATCTTTGATGAAGAGATCTTACATCTGTTGGGTTGTTTATTCTTTGTTTTAAGCTAAATAACCTGGAATACATAGAGAATGTTCCTCTGCCTGTCATAGTGCACAGTCTGCATTAGACTGTGCACCAACTCTGTCGTCCTACTGTTCTAATGAAAGTAAAATAAAAACATGAAATTGCAGGTTGTCTTTACTTTGGTTGTCGTAGGTGATTAATACGTCTGTATTCAGTCAGTTTGAAGTGTTTCCTTTGATTCACCAGCTGCTAAACATTCAGATGCCAGTGAGAAGCTTCACCAGAGGCCCTTTCCACAAAGCAAGCTCAGAAAAGTGGTGCTGAGAGTCCAAAACCTGAATAAAATGAACCCAACTAATCAGTCATAAGGGCGTTTCCGTGATGTCAAGATACTCGAGTGTGCACGCTGTTCTTAAGCAGCCCAAGAGCAACAGTTCACTCTGGAGGACGTGGAGCGCTGTGATTGGCTTATAGACATCCAATCGAATAAGTTTGGGCATTTGGGTAAGATGACAGAAATCTGGACATCCTACAAAAGTTGGGTCCATTGGAATGTCTTGGGGATGAAATGTAATTGGGGCACCCCGGGGTCCTGCAGCACCCACAGCTTTAAACTCCAGTTAGGTGAAGAAATACTGGAATTTATCGCAGTTTTCACAAAGAAATTCCAGCACAAAATGAATGAATGTTTCATTCCCCCCCCCCCACACACACACTTCTGTCAGTCCAAAGCGCTGGTTGGTTGATGGTATATCTGCGTTTGTGGTTTCCTACTTCCGTGACGCTCGCCGTCTAAAAGCTGCTCGACTCGCAGAGCAAAAACAAATTACCGTCACTCGGTTTCAAGTTCTTTCACCTCTCAGGATGTCTGCAGACGCTCACGGAAGAGAACAAGAGGAGGTGGACATCTACGACACTCTGGAACAAGGTCCTCCTGATCCTCGGCCCCATGAAGTCAGTAAGTATGAACACAAACCAAATGCTGCACGAGGACGACGGAGACGTCTGTTCACGTGTGATTCAATCCTGAACGACGTTTTGTGGAGAATACGACGGCATCAGTCCCGGTTACCTTCAGCTCGTGTTCATAGACCGGTCTGGGCTGAAGGACCGACACTTTTGAGACATTGAAATGCAATTTATTGCCATTTGAGTTGAAATGTTCAAGTTCTTAGTTATTGAGCAGGCGAGTGCATCAAACGTGCTTCATGAGAATCGGTTTCACCGTGTTTTGTCTCTGTAGGACCGCTCACTGAGAACCGTCCTGCAGCGGTCAAAAGAAGAGCGTTTGGAGCCACTGAAGCCATTCTGGGAGTGCTGTATCTTGTGATTCTGGCTGGGATCTACATGCGCAGTGAGGATTTGCTTTTTATTCTTTGACAGCGTATCGTGCTCTGTTTTTCCTTTCCAGCCTGTGTGGTGTTTGGGCGCCACAGTCGTGTCAACAAGAACTAATGAAATACTTTGAGTAGATGTGCAGCAATAGTGTAAAAAATGCCCGAGTACCTATTTAGATCAAACACTGTCCAACCAGTAGTTGAATCTAAACAAGCGTCACACATGATCGTCTAATGGAGCTGAAGCAGTCTGCATCGTTTAAATGAAGTAAGAAGCGTTTCTTACAGTATCTGTGAGCTGCTTCATACACTAAACACGTAACATATGTTCATTAATCTGCAGCCTCTCGTTTGAGAAGTGCTGCGTCAAAGAGTGACAGAGTGACGGAGATGAAACACAGCGAGTAACTCGACGCTGTCACGACTGTAAATCAGAACAATGTGACGTCTTTTTCTTTTGTCTCATGTTCCCACCAGATATCTTTGTCACGTTGGAGAAACAAAACGTGCAGACAGAAAGAGACCAGCTCCTCATGAGTCTGAACCAGTCTGAGACCAGAAACATCAATGTCACTGAAGAGAGAGACCAGCTGCAGACCAGATACCACAACATTAAAAAACAGCTGGCGGAAGAAAGGAAAAGTAACAGGTTAGAATTAGAAAAAATTCCAAAATTAGATCATTGGAAATCGCGGTTATGGAGGGATTTTTTTAATAAGTAGTTCTCGGGGGGGCTCGCTAGTCATCAGTTCTTCTGTTTGGTCTGAAAACTCAAATTTAAATCCAATTTATCCACAAAATACGAGCAAAGATTGTAGTGTTTAGTCGTAAAAGGATCCACTGTCATCGAGCCCTTTCTTTCTCTACTTGTGCATTTATTGAAGTTAAACACAAGCTACCGAACTCTGTAACCGCTGACTCTGCAGTTAAGATGTTATTAAATTGTCTGTTTGGTTAATTTACTGAATGAAATGCTGTGTTTCATGAATTCAGTGTTTCAGATTCATCAGTTTTTTTTTCTTCTCATGTTTGAAATGTTGCTTTGTTTCATGTATTGCTGATCAGTTTTAGTAAATACTGGGTTCTATTGATGCTGTTTTACACTATTATAAATACACATTTACTCAAATCTCTCCGTCTCTTTGTGTTTTGTCTCTTTGTCGTTGATTTACTTTTTTATAGTTTTTCTGTAGTCAGCTTGCATCCCCTCGCAGCATCTCTGTGTCTCTTTGTAGTTGTTTTGTGTCTCTTTGTAGTTGTAGTTTCTGGTAGGCCTGATCAGTACTCCATCAATGACTTTGAGCCTTTGAAAGGTCAGAGATGGCCAACCGGCCCCGGAGTGACTTTTTAAAGCATCAAGATAACAGTAAGGAAGAGTCCACTTCCTCGTCGGTCTGTACAGAAGTGACTTTTCTCAGAACAAGCTTTGATAAAATCACTGAGTGTCGACAGTCGTGACTCACCACCGGGCCCGGCTCTCCACGGTCACCTCGGGCTCCTCGGATTCCTGGGCCTCCCTGTTTGAAACACAAATAGCAGGAGTTGATTACGAGTACACAGTCAACACATTCAAATTCACTGTGTGTTAATGCTGTGTGTGTGTGTGTGTGTGTGTGTGTGTGTGTGTGTGTGTGTGTACAGATAATCACAACGTTGACCAACCAGCTGAGACACAAGAAACCCTCTGAACCCCCAAAAGCATCTTTTCCTACACCACCTATCAGAGCCACAGACTGTAAAAACAGACATTATCGTCGGATTTTTAACTTTCCGACAGTCCTTGAACACATCATGTGTCCATCAGAAAGAGCAAGCAAATCGAAGTTTAAAATGGTAAAAATCACTTAAATCAACGTGTCTCATTCATAACATTGGCAAAAAATAAACCGTTTTGCTGAAATCCTGCAAAATATGAAATGATTTGCTCTTCAGAAGCCATGACTGACTCAGATTAACAGTCATGTGACTCTGAAACTACAGTCTGTTCACACAGAGGACAGGCTGTAAAGATGAAAATACACATTTAGATTTGACTGTTTTCCAATTGTTATAAAATAAATGATTAAAGAAATACAACTTGATTTATGGCGTCATAACTGTTATTCTGCACTAAATGTTTGAGTTCCATCTAATTCTAGTCCTGACTGCTGTTTCCATTGAGCAGCACATACATATATAAAATAAAATAAATAAAGGTTGAGAGGTTATTCTGTAAAGCTGAAATGTGAATGTTTGGTAATCTTGAGAAAGCAGCACGAGTTTGATAGATTTGAATAATTACGTAGAAACCCAGCCCAGTGTAGCTAGCTAACGTTGCTAAATCTAGCTGTCGTCCAATCAGGCCTCCCCTCTGAAGCCACTCCCCCCCCAAAGTTATCCTTATGAACGTAAACACATGCTATTGTTAGCACTCACAGCTGTCAAGCTAGCTGCTTGTGCAAAGACTCAAGTTACGGGCAATGAGTGCCAAAGAGATTACGAACTATTTCTTCTTTTTGTCGGGGCAACGGATTTCAGGATGTCAAGAGAATTTCAACCGACGTGTTCTTGAAGAGGATTACCGACCCGGCCTCTCAGGAACTCAAACTGCACATGAAGCCCGTATTGTTCTGAGTGAGCGCATTATGTTTATGTCCCTCATGCACGTTGATCCACACATTAAGATCAAATGCATTGACCAGGGCGTCTTGAGTGTTCTGACTGAGTGTTTGGTGTATTTGTGTATCTGTGCACGGCTCACTGGTGGTCCGGCAGTGCCGGGGGGGCCTTTGCTGTCCTGGGTGCAGGTGCAGGCTTTGGGCATGGCCGGGCAGTCGGCCTCCTTCCTCTGGACGATCGCAGCAGCACGGTGAGGAGGACACACAAAGACACACAAACACAAAAACATACGGCAATGAGATGATAAATGATGACATAGAGTGAAGCTTAATCCCCATTATTAACGTCACTCTGCTGTTTATTTCAGGTCTCAGTGTAATGTCGCTTCATTATCTGATGAATCTCGCTGAAACAGGAAATATATGACTTTTCTTTTTTTTTGGTTTGAGTTTGAATTTCCACTTCCAGATTATCTCTAAAGATACATGTGAGTAAAGACAACGTGTGCTACAAGTAAGAAGACAAACCTCACTGAAGGGAATTATTCTTGTCGTGTGAAAACTTTATAACTGTTTTTAAACTTAAAGGTAAAGTGTGTTTGTGTGAGGTTCTTCTCCATCCTCCGTGTTTTACTACAGGAGATGAAGTACCAGCACAGGAGCAAAGCACTGCTGGACACCTAAAAGAATCAACAACTCCTGTGTTCTTAGAGGTAAAATGAGTAAATGTTCTGTATTAGTGGAGTCTGGTGTCTCTGAAGAGAACACGAATAACAGCTTCAGCTCCTCGTCATGAAGTCTGTCTGACAGCGAGGTAACGAGGGGAAAGTATTCTGAATATAGAGTTCACTTAAACTGATGGAGATTCTTTTAGGAGTCTAAAATACATTGATATGCTGGTACTTCATCTACTGCAGTACAACTCTGACTATAAGAACCTCATACAAACACTTCTACACTATTACTTTAAATGATATGATCTTCATGGTATTGGTATGGTATACTAGTAAGCACAGTACTACTTTACCTGTATTCTAAAACGTTAGTATCTGATGTTCTTTGTGATTCTTGTAGTTGTTTGTAATTCACGTTTCATATTTTGTCAGGTTTACAAAAAGCCTTTGAAAGAGCATCAATATAATGTAAAAATGCTCGTGCACACATTGTAAATAGAAGCATTGTGTAAATGAACACTTTAGATCCGAACGGTGAGGCTTCGTGCTTCATGCGGTACATTTCTTACACCAGTTGTCGGAGCGGACTGGAGTGAGGAGAGGGTTCATAGAGGAGTGAGCTCACCAGACCAGGAAGCTCGCAGCACTTGTCTCTGCCGGCCCACGACGTGCTGCACACGATGTCAAAGATCTGAAGCTGGAACTAGAAGAGGAGAGACACACAAACTTCAGTTCACAAAACCACCAAAATATATGAGCTTTAGAGGACTGGACGTGTTCAACGTCCCACGAACAGTTCAGTCATCTAATGGAAATAAAACAGAAACAATTCTCTTTGCTTTTGCTCCAGAATAATTTCAAAGTAACCGATAATCACAAGAAGCTCTCATAAAGAGCTGAGACGACACAATCTATTCACGTTTAAGTGTCGACGGGGGAATTCAGATGAACGTGTGAGGCTACTTTTTTATTTCACGTGGCTTAAACATCACTAATGATCTCTGCAACAGCTACAAATGACCCGAGGGGGTTCAGTGTCGTGCAAATAAGACTTTTAATCATCGTTCCCTCCCAAAGAAACCAGCAAACCTCAGTTTCACATCTTTCCTTTGAACCTTTTCTTTACAACGGTCTGTGTTCTCAGTTTTGTCTAATTAAGCGTGGTGAATTCTGGTGATTCATGGGGCGTTCAAACACAGTGGGAGATTATAGGATTCACCTTTGAAATATATTCAAAGAACCAAACGAGAGGAGAAACATCCGGCCGCTCCTGCAGGCCGAGCGTTACATTCTGCTTCCTCCAGGTTCATGGACCATGATGCACTGCGAGGCCGCCTCGTTAATGTCCGCGCAACGAGAAACGATCGACAAAAACAAACGATTAGCGGCTGAGATGACGGCCTCTGAAGGGGGCCGGTATCTCTCCTCGGATCAGCAGTGTGTGTTCTTTTGGGCCACTCACACACAACCGTGAATCAGATTGTGTGACACACAAGTGGAATTGTTGAGCTCGGTCGATGTCGAGGGTTTTTCTCTTCAAAGAGGAGATCGAACCGGCTGCTATTTCTGGAGGAGAGACGCTGGAAATTGATTTGTTTGTGTTCATGAAGCCGCTCGGCTTTGATGAAATAAATTCAAACGGATGAAACCGATGCAGCAGTGTAAGATAAAAAACTGTTCGCTTCCTGCGGTCGCTAATGTGGCAAAGAAGACGTCAGTTGCTTTTTTTTGGGCCAATCAGAAGGAGGGAGGTTTTTATCTCTTATTTCTGATTAGTTTTGGGATCTTTTTTTTTTTTAGCTGACACGCTCAGCTGATGAAATCTATACAAGCTGATGGCCTTTCTGCTTCTCTTTGGTTTCATTTCACTTTAAAAATCCACCTGCAGAGACTTGAAACCGGCTCTGCGTTGGATCCTCCATCACGGTGAACGTTTAGCTGCTTTTCATTTATTTGTCCTCGTATTTAAATGACTGTTGTGCAGCTGTAAGCAGGGCCTGTTCTTTTAAACAATAAGACACCAGGGGGTCAAATACAGACGGCCAACAAACACGAGACAGTCACAAGTGAACAGATCAGATACTAAGTCATTATTATCAGATATTAAGTTATTATTATCAGATACTAAGTCATTATTATCAGATATTAAGTTATTATTATCAGATACAAAGTCATTATTATCAGATACTAAGTCATTATTATCAGATACTAAGTCATTATTATCAGATATTAAGTCATTATTAGCAGATACTAAGTCATTATTATCAGATATTAAGTTATTATTATCAGATATTAAGTCATTATTAGCAGATACTAAGTCATTATTATCAGATATTAAGTTATTATTATCAGATACTAAGTCATTATTATCAGATATTATGTTATTATTATCAGATACTAAGTCATTATTATCAGATATTAAGTTATTATTATCAGATACTAAGTCATTATTATCAGATACTAAGTCATTATTATCAGATACTAAGTCATTATTATCAGATATTAAGTCATTATTATCAGATATTAAGTTATTATTATCAGATACTAAGTCATTATTATCAGATACTAAGTCATTATTATCAGATATTAAGTTATTATTATCAGATACTAAGTCATTATTATCAGATATTAAGTTATTATTATCAGATACTAAGTCATTATTATCAGATATTAAGTTATTATTATCAGATACTAAGTCATTATTATCAGATACTAAGTCATTATTATCAGATACTAAGTCATTATTATCAGATATTAAGTTATTATTATCAGATATTAAGTCATTATTAGCAGATAATAAGTCATTATTATCAGATACTAAGTCATTATTTAAAGATAATAAGTCAGTAGTAAAGGTTTGTCATTTTTAAGGTTTTCATCTTCACATTTTTTTTATTTTACTGGCAGAGATGGGCTTCCACACTCTCTGTGTGTGTGTGTGTGTGTGTGTGTGTGTGTGTGTGTGTGTGTGTGCGTGACGTCCTCACCGGTGCCGAGTTGTCCTTGTTTCCTCTGGACCGGACCATCCTGCCCAGGACCTCCACTCCCTCGATGGTGATGTTCCCCGCCGCGTTGATGCTTTTCTCGGCCACGGCGCTGCAGTCGATCACCACTTTGGCGCTCGTCTTGCTGATGGCGATGTGAAGCTGCGTGAGAGGAAACAAAGCGACACGTTCACTCCATCACTCGCTTTCAGTGCTGAGAATCTTATAGATAGATATATATATATATATATATATATATATATATATATATATATATATATATATACACACAGTATATATACACATAAACATAAAGATAATAGTTTGGCTGTGCAGCCATTTTTGATATTTAATTAGGTTCCTGAAGAGGATCAGTGTTTTACGCTTTCCTGCATTTTAAGAATTTAGATGTTTATTAGCTTTGTATGTTGTTAATAATAATAATAATACAAAAATATTAATAAGAAGAAGAAATATAACAATAAGGACAAGAAACAAAATGCATACACCAAAAACTGACAACATATTCATTAATAAATAATAATGAGCAATATAAATATCAACGTAAACTACTGTGTGATACTGATGTTTCATATTTCACAGCAATGATGTGAACTCAAGCATTCGGTCTGATTATATCTTGTTTCAGTTAGTTTTACGGTTTGTTTATTTATTACATCTTTACGGTTTGATTTAATATAAATATTATTATTTGTTTGTATCTTTACTGATGATCCCTCTGCTGCTGTAATACCACAGAGATCCACCGCTGTGGGACTCATAAAGGATAATCACATCTTATTATATAATAACAACAACAAACACCGTCTTCTCACACAAGAAAAGCAGCAACGTGCTTCACAACCGGGGGAAATAGACAAAGAATGAAATACGATGGAAAATAAAACATTCTTGATAAAATAAGAGAAAAATAAAAAAGCAAGATTAAAGCCACAAGCAGCCATGACGGAGTTCAAACTGTTTTTAGCTCAAATGCAGAAAAAGAAAAGCTGGTTTCAGGCTTCACAAAGTCACTTCATCTGGTTTCATTCAGTCTGAAGCAGAACTGAGAACAAACACTTGTTTCATGATGACAATGTGCAGCCGGCATGTTTCAACAGCTTCGTCAAAAAGATGCAGCAGGTTTGGTGAACTTTGGACGGACGTTCACAGGTTTGGGACCATATGTGAACCCGTGCACATGAGGCGCCCCCTGTTGACTCATTTCAGAGCAGTTCAACAGCATCAGCACCAAACATATCCTGTGAGTTGTGATTGGACAAACAGTTACTGATGGACGGTCTGATGTGTGTTGTGTCATGCTGTTGTTGTTTTCTGTATTTGTAGCGCCCCCTGGTGGTCCAAACCTTCAGGGTACGTTTCAGGTTCTCTTGTGGAGATGTTGGGATTACTGACGATGGTCTAGTTATGTGCTGAGTCATCTTTCATATAAGGAATACTGCACAAAATGCTTTAAACTAAATAAAATGCTCAAAGCAGCAGCATCAGAAGCTCTCCTTCTCTTCTACTCCGTTCTTATCTTTCCTACATCAGTGATGGAGATGTCCGTTTTTAAGAGACTATTTCGCTTCAAATGAGCCGTCTGTTGTCTGTTGTCTGCTGTCTGTTGTCTGTTGTGTGTTGTGTGTTGTGTGTTGTTGACGGGAGGGCTGATGGGAGAACAGCGCCCTCTTCCTGTGTGGAGCTGTAGAGCAATCGAGCATCCAACCAGGTTCCTCTCCTGGAGGCTCACAGCCCGCTTTACTTTACTTTACTTTACTTTACTTTACTTTACTTTACTTTACTTTACTTTACTTTACTTTACTTTACTTTACTCGACTGACACAGATGTCGTTGAAAAGTCTCAGATTCAGACTGAACAGCTCGATGTTAAACTTTAAAAAGACACAAACAAACATGTAGAGACGGATGGAGCACAGATGAAAAACCCACGACAGAACAAACAGCAGCTCAGAAGATGAGACGAAACATCACAGACGACCGGCGTATCAATAAAGTTCAAACTTTTTCATTTCTAGGGAGACCGAAGAAAGGAAGGCATTAAAAAACTATTTCAAAATAGGTCCAATAATTCAGTAATTTGTAAATTTGTTTTCACAGGAAAATAATTATAATCTGCAAAACAATACAGAAATGATGCACGACATGCACACACACACACACACACACACACACACACACACACACACACACACACACACACACACACACACACACACACACACACACACACACACACACACACACACACACACACACACACACACACACACACACACACACGCACACACACGTTTTCATCTTGAATAATGGAAAACAAATTGAATACAGAAAGCAGCGTCTGGTTCTCATTCAGGATAGAAATGTGATTTTACTCTAAATATCAAAGCTTGTGTTGAAAACGAACCTATTTGCAGCATGAAGACATTTATAGCTCCACAACCAGAGGCTGTAACTGGGACACAAATCAGGAGCTAAAATTACCTCCCTGAGTGACATCGCTATTAATAATTACACATGCAGGAAGTTATCATCACCGTCATGGACAGAGAGCCATGTGAGGCGGAGGAGCCGCTGCCTCTCTGTTGTTGTTGTTGTTTGTCTGGAATATCTCAGGTTGTCTGTGTGCGTTCCTCTATTTCCCCCTTTTTATTTTAGTTCAATCTTTTCTATCGAGGGAACAACAGTGCAAATTAACTCGTTAACGAGCTCCATGTTTGTCCGGACAAAGAGGAAATAAAATGTGGTTAGAAGTGAACATTAGATTTTATCTTTACAAAGAAATAAGAGATGAAGGACGCAGGACAGGACGTGTTCCATGATGAGGAACTTTGACAAGTCAATATTTGAAGAAAGCTTCTCATTATTTTGTGATGCTAGGTGATGATTTTAATATTCTAATTCATTATTTTAAGATATTAATTCATTATTTAAAGATATTAAGTCATGATTTTAGGATATTAAGTATTATTTTAAGATATTAAGTTATTATTTTAAGATATTAAGTATTATTTTAAGATACTAAGTCATGATTTTAGGATATTAAGTATTATTTTGAGATACTTAGTCAGTAGTCAAGATTTGTCATTAAAATTATTAGAACATTTCGTTTTTTTAAGGTTTTCATCTTCTCATTTTTTACATTTTACAGTGAGAGACAGGCTGTGTGTGTGTGTGTGTGTGTGTGTGTGTGTGTGTGTGTGACTGGTACATTTCCAGCAGGCTTAGCAGGAGTCCCTCCGTCCTGCGTTAACGCTGCAGAACTGTAACATGAACCCTGTTGAGAGTGTGAAGTGTGAAGCGTCGCCGTCCGATCAGTCTAAAAAGCCGCTGAAGGAGATTTATACGCTCTCGTCATGTTTCCGAGACGTCAGCTTTTCAGGAAGCAAGAAATGTGACAGCCAGTCAGAAGCAGAAGAGTTCATCTACCGAGCGTGAAACGCGTCACAAAGCCGAGGAAAGACTGAACTCTGGTGACCCACAGGGGAGCAGTCCTCTGATCCAGAACCACATAAACCTACACGGATCAGAGCAGGTACTGTACTGGTCCTCTGGGATTATAAAATCCACTGAGTATGCAGTGACACACACACACACACACACACACAGCGAGCAGAACAAAAGGTGAAACGATAAGCAGGATAAGCTGTGCTGACAGCGAGCAGACAGAACTGACTGCAGATCAGTCAGCGAGTCCTTCGGCAAAAGGAAAGAAAACCAGAATCAGACTTTTAATCAGACGAGAATCCTCGTGAAGCCTGAAGAGTAGATGAAGAGTCTGTCGACCAATCAGAACACAGAACCGGAGAGACTCTGACCTTATGGAAGCTGCCGTAGAAGAGCTTTTTGATCTCTGGCCCTTCGAAGGTCACCGTCTGGAACTCTCCTTTGTAGTCGTTGTTGAAGAACGTCAGAGTCTTTCCTCCGTCTGCAGGAACACACACACACACACACACACACACACACACACACACACACACACACACACACACACACACACACACACACACACACGGATCATTCATGACACCGAACTAGTTACTAAATCCTGAATCTATATTTAAAATCTACAACACCAATAGGCATCGATTTCATGATTCTTTTTACCTGAATTGCATCGCTGCTGTTTTATACGTTTGAAAACAACAGAAATAAAGGTTTTGAGACCCAGAAGCTGATTTAAACATTTTACTGATCGCTTTTATTAAAGCACGTCTGGCCCCAACATATACAGAGAAATGTTGACCCCTATGAGCCATGCTTGCAGCCTTAGATCCTCAGGTGTGTGTGCGTGTGTGTGTGTGTGTGTGTGGGCTGAAAACTAAAGGTGACCATGTTTTTGCCATCAGGACCCCTCGGCTTGAGGAGACGAGGCTCTCAGAATCAGTAATGTCTTTTAAATCACATTTTTACAGACTGGCTTTTATGTGACGTGGTGGCTTTACTGCTTTATTAGGGCCCGAGCACCGACGTAGTCGGAGCGGAGGACCTATTGTAATCGTAATGTTTATTATTATTATTATTCTTCCGATTATTTTTCATGTTTCGTCGCAAAAAGGAGGTGCTTGGGATTCTGGCAACATTTTGAAATTTTGCACGCAAGCCAGAATTTTTGAAAATTGCAGTCTGATTGGGGTGTCCAGCTGCGTTTTGAAATATTGGCTCGCTAGCGCCCCCTATTGAGTAGCCCCAACATTGGGTTTCACCTAGCTGTATGAAATTTGGTAGGTATGTGGAACGTGATGGGGCGTACAAAAAATCCTCTTGGAATTTTTCACTAAACCAAACAGGAAGTCGGCCATTTTGAAGTGTATGACGTTTTTGGACCGTTTCAAGGCATCATACTTTAATGAACTCCTCCTAGAGATTGAACCCGATCGACTTCAGACTTGGTCAGTATGCTCTTGAGACCTTGGCAGTGAAATGTTACTCAAAGATCAAAAAGTTATCGTACTATGTATCCGTGGCGTGGCGTCAAAAAAACACCATTCGCCATGAAAAAGGAAGTAGTTGTAACTCGGCCGTACATTGTCTAATCTGCTCCAAATCTCTCATATGTCATATCATCCTGACTCAGAACACATCTATATGAAAATGTAGAATCATAGTAAGAGCGCCACCTAGTGGCAACTGGAAGTTGTACGTTTTGTACTTTGACATCCTGCTCCTCACAGATTAATCAGATCCCTCTCAAATGTTGCCAGGAAAGCCTTAAGACCTTGATCATGCTTCATTGTGAAGATTGTAAGAAGTTGTCGAAGGGCGGCGACGTGGCGGCTCGGCGAATTTCGATCCTTCGCCATGAACGAATAAACTGATGTAACTCGACTCCACATCATCAGATCTTTACCAGATTTCACATGTTTGATTAGACTCCAGGCCTGAAGACATCTGCAGGCCAATTTTTAATCATAGTCATAGCGCCACCTACTGGTAACAGTAAGTTAAAGACTTTATACTTTGCCTTGTTTCTCTTAGTAGGTAAATCAGATCAACATCAAACTACTTCCACACAAATGTAAGAAGTTCATAATGCCAGTTCATGAAGCTTTTGATGTTTCGTCAAACGCCGTTGCCGTGGCGACGCAGTCTTCGCTGTGAAAAACGAAGGTCATTTTGAGAGGCTAAAAAAGCTCGAAACATAAGCAAACTCTGCACGCAGATTACAATCCCAAAATGTAGTGATATAAAATGCTTTTATTCATTCAGAGTGGCAAATCGGCTCAATAGCGCCCCCTACAACATTTTGACGAAGCAGCCCTCGCACTACGTTTCACATAGATTTACAAAATTTGGTGGGCACATGTATAACATGTGGACTTAAATAAAAGTCTCTTGGGACCATGCTCTAAACCCAACCGGAAGTCACCCATTTTGAATTTCTTTTGAATTTCTAGTGTCGTTTTTGTCATTTCCAGGCGCTGCACTTTAACAAACTCCTCCTAGGGAAATAATCGAATCAACTTCAAAATTGGTCAGTACAATCTAAAGACCTTTGTGATGAAAAGTTACTCAAAACTTGTTGTTTCGTGAAAAGCTGTTGCCGTGGCAACGCATTCTTCGCCATGAAAAATGAAGGTGTTTTTGAGGGGCTAAAAATGCTCAAAACATAACAAAACTTGTCAAACACATTTAAAATCATGAATGTAGTTATCTGATGTGACTTTAATGTGTCAGAGTGGCAAGTCGGCTCAATAGCGCCCCCTACAATATTTCGCCGATGCAGCCCTCGCAGTACGTCTCACCTAGATGTATAAAATTTGGGAAGTAGGTGTATCACATATAGACTTAAAAAAAGGTCTTAGGGGTCTAAGCTCTAAACCCAACCAGAAGTCAGCCATTTTGAATTTTGTATGAATTTATAGTGTCGTTTGTGCAATTTCCAGGCGCTCTACTTTAACGAACTCCTCCTAGGGAATTAATCAGATCAACTTAGAATTTGGTCGGAACTATCTCAAGACCTTAGTGATTAAAAGTTACTAAAAGCTTTAGGTTTCATCAAACGACATGGATTTGGTGTGGCAGCCATTTTACATGGTTCACCATCATCCATCAAGCTGTTGTAACTCTACTGTACTTTGTCAAAACTGTCCCAAACTTGACATGGTTGTTGACTGTCATGACTTTAGGACTTCTGCATGCCAATATTAACTCATAGTCATAGCGCCACCTACTGATAAGCACGGACGTAAGCAGGATTCTATAAATACAGCGGCCCAAACTGAACTTATTAGAAGGGTTTGTGGGCACACCATGAGAAAAAGACTTCTCTGATCTAAATATGTGCAAACTAAGATGCTTGGAGAGCAAAAGTTAGATAACAGTAGGTTATCCAAACCATATCAGTCGACATTAGTATAAATGATCTGTCCAGAGCTTCTACACGAGAATCAGGTTAAATGTCACAATGAATGCTTCACAAAACAGTCTAAAGTTACAGAAGAGCTTAAAAAGAAAACGGTGTTAAATTAAAGTGTTCAAGTAAAAGCAAATGATACTACTGTTTCCTTAACTTTCATGTAAGTCCAAATAAAATCAGGACACTGCAGGGAGTTGAACCCCATCCCAGTAAACTGACAGTCTGTTATGTTACTAACCCTGAAGCGCATTCACGCACATTCATTTTCTTGATGATCTTAACAGGCTTTCATTTATGATTGTATTGGAGGTACCCTCAACACATTTGAGGCCTAAGACCTGTCAACGCGATCTTGTTACGCTGCTGGTCGACGCAGGAAATATCATCTAACTCATGCACGCAGTGTTTGATGGTCAAAGAAACGCACGGCAGCGTCCTCCAGAGTCCTGCCAGTACCCTCGACGTGCGTGAATGTGCGAGGGCCCGGTCAATGCTGCTTGCAGCTTTAATTTTATTATTGATTTTACTAAATTATTTTATTTTATTTATTTATATTTGTTTATTTATATTTGTCATGGCCTAAGAGCCGGGTTGTGACAACTTTATTTATTTATTTTAATTTTATTTATTTTAATGTATTAATTTATTTTTTTATTTATTTATTTTATTTATTTAACTAAATTATTTGATTTTACTTATTTATTTTACTAAATTATTTTATTTTATTTATTTAACTTTATTTTTATTTATTTATTGTAATTATTTTAATTATTATTAACGTTTTTTTTCCGTTTCATCCGGGTTTAACTCACTGTCGAACTTTCTGTTGTTTTACTGCTTAGTCAAAGGCACAACTCTGTTTTTAAAGGTGCTTTATATATATAAAGTTATTATTATTATTATCATCATTATCACAGACTCACTGTCCAGGATGACTCCCACCAGCGGCTCATTGTTCTTGTCCAGGACCTCCCAGAGGGCGAAGGGCTCCTCCGGAGTGTCGGGCAGCAGTCTGAACAGCAGGGTGATGGTGTAGTCGGAGGGCAGCCCCTCAGGATGGATGAACCTGTGAGACGGAGGGGGGGGGGGCATCACACCCAGGTGAACACTTCTGGTACACGATCTCTATTTATTACGAGTCCTCAGAGCTTTTATTCACAATGTTTTCATGCGAGGGGTTAACACGTCTGTGTACCTGGTCGGCTGTGCCAGGAAGGCGTCGCTCTGCAGGTGGAAACAGGGGAAGGTGTTGAAGGTGCCGGGTACCATGGAAACACCGGAGACGCTGCCGTACCGACTCTCCACCAGACCGAACAGCTCCATCATACGGAAACCTTGTGAGCGTCACATGAAGCCATGTTTTGAGGACAGTTGAACAGTAAGAAGCCGAGCGTGTGACCAGTGGTTTGAAGATCAACCCCTTCCTGTTTATACTCATAATTATTATACGTACATTAATCTGCACTTCTGCTCTTGCTGAACTGCATTTCATGTCAGTGCAATAACAATAAAGTGTCATCTAATCTAAGCTGTGAACCAATTCGCTTCTGTTACTTTCACGCTCTATGATTTGGTCACACTGATCGTCATGATGTTTATTCTGCACACACAGCATCTTTTCCTTCGTGTGATTTAAGGATGTGAGGACAGAAGATGCAGAACAGATTGAGGCTGATCTGTGATCTGTGACATCAGGCTGTAAATAGATGAGACTGACTCCATCCTCTTACTAAACTAAATGTCCCACAGAGGTTTTACCTGGCGTTGTGCTGCCGCTCATCGGTATGGACGGACAAGCTGGGGAAGAAAAACAAAAAGGTTGCGTCAGATTCAGAAGAAGTCCGAACTCTCCGAGCGTCCGGCGAGCGTCCCGGTTACTCACTGGCGGTGGCGGCCTCGCACACGAAGGTCACCAGCTTCTCCTCGATCTTCGTGAAGGCGTCCAGGTCGTCCACGAAGAACACGTGTCTGTCGCTGGGTTTGCTGGCGATGCTCACCAGCTCGCCGTAGTCGGCGTCGGCGAAGCCGATGGCGAACACAATGTACCCTTTAAAGAGAGACAGAGAGAGAGAGAGAGAGGGAGAGAGAGAGAGAGGGAGAGAGAGAGAGAGGGAGAGAGAGAGAGGGAGGGGGGAGATGTTTAGGATGAGGATCCTGAACTCTACAGTGGATCTACAGTTAAAAACACAAACAGCTCAGACCTTCCATCTGCATCTCCTTGGAGACCTTGTTGACGTCGTCCTGAGACCGGCCGTCGGTGAGCACCACCAGGACGTTGGGGATCCCCCTCCTGACTCCTCCCTCTGCCGTGAAGATGTTCTCCTTCACGTGCTGGATGGCGCGACCTGGTTTGGACAGACGGGACGGTTTAGAATGTTGAGATCTACTTCAGAGTGCGTGAGGAGCAGCAGGCATCGGGACGTCCTGCGACGGTTTTAAGGAGATCGCTGCATGTTCTGCTGAGGACTCCGAAAAGAATCGATATCAGTGTCAGTGAACGCTATGTTTACAATATGTACCTCTGTACTTTGCTGTCAGACAGACCTTCACAGCATATATTATACAACTAACTAATTTTAACCATTTTAAAACAACAGGATGTGTATTGATCACAGTTTGTTTGATGCAGGACGGACCACAGAGCTGCTCCACGATGTTCACATTTAAATAAAGGAATGAAGTCGCACCAGTGGGAGCAGTGGGAGCAGTGGGAGCAGTAGGAGCAGTAGGAGCAGTGGGAGCAGTGGGAGCAGTGGGAGCAGTGGGAGCAGTGGGAGCAGTGGGAGCAGTGGCAGTGGGAGCAGTAGCAGTGGGAGCAGTGGGAGCAGTGGGAGCAGTGGGAGCAGTGGCAGTGGGAGCAGTAGCAGTGGGAGCAGTGGGAGCAGTGGGAGCAGTAGCAGTGGGAGCAGAGGGAGCAGTGGGAGCACTGGGAGCAGTGGGAGCAGTAGGAGCAGTAGGAGCAGTGGGAGCAGTGGGAGCAGTGGGAGCAGTGGGAGCAGTAGCAGTGGGAGCAGAGGGAGCAGTGGGAGCACTGGGAGCAGTGGGAGCAGTAGGAGCAGTGGGAGCAGTAGCAGTGGGAGCAGAGGGAGCAGAGGGAGCACTGGGAGCAGTGGGAGCAGTGGGAGCAGTAGCAGTGGGAGCAGTGGGAGCAGTGGGAGCAGTGGGAGCAGTGGGAGCAGTAGCACTGGGAGCAGTGGGAGCAGAGGGAGCAGTGGGAGCACTGGGAGCAGTAGCAGTGGGAGCAGTGGGAGCAGTGGGAGCAGTGGGAAAGAGATTCTTGACTCCGGGGGACTGAGGGCTCCTGTGCTGTGTTACGGTGAGAGCAGCTGTGGGAGAACTCCTCTCACAGAGCTGCTCTCTCTGCAGGAGGAAGCGGCTGCGCTGCTTTGCAAACACTGATTAATGACTACACCTCTCATCACACACACACACACACACACACTTCATATAAATACAGGCTTCTCTGCATCAAACAGTGAGTGCAGGCTTTAATGCAAGCGTGTGTAAACTCCTTCCTGTTTGTTTTACGTGAATGTGTGCATGAAGACACTGGAGGTCTGGAAGCAGACACTGATTTAATTTCCTGAGTGTGTGTTTGCCTGCTGCTCAATAAGTATTGACGACGGTAAAAGGACACTGTGTGTGTGTGTGTGTGTGTGTGTGTGTGTGTGTGTGTGTGTGTGTGTGTGTGTGTGCTCGTTGGCTCACCCGTCTTGGTGTTCCCTCCCTTGTAGGAGATCTTGTTGATGGCGTCCAGCAGTCGCTCCTTGTCGCTGTACGAGTTCAGCTTGAACTCGGTCCGGGCGTCGTCACTGAACTGGGCGATGGCCACCTGTCGGACGAAGATATATAAAATATAAAGTTTAACACAGGAGCTGCAGAACTCAAGTCACCAGATGCTGGACAGGAACGAGGAAGAACCACCCAAACAGAGGTCCACGTCTCCCTCTCTAGCCGTCCAGAGGAGTCTCGTGTTATCACAACAAACCCGTCCACCGCACCGCGTGACTTCAGAGCCACCGGACCAGAACCGGCGTTTTTCACGGAACCACCTACCTGCGTGCCGTCCGGGCCGATCTGGTCCAGAGCCCCGGTGGTGCTGTACAGGAAGCGGATGATCTTCAGGAAGTTCTCGTCACCGATGCTCCAGGAGCCGTCCACCAGGAAGACCAGGTCCGCTTTGGCCGCCTTACAGACTGGACAGAGGGGAAAGAGAGCGCACGGTGAGGGTTTGTTATTTAATGAGTCACATCTGTTGTGTTTCATACATTTGTGGACTTTCTTTAGTTTTCTTTGCTGAATTCAAAGATGGATTTATTCTCAGCTTTCTTTGTTTCTCTTGTTCTTTAACGTCGCTTTCACTAAACAAACTTGATCTTTACGGACGACGACTCAGCTTCTAAACCAAGTGAAGCTTTGATTGATTCGATTTGTTCAAACTCAACTCGTGAACGATTGTAAAAGTGTTAAAACTCGTTAAAAGTTCCCTCGGCCGTTGTTCCAATGGCTTCCCCTTCCTCCTCTGATGAAATCACATTTAAGGGTCAGCTGCTCCGCTGCAAACATTTACTGAGTAAACCGATATTCTGTCACAATAAAAGCCCAGCCGGCGGCTCGCAGCGGTCAAGTCCTCCAGAGGGAGAAGATGTAGATTTCATTTCAGCTGTTGGAGCCTCGTGAGCCCACGTCTGCTGGTTAACACGACACAGAGAGGAGGTTTTACCCTCTGAACCCCAAAACAACATGTTTTATACCCTCTGAACCCCAAAACAACATGTTTTAAACCCTCTGAACCCAAAAACAACATGTTTTATACCCTCTGAACCCAAAAACAACATGTTTTATACCCTCTGAACCCCAAAACAACATGTTTTATACCCTCTGAACCCCAAAACAACATGTTTTAAACCCTCTGAACCCCAAAACAACATGTTTTAAACCCTCTGAACCCCAAAACAACATGTTTTAAACCCTCTGAACCCCAAAAACAACATGTTTTATACCCTCTGAACCCCAAAACAACATGTTTTATACCCTCTGAACCCCAAAACAACATGTTTTATACCCTCTGAACCCCAAAACAACATGTTTTAAACCCTCTGAACCCCAAAACAACATGTTTTATACCCTCTGAACCCCAAAACAACATGTTTTATACCCTCTGAACCCCAAAACAACATGTTTTATACCCTCTGAACCCCAAAACAACATGTTTTATACCCTCTGAACCCCAAAACAACATGTTTTATACCCTCTGAACCCCAAAACAACATGTTTTATACCCTCTGAACCCCAAAACAACAGCCTGAAGTACCGTTGATCACAGCCAGAAGCTGCAGACCGTCTCCATCCTTCAGATGATCACGTCTCAAGCTAAGCTTAAAACTGATCGTTCATCAGAAATGTCTCGTTTAAAATCTTGTTCAGGTCTGAACACAGACAGGAGAGGCTGGAAACATGTAATTAGCTTCATATATATATATATAGCACATATAGTATGTTTAAATTTCAGTGTTGATAAATGATCAAAGAAATTCTTTCTTTTGATGTGTGTGTGTGTGTGTGTGTGTGTGTGTGTGTGTGTGTGTGAGTAGAACAGTTGAAGTTTATTTAATCTGCTTGTAAATTGTCGGCGTTGACACTAAACGCTCGTTGTGATATATTTAACATGAGATGTGGGCGGAGGGATCTAAAGGTATTGCCTCTGTCACTATATTTATATATATTTATATATATTTATATATAGTTATATATATTTACATATATTTACATCAGGAGGAAGAAGAAGAAATCATTCAGAAAGCAAAGACACTTTTAATAAGTTGCTTATTGCTGAATGAATGTTGCTGTGTCAGCAGAGGAAGGACTCACTGGTTCATGTTATTTCTGAGCGTTTCCGTTCCATCAATGGAACGTCTTTAACACAAAGACAGCGACAGCATTTAATGTTTAACGTGTTCATTAGTGATATTTAAACAACGCTGCATTGACACACATCGGTTTGTTAAATGAAGTCGTTTGACGAATGAACACTGGAACACGTCTCTATCAGAGGGAACTTTAATGGCAGTAAAATGCAGTTTATTGGTGAAACAAAGTGACGACACTGAAACAAACAAACAGGATATCGACCGGAGACGATAAACAACGTGAACGCTGCTCTTACCTTCCTTAGCAGCGGGGATTGTGGGTAGCGGCGTGGTGGTGGGGGGCGTGGTCGGCTTCGGGGTCGGGACGGGGACTGAAGAGAGAGAATGAAACAAGACGCAGGATGAAGACGAGACAACCGGCAATCACCGTAAACACACACACACACACACACACACACACACACACACACACACACACACACACACACACACACACACACACACACACACACACACACACACACACACACACACACACACACACACACCGTGTCAAATAACTACGTTCAGCTCTGTGATTTCAGCTCCTGTATAATTTGGTAGATTGATCACAGAGCCGCCCGCCGTCTAAATCAAACTCCAACCGTCTCTGCTTCCACCTCCGAACCTTTATTCTCCGAGTGTGTGTGTGTGTGTGTGTGTGTGTGTGTGTGTGGGGGGGGGGGGGGGGGTAAACCAGCTTCCCTCCCTCTCCAACAAACAGACGCACTTTCCTGGTTGGGTGCTGTTGGTGCAGTAAAGCGGCGACCTGAGGCTGTGAGTTACTCGTTAGTGGCGGGCGGGGAGCGTTTTTTGGCAGCGGCCGCCTGCAGCGAGTCGTCTGGAGAATTAAAAAAGTGTCTGCGGCTTTAATTTGCATGAAAACAAAGCAGTAAATCACGGCGGCTGTGCACAGATACAGTGCGGAGCCACACCTGCTATCACTTCCTGTCTGTTATCTCGGTGGTTAACTTCTCTCCTTTGTCTCGTAGTCTCTTCCTCCCCGTTCGTCCTCGTTCACTTCAGTAAACTACGGATATGAAAACATTCATTATAAACTGCCCGACGTTTATAAATCAATTAACGCCCTCAAATACAACACGAGGACTCGATCTGAGCCACGACGCTGCAGGAATCAACAAGTATCAAGACCTGAACAAAGAGGATCACCACACGTCTAACAGTCGAGTCCCTTTAGTTCAGCCTCATCAGGATCCACAATACAGGACGGCAGCTGCTCACAAATGGTGGTTTAATTAACCGGTAGGCCTCGTTTTCACACGTTTAACCGTTTATTCTTTATCTTCTGATGCTGTGTCTCAGGTTCACTACAGGACAGCAGTCACACATGACTCCGCCTCCTATTCACAGAGGATTTCAGGCTCATCACAGGCGACGGCTACGCGTGCTAACGCCGCTAACTGTGCACTGAAGGTCGTCAGGCCTCATTTTATTGGATGATTTTACAACAAAAAAAAGTTCTCAACAAGTAGAACAGGAAGTGTCTGAAACCTGTTAATGAAGCTGCGTGTTATAAAATAACAAAAGATTTATTGTTAGTGCCGACCGGCGACATCAACGATTGTACTCAAATATGTGCAAAAGGCAAAAAAAGGTAGATTTTTATTTTAAAGGTGAGACAGTACGAGTGCTGAATATGGTCAAAGAAACATTACACGTTTTCCAAAATGTGATGTTTAGACAAACGTCTCATTCTGAGAAGAATCAGGACGACTCGTCTCTCGTCTCTCGTCTCTCGTCTCTCCTACGAGAACAGAAGATGTTTCATGTTGGAGACGATGGTCACGACCAGCCTGGTGGGCTTCACTTTACACACAGTGACAGCTGACAGCAGCTTCTGTAGGAGCGTTACTATGACTCAGGCTGGGAGTGAGGAGGAGGAGGAGGAGGAGGAGGAGGAGGAGGAGGAGGAGGAGGAGGAGGAGGAGGAGGAGGAGTGAGGAGGAGGAGGAGGAGGAGGTGTGTCCATGTATGTGTGCAGAGAAACAGGTTGGTCAGCATTATTCAGCATTAAGCCTTCTGAAAAAGTCTAATTTCTCTTCAATAACTGATCAAAATGAATTTCTATGAAATACAAAGAGAGCGAGGTGCTTCATTTAACGTAGACACTTTGTTTTACAAACAGAAGTTCAGTGTTTCCTGTTTCTGGTCGATCTGGCACATTTAATGTCCAGCAGATTCTCAAGTGAGTGTTTCAGTGTTTGAATATTGGATACAATGTTTCACCTTTTTCAGAACTAGAAGCCACGTTTCCTCTGCGATCAGAGTATCATGTAAATGGTGAAATGTAACTGCCCTCCCGGTGCCGGTGTGTGAGTGTCTCGGGTGTGGCTGTGGGGGGGTTTTGTTCTTACGTGTTCTCTCGGTGACGGTGACCGCCGGCCCCTCCGTGCCGTCCTGCAGCAGCGCGTACACGCTCATCTTGTACTGCGTGTCGGCCTGCAGGTTGTTGAAACAGTGCCGGTTGGCTCCTCCGCTCAGCTTCGTCTCCTGCTTCTGACCGTCTGCGGCACAAACACAGACGTCACCTCGTTAGCCTTCTGGTTGTGTGTGTGTTGTGCCGTGTGGGGAAATGTTTTACATGGACATGCGGTCGTACATCAGGAGTGCATCACAACCAGCTGGTCACCAAAACTCTCCCTGGAGAACGGTGTCTCCACGGGACAATCAAACATCCTCTGAACGTTCTACATGATGAGGATCTATAGAACCACTCACTCACTGCTTTTCTCTTTTAGAGTGTTTCAGACGTTCCTGAGGCTGTTTTTGTGTTTCTGCCGTAATGAAACTGAATAAAATGAAACTCTTTCACAGTCAGAAATAAATAACAAAGCAAATCCAATCAGTGAAATAATCAAACGTGTTTGTTTGTTGACTCCACGCCGGCTGTAGTCAGGCTCTACCGGCAACCTGTCAAATATATTTAAAGGAAAACATGTTTCCACACTTTGTGCGACTTCATCACAGAGCAGGTGGAACATTTTAATGAGTGAAAGAGCTGCAGCACGACTCCCGAGGCCGTCGCTGAAGTTTACAACACGATACTGATGATGCTTTTGATTTCAAACGCAGAGACGAGTCAGTTTACTGCAGGAACGTTCACATATTCACTCTCAAATGTCTGTTACAATGAAACAGCCGTCATTTAATTAAACCCTAAAACCCTTAAAAAATGAAGAAAAGCTCAAATATACGCCGGAGGTTTGCTTCCAGAAGCCGACGTGATCTCCAGCATGTGGCCTCGCCTCCAGACAAACGGCTTCCTGTAATAAAGAAACAAACACTTCCCCCAAAAAAACCCAAAAACCCGCCACACCAGACAGATGGGGCAGTTTACACTGAAATAAATAACAGATTACCTTCACTTTACCATCTTTACGGATCTTTTTTATTTTTATAAGAATCTAGAGCGAGCGCTCACATTTCAATCATTTTGGGACGAAATCATGAATATTTTTAAAAATTGGAGTCAAATCTGTGCAACAATATTGAACTTTAATATAAAAACAGCAACATTGACAGACGGTGTTCGACCGTCTCTGATCCTCGCAGCTCACGAAGGAAGTCGGTCGATATTAAACACGTTTTAAAGTTTGTTTCCCAAACTTCAAATCCAGATTTGAATCACACGAGAATATCTTCATCATGATTCTCTGATCCGTAAACAGAGTCGATTTGAATAAAAACAGGAGAAACTCTTCTTTATTCTTTATGTTTTTTTTATCGCCCATCAGCACCGAACGCAGGACAGCGTTGCATCATTTCTCTCTGTTCTCCTGCAGCGGACTCGCTTCTCTCTGCTAATTTATTTTAGCAGCTGTGCAAACATAAATCCTCATTTAGCTCTGTTATGTGTGGAGATAACCGATACCTGGGAGCTCCCTGAAGGAACACACGGCAGCGCCGCAGCAACGCTTCGCCTTTTATGTGACGTTAATGACGGCGGCGCTGCTCGCCGGAGGCCTGAAGGTGATGAATAACAGACATTAGCGGCTCCCGTTTGGCGGATTGGCGGCTGCATTAAAAGTCAATCTCACCTTCTGAGTGCGATGGAATCAGAGGCCACAGCGTCTGCTGTTTGATGTTTGTTTTGGTGCGTTTATCGGATTCAAACAAAACGGGGAAAACACTCAATTATTTCTGGGAATCAGAACCCAGAAAAGTCATTTCAATAATTGCAAGGCTGCTTTGTGACTCCGGCTCAGAGCAGGAGACGAGTTATTCCATCAAGGGTTTAATAAAGAGTCTGGAGGTAATCTGAAGACAGGCTTAAAGTCTGAAAGAGTGTAGCTCTGTAATCTTCCCTTCAACATCCAGCGTTTAAATGTATACAACGGAAGAGGAAACCGCTCCGCACGGAGCGTCGCTGAACGGTATTTTGAATTCTCGCGTAGAAAGAACAACGAGGACTCTCGTATTAAACGCTATCGATCAAGAACTCTGTCGATTCAAAACTGTCGCAAACTAAAAGTTCACTTTTCCTCTCAGAGTTCAAAAACATCGAAACATCAACGTCTTTGAGTGTCAAGTTTCACAAATTAGAGGATGTCGGTAAAGTTAGGGGGACGTACGTCTCTTCCAGGTTTATGTAATAAAATCATTTTTTTTTTTTTTTTACCAAAAGAAAATATAACGGCAGGATTTTCAGTCTGTTTTTTTCTGTTGCCTCATATCAGTGGTGGTCAACATCGAATGAGTGATATCTGATATTTAATAAAAGGCCGACTCATTCATCAGCTGAAGTCCAAAGGATGAGACAGAGACCGGAGGAGGAGAAACTGTCTCTATTAACAACAATGTGAATCTAAGTTATTTTCAGGTGATTAAACACTAAAGAAAACAGGTTTTGTGATTTGGTTAGCTTAGAATGAGCCGTTTAAATCTACATGTAACAGTTCAGGTTCACTGGGAGAAGTTTCAGTTGGTTGCAATCTGAATCGTCTCCACTAGATGCCGCCAAATCCCCACAAACCAGACCTTTAAAGTGAGATATTATGTCTGTAGTTTCATATATCAGATAATAAGTTGTATGTTTTGAGTTTACAGTCATTCTTATTAAACACAACAAAGGTTCGTATCTCTTTCATTACATCGATCAAAATAAACTTCACAGGAAACAACTCAGTTAGGTTTAGGCAACAAAACTACTGAGTTAGGTTCAGAAACAGATGTTGGTTTGGGTTGAAATAACTGCAAAAGTGTCACTTCATGAATTTACGTGAAATAAATCAACGCTGACTTCTTGTTCACAGGGAACGAACAGCAGTCTGCTGCTGGAAGTGTAGCGTTTGTTGGAACCATCAAAATCCCTCTTTTTATGATTACATGGATAACATGTAAGATACTAAGATCCCTCAAAAGTATTTAGTGTATATATATATATATATATATATATACACTAAATACTTTTGAGGGATACCTGCGAATTACGCCGCATCATTTTTCTCATCCAGCGAACGCTGGATGAGACGAGCTGAACACAGACACGTTTGTGTGGAATTCATCCAGCAGTGATATTTCCCACACGTGACCTTCTTGGTATTTTCCTTCTGAGACACAAACACAGCGAGCGTCTCCCCCGGAGAGGTCAGAGGTCAACCAAACATTTAGAAAAGTCTTGACTTTCATTTACATCGTCGGCGTCTCGTGGAGACAGCAGCACATCTTCGTTCTCACACTCACACACACACAATCTTCAAAAAGAAGCACTTTGTTTGGTTTTATTGTTTCTATGAAGCGATCGTCAGAGAATCCTTGATGATGATGAAGGATTTTTTTTTCTTCTGTTCTCTTTGAGGCTCAGCTGTCAGAACAGACAACGAGGCGTAATTACCGTCATTCCCGTAACAAGTGAATCTCCTCCCGACACACTTGGCATCCGTAACACCGGCCTCTTGTCTTCTCTCCTCACGCAGCACGCGTTAACGTCAGCCCGGCTCCTCGTCTACGGAGGAGACCGCTCCGGACCGCTCCGCTAAACCTTTGAGCTCCGACGAGACACAACGACATCTTTGTCGTCTCAGAGGTGGACACACTCTCCCTGCGCTGCATTCTGAAACTCCCACTGATGAAAGCATGCGTGAGTCTGCATGAGGGAAACCCCCCCCCCCCCCGAACTCCTACCGGCACAGACATGCAGCGTAGGAGGTGGATGGGAAAGAACCACAGCCGCATGGATGTGTCCCACTGTCACGCCTCCGTATGACTCAACCAGAGAGACGGTGATGTGGCACCAGAGGAGAGAATGTGTGCATGCACGGGATAAAATGTAAATGTGCTCACGAGTTGTTCGATGTATTTTTAAGTGGAAAAAGGAGCTTTTTGTTCTCCACAATCTTTTCAGGGGCACGTTCACGCGTCTGGATTCATTTCTCAGGATTTTCTAGCAACAGTGAAAAACAAGTTTGTGCATATTTGCTCCGTACCTGAACACCACACGGGTGGATGTTTGTAGGGTGTACTCACTGAGCAGAGACTCCATCACCACCCTGTAGCTGCTGGCGTGTCGGTGAGGCTGCCACTGGGCGCAGATGCTGTTCATCTTCACCTGGTACGCGTTCAGGCTGGTCACCCCCAGATACACTGCAGGAGGAGGAGAATCTGCATGTGACAGCAGCTTTCACACAATAATGGATAGAACGTATAATATATTATAATAGTAACCGGAACAACTACTTCTGAGGCAGCGCGAGCGCACACACACAGACACACACACACACACACACACACACACACACACACACACACACACGAAGTCGAGGCTGCTTCTGAACTCGTAAGAAAGCACTTGTAAGCATTCTTCTCTAAACGTTAAACTGTATAAATGTGCACTGAGCTCACATCCCATGCGAGTCATTTACAGAGAGAGAAATATAACTTCACACACACACACACACACACACACACACACACACACACACACACACACACACACACACACACACACACACACACACACACACACACACACACACACACACACACACACACACACTCTATTTATGCAAATAGTATGTATGCACTTTCATCGTCCTGCTTCTGAAAGACTGGCTTGTTCTGAAACACATAATGCGTGTTTCCTCGTCCGTCACAGTGTAACCTACACTCCCTCCGACAAAACGGAGCGTCGTCTTCCAGTCGAGCCGAGCGTCTCATTTGCATTCATTTGGACTCCGTAAATGCATAATGTATCCCCGCTGCGTGTTTGTGTAAAATATCCCAGCTTGTGATTTAATGAGAGGACACGGAGGGATTTTTAATTCAGCATCTGAACAGCTTAGTAAAATATCGCTGTGACTCATAATGTAGCTACTCATAGACGTCAAACACTGGTGCGTTAACTAGGGAGAGGTCAGGGATTTAGTCCAGGGCCTACTCTGTTCTTCTTCATGACTAAATCATTGTTTTTAAAAATAAACATACAATTTTATAAGCACATGATGGCGGTGGCCGACTGAATTAGGTTTCACTTTTGTTTACACGTTCACAGATGTATTGATACATTTTGGCTTTTTACTCTCAAATATTTCATTGCACGTACAGCAACAAGCGTAGATGCCTTTAACTCGAGCATCCTTCACTTCACCACAGCGGCCTCTATGCTCACGCTTTGTGTGTGTGTGTGTGTGTGTGTGTGTGTGTGTGTAGGTGGAGGAAGTACTAATAAAAAGCACCAGTAACGTCAAGGCTTATCAATACTACGATTTTTAATGAATTCACACCGGGGCCGGTTTAATCCCGGGTTTCTGAACGCATCCCGACCTTCCGGCTACGTAAACGCAGAAGGCTCACTCTGGAGCCAGTGTTCAGTTTGTCCGTTCTGGGCGTCTGTAGAAACATGGCGGTGCAAGATGGCGGTGCAAGATGGCGGACTCCATGGAAGACGACCCCGCTATAAATGTCCATTTCTAAGCTATATGGTTCTTAGTTTCGGGTGATTATACACTGATTAAAACATAGTTATATTATATTCAATATGTGCCAATAAACCCCCCTAAATGTTACACACGGCCCCTTTAACAGATAAGATTAATAAGCTTCAGTAAAGGTATGTCGACGGCAGAGACGTGAATATAGACGCAACGTCGGCAGGTATTTCTACATGTTGTTCAAGTTTTGATGACTTCTTTTACGTTTAGTCACAGCAGACATCGGTCTTGCTAAAATGCTAAAATGCTAAATTGCACACATGAAGAGGTGCTACAGGAAAACCGGAGCACCGGTCTCCTTTCAGGCCTCGTTAACATGCCGCTGAGCTCTATGTCAACACGCTCTGTTCACCTCCTGGGATCCCACCGGACTCATGCTCTCCTTTCAACTCCGCCCACCTCTCCATCTTTCTCCCCCCTCCCCCCCCCATCGTCTTCAGGTTTAGCCCCCCCTCCCTTTCCTTTCTTCCCCCAAACTCGTCCTTCAAAATCAACCAAGAAGTGCTTTAATTGTCATGCAGGCGAAGGAACCTCCGATGCAAAGCGGCGTGCCCGCGATCCATTTAGAGCGACATGTCGGGGTCGAGCGCTCTCAGCCAGAGAGAAATGAGAGTTTTCTGCTAAAGGACACTTCAGAAGCACACGTGGTCCTTGTCCTTCTTTTCTGCTGCCGTGGAGTTCAAACCCGGAGACCTTTCGGTTTCAAGAACAGCTATTTTAACCAAAAGGCCGAGCCGTGGTGAAGTGGTTAATTATCATGCAGGAGAGGGAAAATCTAAGCTCCTACTCGAATGATTGTACTCGAGCAGCAGTTGATTGATCGACGCAGCCAGACGCTCAGAGAGCCGAGGGAAGCGTCCACGTCCCCGGAGAGGGAACTTAAATCTATTGCGTCTACAGTTCATTCCAGGGCTGCGGTATAATTAGGGGAAGTCTCCATTAAAAAGTGTCAGATGGATATCAAGATATCGACGTTGGCCGCTTCCCTGATTAGATTAGAGGAGATTGCCGGACAGAGGACGGCGATAACGAGGTGTATAAACGGTCGGGTTCAGAGAATTAAATTACCGACAACAACAGTCCGATGAGAGCTCGTCAGGATGAGGAGGATGTATGTACGATAGTCTCGACTGCTTTATTGATTTTGATTAAAGAGAGATTAACTCATCCTGAATCTTATTGGGTCATAGAAAAAACGTTTTAATGCTAATTATAAAAAAAAGAGAGACAGATACTGTCGATGTAGTTGAATTATTACACACTATTCATGTGTAACAATACAGATTATTACAATTCCTGAAAGTTCCCCTTCATAATATTTAGTTTTACAAAGTAAAAACAACATAAAAAGTAATAGAAATTCTGTGTCGTACATGCCGACAAAGACTTAGCGTCATTCGCATATTGAAATATTACAACTCAGCAACAACTTCATGTAAATATTTTACATTTTACTCATATTTCTACAAAAGAACTGACAAAACTGTGCATAAATGTACGTGTGTAAACCACAGACTGTCTATGGTTTGAACAATAATGTTGTGACCATATTTATGTCCAGATATCGTCAGTTTGAGTGTTGATGGAGCTGCTACAATGTTAGCATAGCTTAGCACTAATCAATCCAAACTCCTTTCAGAAAACAAGCTTTTTAAAAGTCGTTTGCTTGCCGTCTTGCGGACGGACCGGACAGAGCGGGAATTCAGACTTTTTTACAAATCTTCATAACGATGTTTCATGTTGTTATTTCAGACAATCTGTTTGTTTTAGGTTCGTACCGCTGTAGTAAAACGTTAGGGGACATATACATAAGAAAAACATATTTCTGATTGATGGGGATCAGAGTGGTGATGTACAGTTTACCAATAACAAACTGTAACTGTGCCAATGAAAACACAACACCATCCATACCTTCATCATTGTAAACCACTAAACATTCTTCGTAGGACTTTGGCACCAACAAGGCAGCAGCTGGAAACTCTGGATCCTGTAATTAGTTGCTGCCAAGAGCGTCCGATGGGAATCAAGGAATTAACTACTCGAGTGTTCGACTGGTGCTGCTAATTGGTGGAAAAAGAGACACTTTGCAGGTGCAGCCGAGAAACTGTATCATCCAAACGCAGCTGACGGCGTCGGAGACGTCCGGTGAAAAGAAAAGATATCGTTCAGCAGCTGGGCGACAAAAACCAGCACAGAGACGAAGAGCGGACGTGACCGTCAGTATGATGACCAGAGGAGGAGGAGGAGGAGCCAAACTCAAGTATAAGTAGTAGTACTTTGCAAAAACAAGTACTCAAGTATAAGTACAAGTAGTCATCAAAATAATTACTTGAGTAACAGTAGAAAAGTATGAAGAAATGAATGAAATGTCTTTTATTTTATGTGGATATACTGAACTGAGAATGAACATACATTCATACATATATATCTCTATATGTATATATATATATACACACACACACGTATGTATATATATACACACACACATTTACTTTGCTGATAAGAATGTTCTGTATAATCTGTCAAAAACAAAAAGGTATCTTCATGTTCAGATTAGAGGATTAGAGATTAGAGTGCAGGAAACACTGCTTTGCAAGAGGAAAGTGTGTGTGTGTGTGTGTGTGTGTGTGTGTGTGTGTGTGTGTGTGTGTGTGTGTGTGTGTGTGTGTGTGATTTGATTTTTATATTTTGTGACATACAGGGTGAGAATGATTTGACGGATGACTGGATACAACTAATGAGGTAATGAGGAGGAGAGCCGTCTCTCCGTACGAGTTCTTTTATATATTCATATATATATATATATATATATATATTTAAATATATATATATTTAAATATATATAAATAATATATATGTTTTTTACTTACAGGTCTTGGCCCTCCCTGAAAGCGCCTCACTGGACCCGGTGGTGTAGGAGGCGATGACCTTCACGCTGTACTCCGTCCCGCTCAGCAGGTTGACGATCAGCATGGTGTTCACGTCTTCGCCCACGAAGGTCTCCAGAGCCGGTCCTGGAGCTGCAGGGGGGGGGGGGGGGGGGGGGGCACACATGGGTGAGTTCAGAGACGATCGTTATCTTCAATCCCAGTGAGGAGCAGAAGGACGGAAGGTAACGACCAAGTGGAGGAAAAGAAGGGGAACATGAGAGCATCTGCAGGGAAAATGTGTCTTCTTCTAGTTTTACGGTATATTTAAGGAGAATAAGCTTTCTGTTGGGTTTGCTACATTGTGATTTATTAGTGTTGAGAGTCATATAAAACTGTTCAGGTGCTTTGTCTTTGCTATGAAAACTGACATCACGTCACGTTTTCCTCTCTGAGTTCCTACATGCAGCGATTGCAACTTCCTCTTTATGTTCATAAACCTTTCAGTCAAACTTATACTTATATACTTATATAGAAAACGAGTTTACCGTGAGCTGCTGCTACTAAGAGTCATCAGCGCTGATGCTTCGAGTAATTAAAAGCTAAATATCAAAAAATAAACGACAGCTTATTTGTTGGAGACATTCATAATCTCAGGAGAACAAATTTAACAACAATCCAACAGGAAATGTTTCATGTCAACCCTTGAATATCCTCTGGGGAACATGAATTTAAAGTTACTATGAGGAACTTTTATCTGGTTCTGAACCAGTCTCAGTGTAGTCCTGATCCTCTATCAGACCTCCATCAGTAAAGAGACCATCAGAGAGAAGATGGTCTGTTTCTATAGAGTTATTCTTGATGCTCGTCATCGGAGCCACCGGGTCGGATTCTGGTGAAACCAGATGAAATGACCGGTCCACCGTGGACGGACTCAGATCCGGAGCTCCGGAGGGAGGAGGAGAGCTCAGCTCCCGGCAGCAGCAGCAGCAGCAGCATCTCCTCCTCCTCCTCCTCCTCCTCCTCCTCCTCCTCCAGGAGCAGAGCTTCTCCTCTCTGGGAGTCAACACCAACACCACGCTGCTGGAGACCCAGGACTGGACCCACTGGAGGGAAGGGAGGCACGGGAGAACCAGAACCAGGACTGAGAGGAGCAGACTGTCAGACTAAAGAGAGTCTGGTGCTCAGAGACACTATCACTTTAGTCCACAGGGGGCGCCAGAACCAACACTACATGAAAGTTCCTCACAGTAGCTTTAAACTCGGTGGAACTCTGGTGTGGAACCTGTTGACTCAGTTAAACTTGATGAACCCAGCTCGTGTGTGCACATTACCAGACACGGGCTGGTAGACGACCCTGTAGCCCATGGTGGGTGAAGGCGGAACGTCCCAGCTGATCCTGAAGCGGTTGTACCATTCCTCCGACACGCGCAGGCTCTTAGGAGCTGAGAGAGGAACTGAGCAAAAGAGAACAAACTTGTGAAATGTCGGCAAAATAAAATACGACCACATTATGTGAATACATTGTACTCAACAGGGCATGAAAACATGACCTTAGTGATGGTGCATCTGTGTTTTTTAAAGGAATTCATTTGACCATTGTGATCCACATGGACCACTGTGCTGGTAAAGAAATGGGCGACATGCAACAAGAACTGCAAACTGGGACAGAAAGAGTGAAAAATAAGAGAAAGAAAGGAAGTGGAGAGGGGAAGACAGAAAGAGAGACAAACGAAATGAAAAACGCAGAAGAGAAGAAGCTTTAAGGAGATAAAGTGAAAAGAAACAGTCTTTGCATAACAAAAAGTAAAACATTGACATAAAGTAAATTGAATGAAAACCAAATCTATTAATTAAATACTATCCGGATATGTAATTCCCTGCATGCCAGAACGATGAAAGGAATCTGTCATCACGCAGCAGAGAGAGAGGAACGTACAGGGGGAGGAAAAAAAACCCGATTTGGCACGAGGAAGATAATGAGGAAGAGTCAAAGGAGGATAACATTTGATAACACTTCATAGAATTTCAACAGTCAGCACAGTGAAAAATGTCCCGTCGCCGTTTCAGTCAGAGAGAGATATTAAACCCAGAAGAGTTATCGACGACAACCGGGACACGACTTTAGAAAACTAATGGCTGTAGATGGTATCGATACTAGATTTGATTTTCACCCCCTCTGTGCAGCCCCCCCCCCCCCCCCCCCCCTCTCTCTGCAGCCCATTATACCTTGATAGGTTCAAACCCTCTGCAGATCCCTTTGGTTAATGAGAAACGTGAGACTTTTTCAGGTCTAAATCCCCCGACTGAATTTCGGCTTGGCCGTTCGGCTGCACATTTAAAATGCTAAAACGCCTCCCGTCACTCTCTCCGTGTCCCATCGCTCTCCGTCCCCGAGTATCCATCCATCCCTCAGCGTTTCACAAACTGAAACCTCCAGATTAAACTGGCTCTCCTCCCTCTTCACCTGCTGCCGTCGCTCACCATTTAAAAAGCCAATCATGCTCTCTATATTCAGCCACAAATCCCCCATCACGCTCTAAAGTCTGGCGGTCCTCTCACTGTGCCTTTCACACCTTCAGGCCTCACGGTAACGAGAAACTGGAGCTTTAATGACCAAAGAAAGTCTTCCAGCAGGACATGGACATTTATGAGGATTCTGCTTTCTGAAGGCAAAGAAAAGCTGGTTTGAGTTTTGTGTTGAAGAGCTGATGGACATGTAAACTCTGGGGGATGATCAGTCACACAGTGTAGCTTACAGTGACTAAAGCACATCATATAGTACCAGTGCATTAGCAGCATGTAGCTGCTCAGTTAGCGGCAGCGACCTGTCAATCACTGTGTAGCCCCGCCCCTAAAGCATCCCCTGCTTTATGGTCTGTTTGACTCTAAATGGACCATCATTTACTAAATGAACATCATGCTGTATTGAAGAAGACTTGAAACTAGAGATTGAGACCATAAACTCATGTTTACAATGTTTACTGAGGTAATAAATCAAGAGAGAAGTAGAGTCATTTTCTCATAGACTTCTATACAACCAGAGGAGTCGCCCCCTGGTGGACATTAGAGAGAATGCAGGTTCACGTCACTGGGCAGAACCGGAGGTCACCGCTTGGTCGCACCGCTTGTCGATGTCACACTAGACCCGGGGCAGCCAATCAAATCCAGCAAGAGGCGGGGTTAACTTCTTTACTGCCTTCTTGTTTTGATGCTGGGAGACGTGGTCGGGCTAGCTCGTTAGCTTTTGGGCTGTGAGAGCTACTTTATATACTTGATACTTTAACGTAGCTTCAGTGAGCGAGCGCATTATCCATTTTAGGTTTTTGTTCATGAATTTATAATTTCTTCCAAACATTGTATTTGTTTATTTCAAAGGTGCATGTTTGTTTTGATGTTAATAATACAGCTTAATTAAAATAAAAAAAAATAAAAATGTAACGTGTAAAAATGTAGCATGTGGTTAAAAACGTTGCACCTCATAATGTTATCGTATGCAAAAGTCGGCTGCTGACTGGTTAGCTTAGCTTAACTGTAACGTCAGCATCAAACGAGTACCGTTAGCTAACTGCTAACATCTCCCCGTCACTGCGTCTGTATGTGAGACTCTCGTCACTAAATACATTTTTCATCCTATTCGGTTCAGCTCCGGGAAGACTGGACGTCCTTAAACTCGAGTGTTTAAAGTGTTTTTGATCGCTTCACTGCTTTCAGCCTCCACATTAAAGCAACAACATCTTCCTCTGAAGGAATGAAAATCCTCTTCTGGCTCTGATCGGTACCTCCCCTCAGAGAGAGAGTTCATACCGCCACACGATGTGTTTTTGTCTGTCTTTGACCGCTCAAAACTCTCCGTCATCCTCTCTGTATTCGCCCCCACGCCTCCTCTGAGTGATCACCCCATCCCTCAGTGGATCAGACCCTCAGATTATTATTCTGCCTCCTTTTGTCACATTATCCATCTTCAGTTTTGAGGATGAAAACCCAATCATGCTCTCTCACATTCGCCGTTACGCCTCCCTCGGCGTTCGCTCCTGTCCCCTCCAGGGTTCAAATCCCCAGATTATACCGGCTCCCTCTGTCACGTCATCTATCACCCCCCCCCCCCCCCCCTCTCTGCATTCCCTGTCGCTCCTCCTTGGGCGATCATCTCATCCCTCACTTTGCTAACGGGAACCATTCATCATCAGCGGGGTGTCAGAGGGCCCCGTCGTTTAAAAGCCCCAGAACGTCGTTAGCCTGCGCTAATGTGTGTGTAATGCGCCGCGCTGGCGGGGACGTGATGGTGACGGAGCTGAAAGACGAATGTCTTGAATTTTCGCGTTTCCTTTCCTCGCTGAAAGTCGAGTGTTTGTTCCCGTAATGCACTTGGCAGCAGAGGAGAAATCATTAGCCTCTGCTGAAGCATTCACAGCGGGCCATCAGTCACGTTTAACAAAAGGGAAAAGGAGCACTTCCGACATATTTCTGTCTTCAGCTCCGCAGTAAAGCAAATGGATGTTGAGCATTGAGCCGCCAGGACAGGCTCCTCGTGTGGAGCGTAATGAGCTGCACGGAGACGGAGGGTCGCTGGAGGTTTAATGCATTTACCGGTTAACGGAGGTGCTGCTTTATCAACGTGTTTTTTTTGGTGGGAGGTTGATGCAATTACAAAATATTTTCCTCACAATTAAATAGAAAATTACAGCCAAGCTCTCGCAGCATAACTCCAATATTCACCCGACAGACTTTTAAACGCTCAGACGGATGAATCTCATTCACAGAATGACGGAAATGTTTGCTAATCTCAATTCAAATTCACTCTTTGAAGAAAGCATCTCTCCCCCTGATTAAACCAAATCAAATAATAATGAGCGATCTGAAATGATCATGTTTCCCCCCTTGTGTCTCCCGGGGTTGATGGGTTCTGATGGAGTTTAATGCTTTTCATTTATGTTGGTGCCAAGAAGGAGAACGCCCCCTCGACCCAGCTCCACTCCCCCTCTGGCAGCGTTCCGCAAACATTCTGTTCAGCAAAAGAAAATGAATCGCTAACAAGTTTCTGTTCTGCTTGAATAGCAAATGTTTGTTTCGGGGAAATGAGGGTTTAGTCTAAAGCAGCCACTGCGGGTGGAAATTCATTCATTTAGAATGAAGTCGTCCTCTAAGGAGCCGGGCAGAGTTAAGGTTTCATACAGCAGCACAAACGTCAGAGCAATATTTACTCTCCTTTAGCTTCATGCTTCTGGTCTCTACTGACTCCAGCTCCTATAGAGTGAACTTCTTTGCCGTTCTGGTTCACTCTCACATCGTAATCTTTCACAATAAAAGCTGTAACAGGCCGCTGTTGTCAGCACAGCAGCACAGCAGCACACAGCAGACAGACTCAGACAGACGCTAGCTGCTGAACACGGTGGAGCGTTTAGCTGCGAAAGAGACAGAAATCTCCCCCGAGGAGGTGCTGGAGACCAGAAACAGAGCTACAAGAGAGTTCATCACTCTGTAACTGCTGATGTACCAACATGCAGCGTTTAACTGGCGTTGGACTAATGTTCAACAGACCGACGTAAAGGTTGATGATGTGTCAGAGAAAAGGTTTGAAACGGGAGAATAACAAAACATGACTCACGTGTTCGTCCCGTGCGCACCGCCGGCGGCCCGTCTCCGTCGGGGTAAACCGGAGTGACGGAGATTTTGTACTCGGTGTCCGACAGCAGAGGCTGCAGAACCAGAATGTTCTGACCCGTGGGCACCGTCCTCTGTGAGCAGAAACAAATCCAAGACAACAGTTATAACATTCGGGCGATGCATTTTGGGTAGAAAGCCTGCTAAGTGAACTGGTCCCATGAGTACAGGCCTCTCAGCATTAGGTTGCCTTTCAGTTAAGAGGTTGATGCTGATTCCTGAAGGAGGATGGAGACTCAACATGGAGAGAGCAGCTAATGAAAGACTGATGAGGGATGTTGTGAGGAGAAAATAAGCAAATTGAGGTTTCATGAGGAGTAAAACACTGTGTATTAGCCTCTTTAATGGAGGCGAGGCCGAGCTGCTGCTGCTCTGAGGTTCACGGTGAGCTGATCTCTGAACGACTCGTCCGTCCAGCTGAAGCTCATCTGCTGCTTCACCCCGCGGCCTCCTCGTCTCTCTTCTTCTTCTACTTTAGTTTCTCTCTCGTCATCTGATGTTGTTTTTATCAACGATAATTACTTATTGATTTATAGGCTCATTTCTCTTTAAAGAATCAGACCCACAATGCAGCTCTGTGACAGTGTTTCTTTCTGTTCTCTCCCTCACGTCACACAGCACAGAGTTAGACGTGGTGCAGAGCTCCATCGCTCCACTGACAGACTGAATTGATCAAACTGCTGTTTCCAGCTCATGAACTGAGGATTTGTCTTATTTCCTCTGGTTTGCATCACTGAAGCTGAATATCTTCCGACTGTCGGTCGAACAAAACGAGCCGTTTGAAGACGTCCGCTTGGTTTCTTGTATGTAAAGTGAAATAATTATTAGTTGCAGCCCATATCGTGGTGTTCGCGGTGCGACGGCTCAAGAAAACTTGGTGGTTTGGATTGTATGTAAAGAAATGGAGCAAATATAATGTTTAGAGACGCTCCTGATTATCGCCAATCGTCACTGAGCCGTGTCGGCTGATGGTTTACGTTGCTGTTTGGTCTGCTGGTACACACGAGATCTGAAGAATCACGTCTGTAAATCAGCATCAAATACTCTGAATCTTATCCTTTTACTCTGTTATATCATCGATAGTTATTTACACACTAACACACGCTTCACTTCACAGTCACGTAAAAACAACCACACGACAAACTCTGCTCGAGATGAAATAACCAATGAAGGGGTTAATTCACATTCATGCATCACATCACCTGAGATATCACCATGACAACAATGCTACTGTAAACAAACAGTATAATACTGTAATATCACGGTGAGGCGTTTATCTGTGTTTATCTGTAAACATGGACGTTCAGAGGTTTTTGGAACGTTTCCAGCTGTTCCTGCTGGACGAGTCTCTAGTGTTGAAGTCTCTTCATTGCTCTGCTCCTCTTCACCACAGACTGTCTGTCTGTCTGTCTGTCTGTCTGTCTGTCTGTCTGTCTGTCTGTCTGTCTGTCTGTCTGTCTGTCTGTCTGTCTGTCTGTCTGTCTGTTCAGCATGTTCAGTCTCGCCCCGGCCTCCGTCCACAAAGCCTCTCTACTCCGTCCACGTCCTCTGACGAGTCAGTCAGACAAACACTGCAGAGACCTCAACAAATCAATTTCCGCCCCGTATGATGAAAAAGGCAGCAAGTCTCTAAAACTGTCACCGAGCCACACGCGGCCGGCAGAAACCACCTTAAGCTGCGAATGCAAACACAGCTTCATACAGTATTTATAGGATTCAGAAACTCAATCTGGTTTTTGACGGAGGCCCAGAATATTAAGCTGGATCCGTCTGAGGGCTTTGCTGGAGCTGCAGCGCTCGAAGGTAAACCGCGAGCACACGACACAGACGAGGGGAGAATCACAAGTTGACTACTTAGTTACTAGTAAAAAATTAAACTGCACACTACTGAGGACAAACAAAAGCCAAACCCAACAAAGGGAAACTACACGTTAACCTTTCCTGGAACTGGAACAAACTCAAAGCTTCACAAACCGATGGCCGACTCGTCCGTTTCCTATTTACGGTCTCACACGACAGCACGCGGTCCAAATTCTACGTCCATCTTCTACATTGAGCAGATATCCATCATGCTTCCACACCGACAATTTAAAGCTCTTTTCTCGGCGGGTATGAGGCTGAGACGTCAGTCCTCTCTGACATTCTCACAGCTCTTCTTCAGGTGATCTGCAGGACTCTCTCACACACAAAACGAACCGGCGGAGTCTTTTCACGGGGTAACAAGGCAGGAAACGCACCCAAACTGCTCACAGAACCCAGCGGAGAGGGGTCAAAGGTCATCAAACAGCAGTGTGGTTGGTATGAAGGACGGCAAAAACCCCTTTAAGACAGGAGTTGGATTCCTTTCCATGGTTGTAAAAACAACAGATAATCTGTGTCAGAAGGAAAAAGCTCAAACTTTTTAATCTTTCCCTCGACAGCGTTTTTTTTACCCGCCAAACAACATGTTGTTGCCGAGCAATAACAGCCGGAACTCTGTTTACACGCAGCGGAATTGCACTCGATGCCCCGCGGCTTCGGTTTATTGGACACTGAATGAAGCGGCGCGGAGAAATAACCGCGCTTCACCGAGTCCATCACAGCTGTGAGAGGACAGATGGCTGCAGAGACGAGTCGCCCCACAGCGACGACTGCAGTGACAGAGCCGCCTGAAAGGCCACAGACATTAACTGCTCTGCTTATAGGCGCGTAGACACCGTAGAGGGACGAGCGCTGAGGGAATCTGAACTCAGTGACGGAGCTCAGTGCAGGAAGTGCTGTGCTTTGACCAGTAGGGGGCGGAGGAACCCCAAAACAAGGCGCCAGACACAGTCGTGACTACGATCACCTGATACAGCTGATCTGGAGGACGTTTGACATTCAATTAGCTGATTAACACGTCCGGGTTTTGTCTCTGTTGGCTCTGTTTTGGGTCTCCTCCTCCTGTTTGTCTCTGTAGCTGCTAAATGCTCCGCGGGCTGATCAGTCAACCGTCTGCTGCTGCTGAAACACTGACAACCAGACAGGAAAGAGGAGAAAAATCAGCATGAAGCTGCAGAGACGTCGATCATTTTCTGCAGGTTTCTCATGACGGGACACTAATTTAACTTTACATGCAGTCATTAGAATCCCGGATCATATAAATACTGATTAGCATTAAGAAGACTTCAGATGAAAGATCCTCGTGCAGCTCTTCTCTCCCTCCTACCGGACGACGTCTGTGTTTCATGATCCGAGATGCATAATTCAGATTATTTCCTCTGATCACAACATGTACACCAACGTATGTGAAAGCTGCGTCATCGGGAGACGTCAGCGCGAAGTCTTTTTCAATTAAATGTGATTTGAGTTTCTAATCTGACGACGTGGAGCAGCTGGTCTAGAACTTCAGATAAAAGCAGTGAAGAGACGAGAACTCTAAAAACTGAGGGATTCCATAACACCATAACACCATAATACCACAATACCATAACACCATGATACCATAATACCACAATACCATAACACCATGATACCATAATACCACAATACCATAACACCATGATACCATGATACCATAATACCATAACACCATAACACCATAACACCATAACACCATGATACCATAATACCACAATACCATAACACCATGATACCATGATACCATAATACCATAACACCATAACACCATAACACCATAACACCATAATACCACAATACCATAACACCATGATACCATAATACCACAATACCATAACACCATAACACCATAATACCACAATACCATAACACCATAACACCATAATACCACAATACCATGACACCACGGCTATACTCTGTATTGGAAATGGTCATTTTTCCACATTTCTTTCTTAGAAGACACTGAATATGTTCTCCCCACTCTGAAAGGAGACATGTGCTCATTTTCAGGTTGATACTTGTGTTTCTACTCGAACATGTTTACATGTTTTCATGTTAAACACATTATTTTTCTCGTACTTTGCGTCTGAACATACCTGCATTCAGCCTCCGTCTGAAATGCTACGTTTTAGCGCCTTCTCCAGAAAAAGCCCAGTCTGCTCTGATTGGCTTGCAAAAAAAAAAAAAACATATGGCGCAACTTTGCAAAGGTGGTTCTCCAATGAGCCGGCATGTGACAGAGGAAGTGGAGCCACATGTGATTGGCTGGTTGAATCACCAACATGTATCTGCACATCCAGTTCATGCAGAAGGACTGTAGTTCACTGACTCTTCCTGTCCAGGTCTTCATCACTCATCAGGTGTGCACATGAATGTGTGTTTTCCGTCTGTAGAGGGGTCAAAGGTCACTAATAAGCCAAGAGAAGCCAGACTCCAGCAGTCTGTGTTTGTAGAATCGCTTGAATATGTTAAACACCTTTTTTCCGTCTGCTTTATGATGATGAACTGGTTTTAATCAAGCCTGAAAAGCACTTTGCATGAGATTGCTGCATAAAAATCTGTAATTTAATTAAATTCGATATATAATTTGGTTACAACTGCGGAGCCGGCTTTTTCCCATCCGCAGGTTTTTGTCCCAAGTTATTAACAGTTTGAGACCGAATTCCATCAGCGAGGATGAAGCGAGAGAACCGCCATCCAGGAATCAATCGCATGTAAATGAGTCTTTTTTACGTGTTTTATTCTTTTGCTCCATCAGACCGCGGAGTGGACGTTGCTTTGAACAAACCCTGAGAGGAAGTTCTCCGCCAGCTTATTTATTTATTTCCCCACCAGCTGATAGACATCTAAATGGGAGCTATTGAGTGCAGCACTTGGTGATTCATGACCTGACCGGATTGGCAAACAGAGCCCACAGCTGTTCACACTTTGATAAGAGATCTCATTTAACAAGCCGCTGGTGCGAGCAGCTGGCGGCTCTCCTCTATTGTCAGGATGAAGAGGCTGATGTGGGACCGGGCGGCCGGCGGCGTCGCACCGCAGACACACGGCGGCTAACCGGCGTGCTGACGGCACAAACGCACAAACGCACAAACGCACAAACACACAAACACACAAACACACACCTGTCAACGCACGTGTTCTACAACATGAGGGATGGTTCTCTGAGAGATATTTGACACTTGTTAACCGGACAATACGGTGCACATCCTACTATGTAGCAAGGAACAAGGACGCATCTTTAAAATCATACGTTTGCTGAGCTATTGATTACTATTAAAGTCACACCGGACACGTCGTGAGACTTTGTCCTGGAAAGGAGGCTGAACAACGCTCCAGAGTTAGGCTACATGTTGTCGAGGGAAATACTGGCTTTGAGATGTTTGAAGAGGTCCCTTGACCTCCCGGCTCAAGATATGAGGAACCTCCAATCTCCCCTTACGAGCATGTACACCTGATAATAATCACTCTCGCTGCGTTGGTAATAAAAAGGGTTTCTGAGCAGTTTCCAACAAGAAGCGCTCGCAACCCAATCACAGAAAATTGCAATTCTTGCATAAATCTGGGGGGGCGGGGCTTAGCGAAGGGTCAGTTGGGCATGGAAAACGGTCATCATGTACTTCCATCATCATTTCCTAAACCATATACACTTAAAACTACATGTAGACGATGTATTCATGAGGAATGTCCTGCTGACCTGCTGTCGCCCTCTAAAGAAGACAACAGCTTCTCTTAACTGGAACTCAGCAGAGGAGCCGCTCGTTCTTAGAAATATCTTAGAAATATTAAACATCATCACAAGATGAGCTCAAAGTGAACGACTCAGAGGCTTAGTTCCACTTAAAGACATCAGTAATGTGTCTGAGGTGTTTCATAAGCTTAACCAACCACTTAAACACACAAACATACAAAACCAGCCACGAAAACACACTTAAAGAAAAGGTTTCATTCTTTTCTTTCTTCTTTTTAAATCTCCACAACTTTGGAAACTGATATTAAAGAAGATATTTAGTTTGTGATCGCATCTCACGGACATCTTTGCTTTCATTCTGTCACTTCAGGCCGAAGTCGTATCTTCATCTATTTTGCATCTTAACGTTCGCCCACACAGGAGAGAACACACACACACACACACACACACACACACACACACACACACACAACTACTGAAAACTGATGTTTGTTTCCTAGAAACGTCTTCACTTCTCTCTGTGTTTCTGTCTGCTGTGGCTCATTAGAGTGAAGACCTGCCATTCTCTCTCTCTCTCTCTCTCTCTCTCTCTCTCTCTCTCTCTCTCTCTCTCTCTCTCTCTCTCTCTCTCTCTCTCTCTCTCTCTCTCTCTCTCTCTCTCTCTCTCTCTCTCTCTCTCTGGTGAAACAGAAACTCTTTGAAGACGTGCCACCGTTTTCCTCGTCATCATCCTCCTCTTCCTCTCGACTCCGCTCTGAAGGACTGCCATCAGCTCCGACAACAACAGTCTTTGTGTCCCTCCCTCTTCCTCTCCACAGAGGGACTTTTAATCTGAAGGCCTGCCATCGTCTTCATCATTAATCTCTCTTGTCTGCGTTGAAGATTGACACATCCAAGGGTTGGCTTTTGTTTAAATCAACATCTTCCTCTTTGAGTTCCTTCCACGACTCCCCAAACACCTTTTACATCTCGACAAATCGTTCGCCCTCCAACTTGCACACAGCGACGGGCTTAGACTCCAAACTTTTAATTGGCTGCAGTTATTACACAGTTATTACAACCACCGACTTTAACTTAAATCCTTATTCCTACCTCAGGAATTACAACCGACTCCGAAGTTCAGTGTTTCAAACAATAGTCTATTTTAGTAGTATTTTAGAGAATACATGCTCTATAAACTGCAGCAACAAAGAGATAACAGGAGTACTACGTGTATAACTCTGTTAATGGACCAGTACACATAATAACATCCACCCTGACGTCCTACCTGCTCCTCCGCTCGGTCTCCCTTCGCGCTGACGTAGCTCAGTCGATAGTGTCGGACGTTCCTGGTGTCCGTGGGCTGCCAGGCCACCCGCAGACTGAAGGTGGTTTCCTCGTCGATCCTCATGTTCCTGAACCCGAAACGAGGAGCTGGAGGATCAGAAGCAGCCAAACACAAAGCGTTTACATCAGGAGAGCCGATCGTATGCGGCCGTCAACATGTGGAACCTGTAGTCACATGTTTGCTGTCAGACACTCGTTTCATCTTAAACTGATTCTTGGAACTTTATGTTCTACATTATTAGATAACGTCACCTTGATAATCTCTGCGCTGGTACAAACTTATACAGAGAGAAAGATGCTCCAAGATGCATAATTGATGAGTCAAAAACTCATTTCCATTTGATACAGATCTTATGAACAGTGAGTGAGGAGTGAGATATTTACTGGCTGTGGTGGTGGTCGTTGTAGCGACGGTGGTCGTTCTTTCCACTGAAAATGAAAAAACATGATAAAAACAATCGGTAGAAGTTTACCGGCTGGTTTCCAGACAGAAGAACAGGAAACAGCTGATGTGTGCACTTCTGTTTAGGAACATGTAACGTACCGGTGGACTCCACGAGGACGACCTCGTCGCTCTCCGCCTCGTTGGCGTAGATGGCGGTGAGGAGGACCTCGTAGTCCGTGAGGGGGCTCAGGCCTCTTATCAGGTAGCTGTTGATGTTTCCGTTCACCAGAACCTGAACCAGAACCAGAACCAGAGGCACTCAAACACTTCTACGTGAAATGAATAACCGTTCATTCATCTCGTTATATTCCAGACACAGTCAAACACGACCTTCTTCTTCTCCTCTGGGTTTAAATGTTTGATGACTTGTGCTGAACGTCACCAATAAAGCAATCAGGATGGAACACTGAGAGGGAACGCTGCCGACATCAAACACTAAATACAGCAGCTCTGCTCATCGTCCACTGAAGGTGAACCGATGACGGTAGAAAGACTAAAACAAGACCAGCAGACAGAAGCAGAGACCGGAGACACACGGCTGTTTTGGGGATTATCATCTCTGAGATAATCCTCATTAGTGAGACGAGAGAGAAGACTTCACATCTAACTTAAATCAGATTTTAGATCAAATGTTTGTTTTGCTATAGTTGTGAGGACATTGACCGCATCGGGTTCAGACGTGCGATTAAAAGAAAGTAGAAGCAACAACGATGAAAATCAAGAATCCCTCGTGAGAGATGAAAAGAAAAGAGAAAGAAGAAGAAAATCAAATGATATGGAGCGCGTTGAGTCTGACAGTTCTCTGCTGAAGGAGTTCGAGCGTCTCTGAGTGAGAAAAGTGATGCTGCAGGAAAAGCTCCCAATTTACCAGAACAACTGCAACTTCAAACATCTTTTTAGGTCAAAGAAAGAGACTCTAGAAGCAGCCGGGAGGAGTTTATTTATCTGAGCTACCTGGACAGGAAATGAATAAACGGAAAGATACAAGACTTTATTCTTTAGAGTTTGTTGTTTTTGAGGTTTTTATATCTTCTAAGAACTTCCCACATGTGAGCTGACGGAGGTTCCTGCACGGAGACTCGGGTGCATCACCTACAGAGGCCTGAGTGGCGGTCAGAGGGACGCTGAGAAATAAAATCACAGCTTTTGTCAGTGGACGCTGGCGGCTTTGAAGAGTTCACAGATTCATCGGCTTCACGTCTTCATCAAGCGTCGTTCACGGTCGCTGTAGCGAGTCAAAGGATGACGTAATCACGACCTTTGTGGATATTCAACCTTCGTTTCTTTATACTCGACTTCTTTCTTTACAGGCTTTGTACAAAGGCAGTGAAGTAGTCCATGAATATGAGATATGAGTTCACAGATAATTACAATCCCTCCTCGGCGCGTCGGAGGTTTGGGTTTACGTCCTTCTTCTCCGGCTACACTTGTCGTCTTCTCGCTTTCTCACAGAACCTTTTGTACAAAAGCTTGCGCGCCGTCTGCGGAGGCTCGCGCTGCGTTGCCACGGGCGAGAATAAAGAGAGGTGGAAATATTCTAAATATATATTCTTGAGCTGAAATTCATTTTTCTTTTTTAGCTTTGCTTCTGTGCATCAGCAGCGCTGTAAACTAGCGTCACCGCTAACTGAGCTCTTCCTTCAGAGGAACCTGCAGAACGACGCAGACGGAGTCGACCTCTACTGTTAGCAGTCAGGGAATAACCCGCTGCTGGAGAACACGTTCCGCTGGAGAACACGCTCCGCTGGAGAACACGCTCCGCTGTGTGTACCTCATCTCAACAAACCTCAGAAGCAGATCTTCAAACAACATATTATCTCCAGAAATTTCAAAGATTCCTGCAGGGAAACCGGTTCGAGGGACTTTTCCTGAGCTTTCCCCAACTTTGTGATGAAATCTAGACGTGAAACGGTAACACACACACACACACACACACACACACACACACACACACACACACACACACACACACACACACACACACACACACACACACACACACACACACACACACACACACACCTCCTCACTGTCTCCTCCGTCTGTGGACGTCCAGGAGAGTCGGTACAGCACCACATCGGAGGCCGGGTGTTGCCATGACACCCTGAAGCTGTCCGTGGAGATGTCACTGCTCCTCAGATCCGACGGGTCTGGGACGGTCCCTACACACACAAACACACAAACACACTCATAGTCATGTTAACAACACACTGGACAGCTGAAGTTGTCACCTGGGACACATGATTGCTACTCAAGGAACTCTGTTGGGCCTGAAATGTTACATCGGTTCCACTTGAGTTATTGATATCGGTTCCTACCGGTGGTGAAGCTCTCGGTCGCGGCCTCGGCTTGTCCCTCATCGTAGACGGCAAAGACGCCGACCGTGTACTCCGTCAGGGAGGTCAGGTTTCTGAGCAGCCAGGTCGTCACGCGGCCGACATCCACCTGCAGACACACACGGGACCAATAAGAGTTTTCCTCCGTAGGGTTTTGACGGTTTGTTCCCTGAGAAATGACGTCAGCGCTGAGACCCCTCTCACCTCGTTGGTCAGGACTCCGTCGGTCTTGACGTACATGATGCGGTAGCCGTTGGCCTTCCTGGAGGCCGAGTCCCACGTGAGCCGGGAGGAGCTGTGGTCCACGTCTGAGAAGCGCAGGTTCCTCGCCGGAGTCAGCGGCACTGAGGTGGGAGGAGAGTAAACGTTAGTAAACCTCCATCTCCAGTCTGTGCTCACCGTCACCGTCAGTGACTGAATCAATCACCGTGTAGCCCCGCCCCTAAAGCATCCCCTGCTTTATGGTCTGTGTGACTCTAAATGGACCATCATTTACTAAATGAACATCATGCTGTATTGAAGAAGACTTGAAACTAGAGATTGAGACCATAAACTCATGTTTACAATGTTTACTGAGGTAATAAATCAAGAGAGAAGTAGAGTCATTTTCTCATAGACTTCTATACAACCAGAGGAGTCGCCCCCTGGTGGACACTAGAGAGAAGGCAGCTTTAACACACTTTTCGGATAAAACAAATAAAACAAACTTTTGTTGAGTTTTGATTAAGCACAACAAACTTCATGACCTCAGGCATCATCATTCCATTGAACTAGTACCTCAGTCTCTGATATATTAAATTAAATATTCCAGGTATTTGTTATCGTGCATCATATTAGAAACAAGTCTGCCACAGAGCTGCTGTTATGAAGGGTTAGTGGCGTTTGGATTTATTAAGTGGTTTCACACACACACACACACACACACACACACACACACACACACACACACACGCGCTCACGGGGGTTTGGCCCGGGTTATTGGACTCCTCTATTTTAATCATAAAGTGAGCAGACCCTCACTACATCACTCACCCTCCCTCAGGCTCCGGCTCTACTTCCTCTCTCTCTCCCATGGAGATACTGCAAAGGTCTGAAACAACCTTTTTAATTCAGTCAGGGAATCAGATTTTACTCTCAGGAAACTTTAGAATTACCGGTCTGTTTTCTTTCTTTCCTTTTCTTTTTTAAATCCTGATTGTCCCCGGCATTGCCTCACCTCAATTATACGGAGGGTCAGAATAAAGACAAAGCTGCAGAGGGAAAGGGAGGAAGGGAGGAAGAGACTGCCACTGCTGTAACTGTAGGTCATGCCAGGGTCAGCATGGGAATGAGGAGGAAGGGAAATTAAAAAGTTTAGAGATAGGCAAGTCTCCAAAGTTTCCAAATGTATGTGTCCCTATAGAAATACCCGCTGTATTAAACGGCCCGTTCCTCTGGATACCAGGTGACTCTGCACATCAGTTCTGAATGTTTCGCAAACTATTCCAACGTTAATACAATTCTTTTGTGCCAAAGAGCCAGAAAAATGGCGTCTGTGAGGTTGAAAGATCCACACAGTTCTTCGGTTGATGTGACTACATGATGCACGACAACCCTGAACCTACGTTACCCGGAAGAGACCGGACAACAAACGTGACCCCGACAGCTCGCTCGTACAACGTCTGTGAAATGTGAAAAGGTTCCTGAACAGGCAGAAACCTCCGGGTCCGAAAAGTGTTAAAGCTGCATTCTCTCTAGTGTCCACCAGGGGGCGACTCCTCTGGTTGTATAGAAGTCTATGAGAAAATGACTCTACTTCTCTCTTGATTTAAGACCTCAGTAAACATTGTAAACATGAGTTTATGGTCTCAATCTCTAGTTTCAAGTCTTCTTCAATACAGCATGATGTTCATTTAGTAAATGATGGTCCATTTAGAGTCACACAGACCATAAAGCAGGGGATGCTTTAACCCTCTCACAGTGTGTTTTCTCTTCACGAAAGTAAAAGGCAATATGTTGGTTGCACTTGGCTCCTCCTCCTTCTCGTGTCACTTCTGGTTGCAGAAAACCAAGATGGCGACGGACAAAATACCAAAGGCTTCAAAACAGCAGTTCACAAACCAGCGGGTGACGTCACACAGTGACGACTTCCACTTCTTATTCACAGTCTCTGGTTGTTTGTTACACAATGTCTGGAGTTCATGAGGAAATAACAAACACCTCCAAACAAAACACAGAGACTGAACAATGGCCTGAAAATGATTTCATCACGGAACCAATGAATTAACACAATCTTTATATATTTGCATATTGTCTGATCTTGTGATCTTTGAACTCTAAAACCACAAAGTAAAAACAGCTCGTCGTCATCACAGCAAATATGAAGCCTTTAACTTAAATCTCCATCATGCTGCTTTTCTTTATATAGATCTATATATATATATATATATATATATATATATATATATATATATATATATATATATCTATATATATATATATGTTTATATAAATGTTCTTCTCTCTCTGCAGCTGCGGTGGCCTCTTTTCACCGCGGCCATCATTAAACTCATTTTTGTCCGACACTGACAGAACGAACGGATAAATAAACCGGATGAAATGAGGGACGAGGAGAGTCGGAGTCTGAATGAATCACAAAGTGATGAAAGAACATTAAACTCGCCTCCCGCACGTCCAGACGCATCTGGAAAACAAGCAACAAGATAAATACACTGTGACCACCGGCTGATAAAACCATGAATATAAACTAAAAACATCAAAACATCTTCACTGCAGGCGTCATCACTGCAGACACAGATTGGACTGTGAGGAGCCGCTCATGTGGATCCCGTCTGGCACTTAATGAATGATTGAACGCATGCTAAACATAACGGAGCACTGAATGTATGCAAAGAACAAAAAGCTCTGCTTGCATAGATGGAGGGAATTAAAAGTAATTTGCACGAACAACCGCCGTCTCCCTCTAACGGCCGCCGGCGTCCTGGTCCGACCCGCATCATAAAGACACAAACGAGCCCCGACGTGAAGCCGCGGGCCGCAGACCTTAAAGGGGAACTTCACAAAACCATGATTAGTGGGCACGGCGGGGAAACGGGACGACTTCAAACTCTTAAAATAGTGAAAGCGAAGGTGCAAAATAAGAGCACGTCGAGGGGGAAGCTGGAGGCCGGTTGCCAGTTCTGTGTCGGGGCAGAAATTAAAAAACAACGTGCCGGGACGTGACTGGAACACGCTCGAACAAAAAAACAAAAAACGTAATCGCAGCGGCTGATTTTTGACAACTTCAAGCAGCAGAGAGAGGAATGCAGCTGCTGTGGTGTTGTTGCTTCCTCTCCCACGACTTGTTCGTTGAGTTCAAAGACGCTTCAGACGTTTAGACTAAACTAAACGTCCCCGTGAGGAGTTCTGTGCTTCCCCGTCAGACGGATGTGAGTCGTGGGGTAAATGAAATATGTGCAGAGTGTCGAGTCAGAGGGTCGAAGAGTCCGTCAGGAATTTAATGAAATTGGATTTCTTCAACAGTTAGTGAAGCTCGTTGACGGCGTCACGGGGATTTACATATTTACTGTATGAGTGAGGCCGTGTGTGAGTTTGTATTTCTATCTTTGTGAGGACCAATTTGACTTTTAGACGTTTTCATTTCCAGTCCCGACTCCTCCAGAGGACCAATGAGACTTGGATTTAGGATTAAGGGCAGAATTAGGTTTAGCTTAAGTGTGTGTGTGGAATGTATATAAGTTCAGATGTATATGTATATATGTACATCTTTCTTTAATGAGGACCGGTTTTATACATCCAACAGCTTTCAGACATTAGGAAATGAAATTAAAGGATTTTTAAGTATTTTTTTCAAGCATCATTTTTGTCTTTTAACTGTATAAACTTTGTGAGGAAACAATAAAAAGGACGATAAATCCAAACTTCCCAAATTAAACATTGTTTATTTAGACTATTATAAGCAAACAGGCGGTTTAATAACAATATAATAGAGAAGTATTTCCACTTGATGTTCATAGATCAGAGCCTGCATCCTCCAGGGGAACTTTGCTGCTACTCAAGTTCATGTTTTGGCACGGAGCTGATTATTTAGGAACTCTAAGGAGTTACCAGCGTCATGTTCAATCTAAAAAGTTTATCACAAAATTGGTTCACATGGCAGAGCGACCAGTCTGGTTTTCTGCTCCGGCTCCCTTTTAATCAAGAAAACAAAAAAACGTAATTCTATAATTTATGCATCTTGTATCATGTTTTAACTTGAGTGGATCTTAACACATCTTTAACCTGCAGGTAATCCAGTTCGACCAGACGTCGGCTACAGTTTAAAACAGCGTTATGTGGTTACTTTGCACTTCGTTAAAGCTACTAAGAGGAACTTTCATGTTGTGTTGATTCTGGCGCCCCCTGTGGACTAAAGCGGTAGTGTCTCTTAGCACCAGGGTCCATCTAGAAAAGCTCTCATTTTACCGCAGCAGGGTCTGACATTCTGCTGCAGTATTAAACCGATCGATGTATTCTAGGAATGTGTGTGTGTGTGTGTGTGTGTGTGTGTGTGTGTGTGTGTGTGAGACTCACATGTGGTCTGCTGGCTGGTCATGGGGTCGCTGGCCTCCTCTCCGTACAAGGCGTAAACCGTCACCGTGTACTCTGTGGCCGGAGTCAATACTTCCAGCTCCACCTCGTTCACCGAGTCCTCCACCTTCACCTGCACACACACACACACACACACACACACACACACACACACACACACACATGAAGGTAAGCGCCTTCGGCAGCGAGAGGATGTCGTGTTTCCAGCTGATGCCTTTATCTCATCTCTCATCCATCTGTCACATCGTCGTATACTTCTCTGCATATCTACCCTCCTGTCATCCCTCCATCACTCCACAGTCCTGTCCAGACAAGCGTGGAATCAAGCTGTGATTACATAAGATCGGTGTTTTTTTAAGTGGCTGTGGATTTTTTCCCTCTAAGCTTCAGCAGGTGGGACCCTTTAAAACTATGTGCCATATAGCTAGAGGTAGAAACAGAACGTAGTAGACGGTGAAACTCCCTTCATCGTTGTTTTTACTGTAAAACAGTTTAACTCTGTTTTTAAAAAGTAAAGGTAAAAGGTCTCGTTTAGCTTCTCTACTTAAGGGACAAAGGTCTCTCTTTGTGTTTCTCTGTACATTTTTGTGATTTAGATGTAAAACTCATTTCTAACCAGCACTCCGGTTCTCACAAGTGAAGCCGATGCTTCACGTGTTAAAGCTGCATTCTCTCTAGTGTCCACCAGGGGGCGACTCCTCTGGTTGTATAGAAGTCTATGAGAAAATGACTCTACTTCTCTCTTGATTTATTACCTCAGTAAACATTGTAAACATGAGTTTATGGTCTCAATCTCTAGTTTCAAGTCTTCTTCAATACAGCATGATGTTCATTTAGTACATGATGGTCCATTTAGAGTCACACAGACCATAAAGCAGGGGATGCTTTAGGGGCGGGGCTACACAGTGATTGACAGGTCTCTACCAGAGACGTGTACGCCGTCTCTACGTCACTCCTCCTCAGTCTGAATATGGTCACTTCCTGTTCATTGGCTGCAAAAAAAAAACAGCCGTAATCCAAGATGGCGATGGCGAAAACGCCGGACTCGAGGCTTCAGCACATCGGTCCACAAACCGATGCGCGACGCCACCACGACTACGTCCGCGTCTTATCTACAGTCTGTGGTTCTAACTGATCACGGGCTGATTCCAGATCAGAGGTTGCTTGTGGGTTTTCAGCAGGATGATTAACTCCACTATCAAACAGCTGCTAACACACTATGAGCACAAACCCAGAACTTTACCATCTTTCACTTTCTGCCAAACACACACACACACACACACACACACACACACACACACACACACGAACCTGGCAGCACGGAGGCACCGACAAATGTTTGTCCATCTGCTCTTCTTGTCTGCTCATTCCATGAATAAACCGTTATCCTTTTGGAAGCCCGAGAGAAATATGATGTACTGCCAAAGCTTCACAACTGATGCAGACTTTTAGAGAGAGATCTGTGAACTGACTGAAAATATGTCGCCTAAATAAAGAAACTCGTGTTCCAGAGTTACTCTGTCATCCATCAGCAGGTTCTCCTCTCGTCGCAGTTTATTTACATCTAATTTGGTTCCACTTCCTCGTGCTGTGGATGTTTGTAAATCAAACAGATCGTCTTTCACGTATAAATAAAGCAGCGTGATGCCGTCGGTCCTTCTGTCATGTTCACATACGAACACACAACAAGAGTTCTTTTAGGTTGATTCTCTGGTAGAGACCTGTCAATCACCGTTAGGCCCCGCCCTAAAGCATCCCCTGCTTCATGGTCTGTTTGACTCTAAACGTCGCCCTCACACACTGAATCCTCGTCACCTTTTTGCTTCTTTTGTTGGCAGGAAAACAGTCCGTTTAGTCTTCAAACCAGATCAGAACCCTGTCGCTGTTCACATCTTTCAGTCTGTATTGAAGCCCACTTCCTCTGGCTTCCGGCCCGGACGACGTGCCCACACGGCCACGCGAGCTGAAAGCCACTTTCGAGGCCGGAGCTCTCGGCCGTGCCCGGACTCCGACAGCGGCGCCTCAGAGCCGGGCTCCTCCTCGCCGCTGGACGGCATCCATCCTGATTAGAATCGTTTTTATTGTTTTGTGCCCGGAGGGGGAAGTGTCGACCGTCGTAACGAGCTCTGATGGGAAAGGGAAACAGACGGCCGGCTGTGCCCTTCACACCTTCCCCTCCTCTTCCTCGCCTTCTTCGCTGCTGATTCATCGGTCCAGGATCTGCATGTTTTCATCTTTGATTTCCAGTTTGGTTTCAGTGTTTTCTCGGATTCAGTTTTCTTTGCTTTGATCTCACACACTCGCTGAAAGCTTTTCTTCATGTTTCGCCCTCTGATTGGTCATTTAACAGTTTTGAAAAGCGTTGTTTACTTCGCTGCCTGGAGAAGATGAGGCTGTGGCTGTAATTCATTGGGAACACCAGGCGAATTTCTCACCAATTTGACCAGTTTTGTCGTCTTTCCTTCCGTCCTCTCACCCTCTCACCTTCCTCACCGATCATTATAAAGGGTTCAGAGGAGAATAACAGGAACACCACATCAAAGCACACGTGTACTTTGAAGCCACTAAGTTACAATGACCACGGCGTCTCATCAAGTCGCTCCGACAGTCGCCGACTCTAACGAGATCATTTCAGAGCGACTTCAGCTGGCCGACAGACTTCCTGTGACGCTCGTCCATCGGGCCGAAGACAAAGTGTGATGTTCTTTAAAACGTCACTAAATAACCCACGACTAGAATGACAAACCAGCGCGTTATGCTACTCGTTAAAACAGAAAAACTCATCAGAGAATCACTGTTTAACGAGGCTCCGACATGCTGTAAAGCTGTTCCCACTATTTACTCCTAAAATCCTGTCGCTGTAACACACACACACACACACACACACACACACACACACACACACACACACACACACACACACACACACACACACACACACACACACACACACACACACACACACACACACACACACACACACAGTCCTCACCTCCTTCTCGTCCGCGGCTTCTCCCCCCGTCAGCGGAGCGTACAGGATCATGTACCCAGAAGCCCCGGCGGCCATCTTCCAGCGGACCCTCATGGTGCTGTGAGAGATGTCGAACAGCTCGAGGTCGTTCACCATCGGCAGAGCCACTGCAGCAACACACACACACACACACACACACACACACACACACACACACACACACACACACACACACACACACACACACACACACACAGACTGTGACACAAATATCTCACCGTATTCAAATAAAAACGGATTAAATCTGAAATCTAAATGAAATCTTTGGTTATTTTAAGATATTCATTTTGAAAAGGAGTGAAGCCGACCGCTTCTCTGAGACTTTACTTTAGACGTTCAGCTTCAATAAGTTCAAATAAAATCTAAATGTCAGGAAAGGTTTGACCGATGACTTTGATTAAATCCGGTATATTTCAGCCGGTCAGCGTCTCACGGCGGGAGGAAAATAAACAACGAAATCTGCAATTAAATGTTATTTTCTTCTACATTTGAATTGCTATTTGAACCTTAGAATAAACTAATTCAGTCGACTCTTCCATACATTTCTTCTGCTGTTTCACATCCTGTGTTCTCTATGAAGCACCACGACCCCAAAAAACCAGCATCAGTATTTGGTGTCACAGTCCAGCTAACGGCAGCAGCCGAACGCCATTAACTTTGTCTCAAGGTCGACCTGCAGCTCAGCGTTCGTCCTCCGCCGGCGGGGGAGGAATTCCCCGTCATTCATCAGCGAGCGGCGGGAGGAATCCTGGTTTCCGTGTTTCAGACCCCGTGACGGGCTCCAGAATTAGAGCTCACGGCGGGACGTCCTGTCTGAAAGGTGGAGCATCAGGATGCATAATGCAGCACCGGTGCAGCTTTCATGGCCCAGATTCAGAGACTCCGGGTCGATCGGTGTTTCTATCAAAGACGCTGAAGATGAGCTGAGAGTTCAGATTATATCACGTTTCATTTCATTCCTTTAGAGCAACAGGAAGTGGTTCAATAAAGGATCTAATCCCTCGTAAGAGTGAGATTTAATGCGGACATATGTATGAAGGATATAACGGGAGAAAACAACTAGAACTGGATTTTAATAAAACATTTAGTTATAATACTCTCATGCATATTTAACACACATTTGGTGTGTGTGTGTGTGTGTGTGTGTGTGTGTTTATTCTATATATACATATATACATAACATAAAATGACAAAGATGCGTATTTGTCTCCATGACCTCACATCGCGCCTTTTCTCCTGTTTGAACTGAAGCTGATCAGGAATAACACACAACAGGCAGAGTGAGTGTCCATTCTGAGGCGAGGAGCTAAAGTTAGCTTGTTAGTAGCAAAATGCTAAACGCTGAGTTTTGTTAGCGGCATACAGTCGCTTTCAAAATAAGCTTTCAAAGTAACAAAAGCACTTTTAATAAGCTCTACGTGCGTAAGTCGGGTAAGAAAAGTTAAAATACGTCAACGTGACACGAACAGCGGTCTCCTGGGTGAAAGTCCCGTGTACGTCAGACGCTAAAAGGTGCCGCGGTGCGTCGGTATCAGATTCCGAGGGGAATTTACCGAGCGGCGAGTTGGGAGAGAGAACGGGTTGTACGATACGTTATTTATTAAATCCTAAGAAAAGGAAAATTAAAAAAAGGGATTTTCTAAATACTTCTAAGACCCAATGAGTACTTTGCTTCTGGAGGGTTTGTCAGTCAGGAATAACTGCATTTCCCAGCATGCTTAGGAACTCTGTGTATCCCTCTTTAAAGGACCTGCACGTCCCCCATTGTCCTCTAAACTCACGCGTGGTGGCGCTTCCTCTCAGGGCCTCGCTGGCCGAGCTGCGGTAGACGGCGAAGACGGCCACCTGGTACTCCGTCAGAGAGTTGAGGTAGTTCAGCTCCACGCTGCTCTCCGTCCCCTGGACCACCTGAAAGACGGATCACACTAAGTCTGGATGCTGCAGAGCTGCAGAGCTGCTTCACACTCTAAAGAGACTCACCGAGTCGGGTTTCTACAGACAAACAAGTACGCTCGTCTGTCGTGTTTACAGTTTGTCACTTGAGGGAAATGAAACTCTGATAGCGTTAATTAGCTCCGATGTTGTGCTCTTAGTCACTTTGAAACAGTCAAAAAAATATCCCAAAATCCTCTGTCTATTAGGAAGCCCTCTGATTTCACGGTTTGAAGAAAAACAAACTGCGCCACATGTTGCTGAAGGCGTTCAGCTCGTCTCCAAAGAGATTTAAATTGAGTGGAACTAGATCAGATCGGCTTTGATCAAACCTCCGTCTACCTCGTGGGGGAGAACGAACGTTCCAGCTGCAAGTTATTATAAACATCAAAGAGAAACCGGATAAAAAAAAATGGTATGAACATAAATATGAGCTCAGATAATTACAGTACAGTGTGTGTGTTTGTGTGTGTGTAGTTCTATAGGAGGAGAGGCTGCACAGGGTGTCACAGCCTCAGCTGCCTCTCTATCAGGTCAAACTCCTGCAGGCTAATACAGCCTGTGATCAACATTAAACTGTGATCGGTGTGGAGGATTAGTTTGCTGTTACCTGGCCTTCCCTCATTGATTTAATATGGAGAACATCACAGAAACACCCGTCTGCATCGGCTTTGGACTTATTTTCTGTTCTGCGGTAAAGCATCGATTTCAGATCTCGCAGCAGAATATATCGCAGGATGCAAAACCTATGAGAGGAAGTTCATTCCAGCTGCTGAAGTGACCCCTGAAACATGAAGCCGAGCGGCCTTAATTAAAACGCTGCCGTTACGTCGGCCGTCTGTTGACCCTCTGCTGGGAAATCAGGACAATTAAAAAAAAACTCCCGTCACTGATGAGGAGCCAGAGAAACACTTTCACCACTTTGATTAACTTCTGTGATGCAGCTCCAATCACACGTGTGGTTGAGTATTTGTTCCTTGTGGCAGGAAAACTCTGAAAACAACCAAAAGGGAAAGAAGAGCGAGGATCTAGACTCTGGGTTTAATCCGGGTACCTTTTCCTCCGGCTGTCCTCCGCTGCTGGCCGGGTAGTAAACCACGCGGTACTTCTCCACCTGACCCGGCGCGCGCGTCCACGTCACCCGGAAACTGCGAGCCGTGATGTCAGACGTCAGCAGGTCGCGGGGCGGAGCCACGGAGCCGGGCGGGGGGGCCGGTTCTCCTCCCACTGGAGGAGCAAGAAGAGGACTCAGCACAGTGTTGTTGCCTATAGCTCTGATGGCTCTTCTCTGTTTGACTCACTTTATTTTGTCTTATTCTAATTATTTTATTATTATTTATTCCTTCCTCAAATCCCCACATCCACATATTTGTAGCGTACTGTAACTTTACCTGCAACATAAACAGCTCGTGTGTATATATATATACGTCTGTTTACGCTCCTTTAGATTAGATGGGGACCGGGTTGTTATTGCTCGGGGATTTCCTGTCGTCATAATCGCAACCAAAGGCTTCAACAATCTGTTTGTTCAACTAATATTAAAGGGACCGTGTACACAAAATAGATTGAATAGATTTAGCTGCTGGATCATTTCCCTGAGCAGCTGAACGGAGACATCAGGTCTACAGACGGACCGGAAGGATAAACGTGATCTGGCTCCGCCCCCATTTAAAGAGTTCTCAGAGGTGTAGTGTTGTCTTGTGGTTTCTAGTTAATATTGTTGCTGATGTTGTTTAGCTCAAAACCTTTGATCTGCTTGTCGAGCTGCTCCACTCGGTCGCACACGGTCTTGGTGAGACCCTCCACGATGTCGCTCATCACGCTGAAGTCCGCCACGTTGTACACGTGAGTTTCCTCCGGAGGAGACGCGATCGCCCTCAGCTCGTTCTCATCGGCGTTTTTCACACCTGAGAGAGAGAGAGAGAGAGAGAGAGAGAGAGAGACAGAGAGAGAGAGAGAGCGAGAGCGAGAGCGAGAGCGAGAGCGAGAGAGAGAGAGAGAGAGAGAGAGAGAGAGAGAGAGAGAGAGAGAGAGATAGAGAGAGACAGAGAGAGAGAGAGAGAGCGAGAGCGAGAGCGAGAGAGAGAGAGAGAGAGAGAGAGAGAGAGAGAGAGAGAGAGAGAGAGAGCGAGAGCGAGAGCGAGAGAGAGAGAGAGAGAGAGAGAGAGATCAGGAAGTGGTTAACATGAAAGGTGTTTGAAGTTTTTGATGATGCAAGAAGTGGACGAGGTTTCTCCACCTGTTACTCAGGAAACTTCTCTTCACCGAGGACGACTAACTTTACTTTTTCACCCGTTTGAAAGTCATAAAACGGGAGAAAACTATTTCAATCAGACTTCATCATTCGCATCTCAAGGCTTCCGTACGTGTGATTTCAGACGTCGATCTGTAATTTCCGATTCTCTCTGACCGGTCTTTGGATCTCACAGTCCTCTATTACTCAATATTAAAGTTAGATTTGGCTTCTTCCAAAAGGAGCATTTTTACAATCGAAACACGTGTGATGTGTTTATTATTCTGGATTTAGACATATTTTGACATAAAGAAGCAAAATGGCCACTTTTCCGTATTTAGACGTGATAAACGACATCGAGCCGTCAAACACAGAATAGAATGATGTCGACGGGGGATTCACCGGCCCACTAATACATCACATTAATCTAAATCTGAACGGCTGCACATAAACGGGAATATTAGTGGAATGTTGTGCAGAAACCAGAATATTTGGTGCATGTAAACGAAGTCGGTGTCAGGTTAGGTCTGAGCGTACCGATGGCGAACAGTTCGATCCCGGCTTCCCTCAGCATCCGTGCAGGAGGTATGACGTCATCCTGGGACTTCCCGTCGGTGATGAGGATTCCTATCTTGGGAACGCCGGGCCTGGACCCGGCCTCGGGTTTGAAGCTGGTCTCCAGGATGAAGGTCAGAGCCAGACCTGGTTCACGCACAAAGAACAGGAACCCAGTGAGACACGGAGACGCTGTTACAAACAACTCAACAAACACAAAGCCACAAGCAGTCACGGTCCGGAGTATCTTCTGGGTAAAAACTCATTTTACATCCAAAATAATGAAGAAGAAACTCTGAAAAACAAAGAAGCAAAGAAACAAGAGACTTTCCAAAAAGAAGAAACTAAACTAAAAGCCTGGATTCACTCGGTGAAGCTTTTTAAATGCGTGTTGTTGCCTTCAGCGTTAACGATGCTTTTTAACCCCGCTGGGTCCAACATTCAACCGGCTGGTTGACCAACACGCGACTTAGAAAAGTAACCGTGGCGGCTTGTTTACAGTCATTTCAAAGTTGTATAAATGTTGCATGAAACTGACTCCACGCATCAGATCGTCTCTGTGCTTACAGTAGAAGAATGTTCACGATCGAGTGATTGTTGTAATACTCATTTCGGCCACAGGAGGCGCCACTACCACATGTCGTAAATAGGACTAAAAGCATTCGTGTTTTCTTCCAGGTGAGTTTTAAATTACCTTCACGTCTTTCTTTTGGCTAGAAATGTATTGTAATCGGTGCAAACTTGCCTCTTTTAGTCCCATTTGGGAAATTAATAATTATCTTGTGGACGAAATTAGTATTACAACAACAAACACTGAAGAAAATGATCAAAATATAAAAAAACGTTTTACTTTCATCTTCCTAACTTTGGCTCCCAGAGCTTCCGTACCTTCGTGTTCCTGCGCTGATGTACCGCGAGTACAGCGACACGTTTACAACAGGAAGGAAGCTGCACACTCACAACCGTGATACGATTACTGCGTTCACGACAGATAATCAAACCAGAGCTCCATAAAACGAGCTGAATGTTGGTTCATCAAAGCTCGCTCGCTCTCTAGAAGACCTTCGCCTCCTCATGACGACGGTTCTAAAGTAAAACTGTGAATTAAAAAGCAGCAAAACGAACCCCCGTCACTGATGAGAACACATTTCCTCCCACGCGTCTTGAGTATCAGTGAAGCTGCTGTTGATGTTCACATTGATTTGAACCTCACTGACCGACCGGCTGCTCTCATCAGCCGGGTCACAAACATCTCAACACCAACGCTGAAACGAACTGAGGTGAATCTAACGAGCCGAGACAGAAGACCGGCTCTGGTCCAAACGTTATCTGGTGACTGTGACGAGTACGGAGGACCATAATAACCAGAGGGGGGGCTTTGGTGGGGGAGGGTTTTGGGGGGTACCTGTCAGCGTGTTTCCTCCTTTATACGGCAGGTTCTTCACTGCCTCGATCACGGCCTCTTTGGTGGTGTGAGCGTTGAGGTGCCACTCGATCCGGGGGTCTCCGCTGTACTGAGCCAGACCTGCACACACGGTCATGAGGAAACGTTAAACCGCAGAAAAATACTCTTGTGGTTCCGTTTATTTATCTTTTGGTCTCTCAAGTACAGTTTAAAACCAAAGTTTCTGTGGATTAACAGAGTGTAGGAGGTGCTTTAAGCAAAACAAAGCTTAGTTGCTGTTTTGAGCCGGATATCAAAGCCTCCTCACCGATCCTGGTCTTGTCAAACTCCACGGAGAAGGCCCGGACCAGGTTCTCCAGGAAGGTCCTGACCAGCCTGAAGTTGATGCGTCCGATGCTCCAGGAGCCGTCCACCAGGATGACGATGTCCGATATGGCCGGAGTCTTGCACATGAACTCGTCTTCAGCTGAAGAAGAAGAGACACAAACACAGAGTTTAAGATCTTAGTTTTCCTTTTCACTGGTGGTGATAAGTTTAAAGTCTGAAACAGATTTCAAATAAAGGCTGTAAGAGGTTCACAGCCGCCTACAGCGCTCACATTACACGTCTGCGGTAGTAAAAGTAGGACAGTTTGACGCGCAGCCTCGGTCCCAGAGTGTTACAAAGTGTTCCATTAATTCTAATTCAGTTCAACGCGGTTTAATTAAACCCTGGAGGAGCGAGGTGCTTCGTTTTAGCAGATGAAAAATAACAGCCTCGCCGTGTTGTTTGTCCCGACAGTTTACCGGGTGATAAAACAGAGCGAACTCTAATGAGGCGACAGCGGTTCATTTACTAGAGTCAGGCCGGCGCACGGCGAGCCGAAGACCGGCCCAAACGACAAAGAAAATAAAAAATGTAAAATGTTTTCCCATCAGCCAATTATCTCTCTCGCAGAGCCGCGGGATCCTCTGGGAGTTGTTTCTTTACATCCTATAATCAGAACGAATAAAATACTGCCGACACGCAGTTGAGCAAGGCACTTAAACGCCCCGGCAGCTGCAGTGGAGGAGCAGGAAGCAGGAAGCAGGAAGCAGGAAGCAGGAAGCAGGAAGCAGGAAACAATCAGATAACTGAAGGTGCAGGCTGATCCGTCACATTTTAATCCGCTTTCAGGCGGTTTATTGAAGCGTAATTGTGCTTATTAATCACTTAAATGCTCGTCTTAAATACTCGGTGATCCACATTTCAGTCAAAAGCCCAAAATCCTTGAATGAGTGAGTCGCTCTGTGACACCCTGGTCTCTCATTAGAAGGCATTATTCTTTTTATATATATAAATGTTTTAAATAAACATAGTTTAGTCCTAAACGGTGAACTTTATGTCATCATTTATCATTTAAAACAGCAGATGACCCCAAAACATGGTGAGAAATGTCACTATTAACACCAGCAGTGATGTTCTTCATCAGAGTAAAGTCACTTTGTTTAGCTTCAAGCTCAAAAAACAAGTTTAATTCTGCAGTAGAAGTTGCAGAGTGTTGGAGATATCGTCCGTAGAGACATCGGCCTTCTCTCTATCGGGACGATACGACACTCAGCTTGTGGTGCTCAAAGCGCCAAAAAAACAACAAAAAAACAACAAAGAAACATTTGAAAACCCCACCAAAACCACCTCGGTTGATAAACAGCACTACAGGTGAGAGGAAACACATGTTCTTGTGATTTAGGGTGAACTGTCCCTTTAAGTAGAGGTCATATTGAGCGTTTTCACCGGAGCCTTTACGGCGGCATTTAAAAACGATGCTGAAAACCTTTGTGGAAGTGAAGTTAATGATCTGAGTCAACCTTTTGAACCAGCAGAGGGATCTTCTCTCAGAGACGTTTCTCTGCACGTTTAAATCAAGCGGCTCACAGCTCAGTCACGTGACTGCAGGACATCTCGGTTCATCTTCTCTCGTCCTCGGACGTAAACTCTCTCTCTTTACAGACGGAAATAATTCCATTGCAGTCTTAAAATATATTATTTTAATTCAGACTCAAGTGTCCAAATAAGGTCGTGCTGCAAGGGACTTCCTGTCCTATGTCCGACATACATGTGTCGCTATGAGGGAATGTTTCTGTGAATACACTCGACTATAAAGCACAGCTGGTCAAATGTAAGAGTGTGTGTGTGTGTGTGAGAGTCTGTCTCCTGTTATTATTGATCCAGAACAACAATAATATTCAAACCCATCAGCTTTTATTTCATGTTTTATGACCATAACCACGTTCCTAAATGTAAGATTTGCACCAATTTAGCTATTATCATTATGTTAAATGTTATATTTGTGGCATAGCTTTTCCTTTAAATCGGTTAGACAGCTGATGTTCTAGAGACAGAGTTAAAGAGGTAAAGAGACAAAGAGACAAAGAGGTAAAGAGACAAAGAGACAAATAGGTAAAGAGACAAAGAGACAAAGGTGTAAAGAGACAAGGATGTAAAGAGACAAAGAGGTAAAGAGACAAAGATACAAAGAGGCAAAGAGACAAAGAGGTAAAGGTGTAAAGAGACAAGGATGTAAAGAGACAAAGAGGTAAAGAGACAAAGAGGTAAAGAGACAAAGAGGTAAAGAGGCAAAGGTGTAAAGAGACAAGGATGTAAAGAGACAAAGAGGTAAAGAGACAAAGAGACAAAGAGGCAAAGAGACAAAGAGGTAAAGAGCTAAAGAGGTAAAGAGGTAAAGAGACAAAGAGGTAAAGAGGTAAAGAGGTAAAGAGGTAAAGAGGGAGAGCTGGCTGACGGGTTCTGAATGAGCCAGAAGCCAGCAGGAGGTTGTCGAGTGTGAATGTGACTTTATGTTCTTCTTTGTTTGAATGAAGGGAGGCGGTGTTGTGTGAGCGCCCTACATGCCCAACAACCCTTCTTGAATAAATAAAGCTTAAGAAAACACACACATAAAAAACACTTTAGCCACGAAGCCTCGATGGTTCCAAAGACTAAACGGTTTAACTTTGGATGAAGAGAAAGCGGTGAGCCGCTGGTTTTGGGCTCCGGTGTGAACTCGGTGCTGCCGACGCGCGAGACCGACACCGTTCATCTGAACCCCGCTGGGCTCACGATTCCTTAATCCTCCAGATGTATCAGAGAATGTTTCGTTCAGGTCGCAGCACGTCGGACGTCTCGGTGAGGAGGAGGAGGAGGAGGAGGAGGAGGAGGAGGAGGAGGAGGAGAGGGTTTGTGGTGCGTGTGTGTGTCGGCGGCGAGCGAGGAGGAATTCTTCAGCCGTCATTTCATTCATCGCTGACAGGAACTGAGAAGTGTTTCGCTGAGTACAAGTCTCTACAGTGTCGGAATTTAAACCTCCTCCCTCGGTCTAGAGGAGTCTCAGTGCTGCTCAGCATGACTTCACTGCTCCGGGAAGAATGAGCCCGGAGCTCGCTGCTGACTTTAAATGATTATAAATATTTAAGCTTTTTCTTATAATTTCACTTTTTTTCTTTTATATTGTTTGTCGCCGTCATGTGATACTTCCTGTTGAGTGTAACATGTATATGCTGCACATTGTTATTGCCGGGTCAATATGGAGGATGATGATCTATGTTTGTGTTTTCTTGTGTTTTTTATTTCATTATATTTCATTTTATATATTTTTATAGATTTTTGTGTCAAAGTCTGATTGTTTGCGTAGTTATCCGTTATGTTGTGTACTATTCTTTTTGGGGTAAAAACATAAAGTGTGTAAACTATGTAAAGTGAAAATAAAATGATTGAATTAAAGAAACGTTGAAGCTAATTCTTGGGATGTCGCTGTTAAGTCGCCGTCAGCCAAACAAACACAAACTTGTTTGTGCAGAGTCGGCGTGTTGGTGTGTCTCAGCGAGCAGCGATTCAAAGCAGTAAATGTGTCACTGCGGAGGACAGCTGGTCTTTCTTTGGCTCGTCTGAGGTGTAATTTACAGGAGGACTCCGTAGAGAACAGTAACCGTCGGTGGACAGATTTATTCTGGAGAAGAAGACAAAGCAACAATTAAAACCAGAATAAATCAAAGTCGAGTTCTTAACGAGCAGAAAAAAGAAGTCTTCAGCCTCACAGCCTCAACCTCATCATATTACTATTATTACTAATATTACTCACAATGCAACCTTGAAGAAGTCTGTAACAAGACTACTCGCAGTGGTTTAACTTCACTGACTGTTCAAGCATCCTGAAGTTTTCCGGATCCGGAGAAGATTAAAGAAACTGATTTTGAAACTGAAACATTCATATAGAAACACTCAGATCAAACTGCAAATGTCCTTTGAGGCACTTTTTCTGCCACAAAGGCTCCGTTCAGACTGCAGGTAAATCAGATGATCACATCAGATCTTTAAGCCAGACCGGCCCCATTGTTACCTGTGAGTGACGGCGTATCGGCCTTAGCGACTACGTAGCTACGCTGGCTTTCCAAAGTGAAAGTGCCGGCAGATAATATACTCCAGCGTCTGTCTACGGACTGTTCTCCTCCAGGTTTTCCTCCACAGCGCTCCGCTAGAAGCTACATTCTGCTCAGCACTTTGAAATTTTGAAATTTGAGCGGCTGTAGAAATTAAACGTGAACTCTCAGAAACACATGAAGTGACAAAACCACTTTGTGAGGGCGAGAAAACATCACGGTGGGGCTTAAGATCGGTGCGTAAACTAACTAAAATACGTAAACACGTCACAAACGTAACCAAACAACCCGTTGGGACACGAACGCCGGTCTGCAGGGTGAAAGTCCTGTTTGTTTGACTCCTGCATCACTAGTTCTGAGCATTGCACATTCACACGGAGACACGATTTAACAAAGGATCCTAATTGACTTCACATTGGCAAAGTCGTAACATTATCACGTTACTTCCATCCTCCCATGAAGTGAAACCACCTCTGGATGTGGATCGGATTTGCAAGAATCCCAATTATTGTGTTTTCTTGCTGTTTATAGACTTAAAAAAAATCAATGTGGATTCAATCTGAAGAAGATTTAAGGATACAGACAGACAGCACCGGGACGATCTCCAGCTGATGTGGTGCACTGTTACATGTTATAAGTGTGCACTAATAAATGTCTGCAGGTTGTCAATTAATCTGTATTCACGTCATTATTTTAAAAATAACCGAGTGAGATGCAGAAGACGAACCCTGAAGAGGAAGAGTTTAAATGGATCTAAGGGTATAAAGGAGGACGTTCCTCAGTCAATACAGGAAGTGATATTGAAGGGCAAAACAGCGCTTTAGAGGATTAAGTGAAAGAGGACCGGCCTCTTTTTAATAGCACGTCTGGGAAAACACTCGCACCTGGACAGATGGCCGACACGTAAAAAAGGACAGAGAAGAAGAAGCGATGGAAAAAAAATCTGTCACGGATGCATAACAGAGAGAACTACACAAGAGAGGCCGCTGTGAATATAGATGTGGAGTTTCTTTCTGCTCGACTTCCTAATCTTCCTCTTGGTATTTCATTTATTATTGTCCTGTTTGCATTGCTTTAATATTATCACCAACACGTTGGGTTTTATTACTCATTCATGCCGGAGCTGCAAAGTGTATATTTTCACTTAACAGCTACATAGTAATTAAACAAGAGCGACAAAAAGAACACAAGACAAATGTGAACAGGATAATGAGAAAGAAAAGAAATGATACAAAAATATATAACAAAGAGAGACGAGAGCTCAGTTCAGAGGTGAGGAAGAGCAACGGGTGACGCTGAGATTCTTCTTAAATAGAAGTGATGCGTCTGATATCTGGTGTCTGTGTAATAAACAGAAGAAGAAGAAGAAGAAGATGACGCAGCAAAGAGAGTGACCTAAAGAGAGTGACCTACAAAAACAAACTAAAGGACCAGCAGACAATCTAAAGACAAAGTGATTCAACGGCGATAAGCATCAGCAATGAAGAGAAAGAGAGGAGAACATCTGGGTCAGCGGACGGAGAGTAAAGAGGAAACGGACGAATCCACTTTGTTAAAGCGCCTCAAACAAACAGAAAAGGTCTAAATAAATCCCCTCACGAGAAGAAAGAATTCATTTTCTACGTGTATCATCGGGCAACTTAGTGTTTTTCCAAGAATTCACGTTGATCTCCTGTGTTTGGAACGGGGCATTTATGACCACACGGGAAACGTGTCCCTGCAGACTGAAGACTCATTCATACACAATGCAGCAGGATTATGTGTGAGGCATACGAGTCAGGGCTGAAGCGACGTTTGAAACGTCTAAAAGATGTGTTTGAATGTGTGCAAAGGTCTTCAGTCCTAAACCGGTTCAGCTGTTAAAACACCATTTATTTCCGTTTCCTTCATACATCTAGAACACTAATATTTACAGAAATAAACTGAGTTATATGTTAATATATGAAGATTTAAAATAAAACCAGCCAGCTGAACTTCTTTTATAACAGCAAAGGCTAAAACACCTCGTGTTGAAAGCAGCCGAGTGGTTTTCCTGTGATGAGAAACGTCCCTGATGTGATCTGAAACGTCCTGACGTGGATCGATTGTTCAAAGCTGTGACGAACTACGACGAGAGGAGTCAAGACTCTCAGCCGTGACGACCAGCAGCACCACAACACTTCACCCGTCTACCTCGGCCCTTTACTAAATTGGTCCAAATTGCTTGCCGGAGGGGACGGACTCTTGAACAAGGTTGGTGTGAAATGTGGAGGGAGGACGACCCGGAGAAGGAAGAGAAAGAGAGAGCGAGGACGGGAGGGAGGCAACAGAAACAAGTCTGTTGACAGATTCGGCAGCCGCCCAGCTATTAGCAGAGAGGGTCCCTCTGGCAACGTGTTACTCCAGGGGTCGAAAAGTCACCATGGAGCAGGTCTGAGGCGGATCCCCCGGACAGCGAGGGGTCAAGACCGTCCAACAGAACGTGACCCAAGTGGGTCGAGTGTAAACAACATTATAATGGGTCCTTTCTGTGGAGTGACATTCTCATACATATTCACGGCCTAAAGCAGGGCCCACGGGTTGATGCCGGCTGTGCACGGCACTGCCTCCGTCAGGGTCACGGGTTCAACTGGTCAACGGATAAAGAAAAGTTCTGAGACTTAAAGTAACTACAAAGAACTTTCATGTAGTGTTGGTTCTGTTGGTCTCTGTCTCTGTAGTGTCTCTGAGCACCAGACTCTCTTTAGAAAACCTCTCATGTTACTGCAGCAGGTCTGACAGTCTGCTCCTCTCAGTCCTGGTTCTGGTTCTCCCGTTGCTCTATAGAAACAGACCATCTTCTCTCTGATGGTCTCGTTTACTGATGGAGGTCTGATAGAGGATCAGGACTACACCGAGACTGGTTCAGAACCAGTTAAAAGTCCACAGTAACACCTCCATCGTGTTTGCTTGCATTTAACTTTCTCATTGTCAGAGTTTCACTTATTTACCTGCACACAATCTAAAGTTCTGTATTATCTATAAACTCCTAATTGCTGACGTACGTGTTCACATGGAGATGTACTAAGTTAGATGTCAGATTTAGCATATTTTAAAGTACTAAGCTCCACTTTTTAAATTAGCAAACAGCTGAAGTTGGGATGAACACAACCAAACAGTTTACTTTCCAATCATGTGAAGGTTTCAAAGACAGATCGTCTCGTTCCGTCAAAGGGAGGTCGGGGCTACGCTAACAGCCAATACCGTTGGTGTTAAAGGTGAGCTCTCCCCCCTCAGGGCTCCTGGTGTGACGGATTTATCTAACTTATACACGGCAGGAGGTCAAAAGATCAGCCGCCTCTGATTCCACCGCTACCTGACAGCACGTGAGACGAATGTCACGTCCAGCTCGCGTGGATTCAACCAACAGGTACAGTAGTCGGCAGGGTTTTCACACCAGCTATAAACTAAAGTTATTCACCTTTAAATCATAAACTACCTCTGATGAGCTCAATGCAACAATTCATGTAACTTCCAACAAGAAGAGAGAAGAGTTGACTTTCTAAACTCGTGGTGATTATTACAATAACTAAATAGTTCTGAAATGGTTTTCACTGTAGAAATTTTAACTTTTTTTAAAAATTTTAAATTTTTAAAATTTTTAAATTTTAACAAATTATTACCTTCTTCGGAACGAATTATAGAATTAAAGTCGTCTTGAAAGTCACAAATATAGATGTTCTTAAAAGGTATCTGTGTACGGTGAGTTACTGTGTTTGTTGCACAATACAAAACAGAGAAAAGATTTGCAAAACTAACGGGAATATAAGAGGTGGAAACTTTCCTAGGGAATTAATGGGAATAAAATCTAACTTTGCAATCTAATAAAGCCAAAGCTTTACTTCCTTGGAAAATGTAAAAGCCCTTTGCAAGAATAGTTGAAACACGCGGAAGGAGACGAGAAGCTGATCTCGTCTCTCCTTAAATCATTCCGGTACATTGCTTTGAATGTAACGTGTGCAAAAGTTCTTTAGCGACATGCTAATTTCAAAGTTCAAAAGGCTGTAACAATACTTTATATATATTATATTTATATTTACAATGTTTGGAAGAAGTCTTCTAAAAGGTTCAGAGAGATGGTTAGGGTTATGTTAAATAACTGAAGGTTTATGCTTCGCAGCTTCTCAAAAGAGTATCCAAGATGTGTCACAAGGCTTCCCAGAGACAGAAGGAGCTGATGTTCTAGTGACGGTCTGATTCCAGGGCTCTCTGCCCTCAGACATCGTGAGAAAGAGGACAACCGGCACCCCGAGCCAACGACACAGAGCCCCTCGTTCCTCTGAGCAACATGAAAGAGCAGCAAGCTGGTGAGGCTGCAGCTGCAGGCCCCTCCCCCTCCGATGATATTTCTAATCCCAACATGTCGTCTGTCATTCCGGTCACATTACATCTCTAAACCCGAGTCAAACACCGGCGCCAATCCTTCAAAGGGTTTTGTCTTTGTTTAGAACACGGTGGCCTAAAGAAATCCGCTCGAGTTTATCACAAGAAATGTTCTTCAGGCAGCAAAGCTCATCAAAGAGAGGAGAGCATGAAATCAGACTTATTAGTGTGAGCCCGACATTAAGTTACAGGGTCTACAATAAGTTACAGGGTCTACAATAAGTTACAGGGTCTATAAGTTACAGGGTCTACATTAAGTTACAGGGTCTACATTCAGTTACAGGGTCTATAAGTTACAGGGTCTACATTCAGTTACAGGGTCTACAATAAGTTACAGGGTCTACATTAAGGCTACAGGGCGAGTGGTAGAAGAAGAGTTTATTTTCTGATGGTTTCGTTCTAAAGCACAAATTTAAAAAACACCAAAGACTGAAAGATGAATCTCTGTGGAGACGGACGCTCTCCGTTTCATTTCCTGTCCTGCACCTCGTATTCATCGTCTGGATGTTTGTACTTTTGGTGAATATTTGGAAAAGTGAGTATTACCAGCAAACGTTCACTCTTATGAGCCAACGTGGAGCCCGGTGCCTTTGAAGCAAGGCACCGGGCTCCACATGGGACCGAGTGTTCCTGCGCTGCTCCCAGGTGTGAAGGTGTCTAACAATATAAATGTGGAGCAGCGTGGTGCATTAAAACGAGCACGCTCAGCACAAAGAGCGTCCTCCTGAAAATAAAAGGTTACAAGTAAATGATAAATCCACCGACACGTGCACAGTTTGCAACGCTGCTCCTCTTAAAACGAGTTCAGTATCGGGCCAGAAGTAATATATATATTTCTTCCACATAGAAATCTCCACAGGATACAACTGAATGCTCTGTTGTTGTTTGTTGTTGTTTGTTGTCTGAAGCTGTTCCGCTGCATCATGCAGAAATGATCGGCCTTCAGTTACAAGATAACGGAAGATTAACGCACCGCGTCGCTGTCAAAGGAAATCTAACCGAGGACGAGGGAAGACGTGTGAATCCTTTTAGAGAAAGAAATAAATGTCTTGAGAGTCCTCGTCGAGTCTCTGAAGGAGGGAGCCGTGTTCCTTTGAAATCTACTTTATTGTAAGACTGGAGCCAAACTACTACTCACCATTTCTCTTCATTAGGCCGTGTACACATTTCTTAGATGTTCAAGTCTGCATGTCTCCGAGGCATTCTTAAAGTTTCAAACAGTCTGCGCTCCCGCTCCATTTACCGACGCTATTACCACCACAAGTCTCCGCCTGAGGGGGGGGAACTGGGATTTAAGGAGTTCAGGTTTCAGGTTTGTTGAAATCTGAAACGGCAGGAAGTAATATGCATGTAATGTCTGAAAGGAGTGAAGCTAAGTGGGCAAAAGGGTAACGACACCCTAACTTAATGTCATTTTGATCTCAGAAGCCATTTCCTCACCCTTCACATCAAACTCTTTCATGAGATAACGTATTCAGAAAAATGTCCCTCTGACTTTTCTGGCAGGTAGAAAATCACTGCTGGAGAGTGCAAAGTCCTAAATTACCCAAAATACATAAATAGAAACCTATTATCACTGAGTCTGATTCATAGACCGTTTCAGGCGTTTTGAATCCTCGAGTTCGGCGATTTCACCGACACCAGCTTGGATTCTTTTTTTTGCAACCGTTGAGCGGAAGTTACCATATTTGGAGGAGTGACGTAAAGACACTGGATACGTCTCTGGTGGAGACCCGTCAATCACAGCAAGCCCCGCCCTAAAGCATCCCCTGCTTTATGGTCTGTGTGACTCTAAATGGACCATCATTTACTAAATGAACATCATGCTGTATTGAAGAAGACTTGAAACTAGAGATTGAGACCATAAACTCATGTTTACAATGTTTACTGAGGTAATAAATCAAGAGAGAAGTAGAGTCATTTTCTCATAGACTTCTATACAACCAGAGGAGTCGCCCCCTGGTGGACACTAGAGAGAAAGCAGCTTTAACACATGAAGCATCAGCTTCACTGTTCAGAACCGAGTCTCTGAGTTTAGAGTCTTGCTTTTGGTTTAGCAGCTAACTGAATATTGGTATCAAAATGAGAGATCTTTGACTAATACACCAACATTCACGGCTTTGTAACCATCTTTCAGCTCACTTCGTCACTCCGTATTAATAACTTCTGACACCAGCCAGCCTGTAAACTGTGCATCACACACACAGCTGGGCGGCCCGAGTGTTACCAGCGTGGATCATGAATCACGCTGAGACGCAATGAAACCAACAATCTTCCTGTTGTAATGACACAATTATCCACAGAGGAAAGCTCTAATTGATGCAGAATGGCTCTGGATCAGCTCGGTGTGGCGTGCGACGGATCTCACTGCTCCCGTGATTCTGACTCATGCTGAGATGGAAATTTGACTTTTTCCCTTCTGGTTCATCGGTCCACACTCTGCTGGGAGAATTGTCTCTCTAAGCCGACAGGGAAAATAACAAACTAGCAGGAGATTACACACCACAGGTGCCCATCATTCCATTTTGTGTCAAGCCGAAAGGTAAAATAATTATTTTCAGTTTATGAAAGTTGAACAAAATCGGCTCCGCAGATAAAGAAAAGCAGCAAATAGAACTTTTAGAGACGCCCAGTGTTGTTGTTGTTTTACCAGCTGGTATGAATATATTTGCAGTGTTATTGACGTGTTATAAGCTATAAAAGTTAGGAAGTTAAACAGCTCATAAATCATCTAATATATATTTACGTTGCTGTGAAAACATCTTCAAACAACTGGATTTATTCAAGTTTCTCCCCAAAAACTACATTTTACAAGATTACATTTGAACACATCACGTTAACGTTATGATTCACCTTCGCCCAACTCCAACTGTCACCGACTGGAGCCTGAACGCATCATGATGTAACTCAATGGAACCTCCACGCGTTAGCTGTTAGCTCCTGCAACGCTCTGAATATCATATATTGCACCTTTAACTCAAAATATATTACAAAGGTAAATAATACTTATTAACAACAGCTGCATTCCAGCATTTAGCAGATTAGAAGCGCCCGAAAGAAACATTTACATCGAGCTGAATAAGAATGTAAAAGTAAACTATTTGTGCATTTAATCAGTCTTTCTTCCTTCATATTATGTTTCATCAAGCACTTGATTTTGTTCAGGACATTTAAAGAAAACGGAGAATATCAATTATTCTGATTCTTTGCATTGTTTGTCTTCACTTTGACCAGATGAGCTCATTTCCTCCGTCTGCTGATGAAGCACAGCGCAGGTTCAAAATGGTGACTTGGTGTGAAGGCGGTATTCAATCTAAAGTCGTACGAGCGACGACACACCTGTCACTGCTGCGACTGCTTGTTGACATTATTTTCACAGGTACATCGCCACATCTGGGGACCGAGTTCACTCTGCTTCCTGCTCAGAGGTGCGAAGAGGCATGCTGAGTGTGTGTGTGTGTGTGTGTGTGTGTGTGTGTGTGTGTGAGTGTGTGTGTAGGTGTGAGTGTAGGTGTGAGTGTGTGTGTAGGTGTGTGTGTGACACAGAGAGAGAAGACGAAGAAAGAAAAGGTTTTGATGTTCATTAATGAGAGCTCTCTCAAGACTGACAAAAGAAACCAAAACCACAGGAAGTCCCACAGGTCTGCACGCACACACACACACACACACACACACACACACACACACACACACACACACACACACACACACACACACACACACACACACACACACACACACACACACACACACACACACACACACACACCTCAGCAGCAACAGAGAACAAAACTGAGAACTTCAGTGTCGCCTGCATGTGAGTGAATGTGAGACAGGGCGTGGGATGGGCAGACAGGCTGTGTGTGAAAACAAACAGGCGTTCTCTGTCGTCGTGACTCTCGCTGCTCTTTCCGACGACGCGGCTCTTTCTTCTTTCTTCACGTCGTTTTAAACGCAAGTACCTTCATTAAATGTACGCTTCCACCTTTCTTTAGTTTTTCTATATTCTGAATTTACCTGATAAAGTGGTGTTTTATGAGTCTAGTGTAGGAAATGAAACGACACTGGTGGACAATAAGGATGTTTTCTGACCTCGTGGATTTGTGGTTAACCACCATTAATGTCCATCATTTTTCATATAATTATTGAAACAGAGAAACGCATTTGTTTTGAGGCAGAAACTGCAGAAAGAGCTCGTTGAGATGCACGTGTGTCTTTGTTCTTTAACAATCCCCTTTATGTCTATTTCATTTTTTTAAACAGTTCCTGACTTTTGACCTCCGAAAACACATGATAAAAATAATAGCGGTAATAATAGTACTAATAGTTAAGCTAACGAGTACATATCTCCCCTTTATGTATTTATCCAGGAGGAACAGTAGTGAATGGACAGGAAGCTGTAGCTGCTTCACAATAAAAGCCTTCAATGGTCGTCAGGTGGAGAAGCCCAATCAAATAGGAGGGAAATAAAGACTAAAGCCTCGTCAATGAAGGAAACATAAAGACAAAGTGAAAGAAAGAAAGAGGAGCAAAAGAAAGTGGAGATATAGTTTGAACAGAGACAGATAGAGGAAAGAAAAGACAGAACAAGAACAGCAGTGAGAGGAACGACGTGATCGAACAAAATAAATGAGAACGAGAGGAAGCCAGTGACAGAAAGAGGAAACAAAGAAATAAATCAAAAGAGCCGCAAAGAGAGAAGAAAAGTGACAGGTTGAGACAAAAGTGAAAGAAAAAGTGAAACTGAGAAGAAAACTGATGGAAAGAAAACTGTGAGAGAAACAAGAGAAGAAAGCAGCTCTGAGAACCCAGAGGGAACGTCACGTCGACCAGAAACAAGCAAAGAGAGAAAGAGAAAACAATTACAGCCATTAACATACAGCCAATGTCCCCAAGAGAAGATGCAGAATGTAAAGAGACGGGAACAAGAGAACAAAACACACATCTACCAACACAACGCTTCTGTTTTTAGGCTGGAGGGAACCAACGAATGAAACTGTAAAAAACAAAAGGACAAACTCATTCAAACACGAGAAGGTTTCATTCCATTCAGTCGCCATTTTGAAAATTGACATGTTAGAGAACACTTGTTAGTAAAACTCACTGGCATCACTCCAGTGAGCTCCTAGATATCCTTCAACCATCCGATTCATGAAGCCGGTTCAGAACAAGCAGCGACCACAGGTGCTGAGAAACGAAGCCAAATAATGCAGTTCATCGAATGACCACTAGAGGCAAAAGCGAGCGACTCCCCCATAGATCCCTATGTTCAAACTATACGGGTACAATCATCTTTATACTCACTAACTTTAAATTATATCAAGGCTTAAAGTTAAACACAATTTAAGGCGTGGCCACTTTGACTGACGGGTGGGGGCCAACCAGACGTAGTCATCGTGACGTCATACATTAGTTTGTGGATTGCCGTCGCCATCTTGTTTTTGTGCAACCAGTGAAAGGAAGTGACCATATTTGGACTGAAGTGATGTAGAGACGTCGTATACGTCTCTGGTAGAGACCTGTCAATCACTGTGTAGCCCCGCCCCTAAAGCATCCCCTGCTTTATGGTCTGTGTGACTCTAAATGGACCATCATTTACTAAATGAACATCATGCTGTATTGAAGAAGACTTGAAACTAGAGATTGAGACCATAAACTCATGTTTACAATGTTTACTGAGGTAATAAATCAAGAGAGAAGTAGAGTCATTTTCTCATAGACTTCTATACAACCAGAGGAGTCGCCCCCTGGTGGACACTAGAGAGAATGCAGCTTTAGGACATGGACCCGCCTCAGCTCCACCGACGATCCACCTCTTTGCCCATTTGTCAGATTAGCTTATTTTAACAACGGCTCCTCAGAAACCCGCGGAGACTACGTCCACATTTCATACAGTCTATAGTTAAAGAATAAAAGTACGTACGACCAACAGAAACCATGTAAATCCACATAGATCATCAGTCTTTCCCCCTTTAACTCAGTTCTTTATCTACCGTCTCCAATCTGACAGCCAAATAAAAAACAGCACTGAGTGTTTCCATGCAGCTGGCTTCATACTATAACCCCCCCGGGCCTGTCTCACTGTTCACCCCCATCTGTCTCGCTGCTTCCCTTCATTCCTCAGATCTAAACGAGGTTGTCACAGTGTCACATGGAAGGTGATGGAGCTTCAGCTGCACTGAAAGCTCCTCCGCCCTGCCTGCACTGCCGCATCTCTCTCTGTCTCTCTCTCGTTTCCGATTTCACTGAATCAACATCACTTTGCTTCCCAGCGTGGAGCACACATGATTTCTCGGTCCATTATTCATCTCCATTTGTGGCGCAGCAGATTGACATCACATCGGGTCGCCGTTTGAAAAAAATTGCTGGCGTGTTCCTTTTGCAGTACATCCCTGCGTATCAGGCGAGATATATATCGGCGGGCTTCCTTCGGTTTTAGGAGGCCACATTTGAATTTAATCACATTTTTGACCCAATAAAATGTTTCTCGTTAATCAGCTTCACACCCTCCTTCTGCCCTGCATCTATAACTGCTGAAGTGCCCTTGAGCAAGACGTCAGAATTCTCCCTTTGATGAACATTATCGAACACATCTGTCGGTTTTAATCAACACTGGTAAAAAAAAACTAAAAACTCAACTCGTAATAGCTATTATCTCCCCCAGTAGCGTTGCGTGTGCAGAGGTCTGTAATCTCTCATTCTGCTGCATCGCCGCCACTCAGCCACTGCTGGAATCCTTGAAATAACGTTAACTATCTCGTAAATCTTTGAGCTGATATTTTCCCATTAAATCAGGAAATGTGTGTATTTTATGTAGTTCATCTGCCGTGCAACTAAAGATAACGTGAGCCACCGAGTCCCAACTCTGCGATCTCAGCGTCTAATCAGTCAGAAGGAAAGCAGGACTAGGGCTGCACGATTATGGCCAAAATCATAATCGCGATTATTTTGATCAATATTGAGATCACGATTACTCATTAATGGCCAGCTACCGGACCATAGATGCTTGGCGGGGGGGGGGGGGGGACACGCCGCCGTACGCGATACAGAGAGCAGGGGAATTGTAAACTGCGACCATGTAGTGACAGACATGACATGCCGCTGTGTAAATAAATTAAGCACAAGTACTCGTCCTTCAAGCTCCCGTCTCTCTGCTCTTCTACTTCTACAGGGTGCGCGCATGACAGCTCTCATCTCGTTCGCCCCCTGGTGGTCGGCTGACTGTTAATTGAGGAAGCGCTTGATTTGATATGTAGCAGAGCATTTTAAACTGTCAACATCGCAGACGATCATGCTCATTTAATCGTGGCAGCCAAAATCGTGATCGCGATTAAAATTCGATTAATTGTGCAGCCCTAAGCAGGACTCTTCATAACTCAACGCTGATACAAAAAGCTTTTAGCAAAACACGTTGCTCAGTGTCCGTGGGTTTTAAAGAGAAGCGGTGAAAGACTTGTGACGTCAGAGATAAATTGCATCCTCTTATGACGGACAATAAAGCCTTTTTCAGATTATACGGAGTCAATCGTTTTAAATAAATTAATATGTTTTGAGGAAATCCATGTTTATGTTGCGTGAACAAGATATTAAAAGATACAAAAACCTTCATGTATTTGAGAAAGAAAAAGGAAAACGTCTGCATAGAATCACACAGCTAAGCTCTTCTATCCTCGTGTGACAGAGATCCACGACAAACAAACGTCTGTCTACAAATCCACATTTGGCAGAATAAGCAACAAACCAAATGAATTCGGTGTCCTCCCACCGTGTGTACAGCACCATATTGTGTACACAACAAAAACACGAACACATCCACATCAACACGTCCAAGAACTGACACATGCAGCCGTGCAGATCCACGTCGCCACGTCTCCACTGCCCTCGTTCGGCTGCTCGTTGCCACAGTTGACACACTGTTCACGCTGACAAGTTTACCCGAGCCTGGCTCTGCTTCCACACCAACTGTCTCCATGTAGACTCATCCCCGCTACGGAGAGGAGAATACAAAGACAAGGAATAAAACAAGAGCAGATGGATCGTCTGAAAACCTGCCACAACTCGGTGATTCCCAAAGTATCTGGTTTGGTTATTGTTATTTTTGACAAAAGAAAACTAAAAAACATTAAAACCTTCTCAAACGTGTTCACACGTTTCGTGACGCTTGATTTCTAAACCACTCATTAAACGACATTTTTTAGGATAAAATCCACAACAACAATATTTCCGCTGAAGTTATTTTTGACTCCACACTGGATGAACAGCCACATTCAGCAGAGAGCTACGTATGAGTCTTAAATCTGTCAACACATGTACGGTTTCCTCCATAATAAATGTAAAAAGGGGGGAAAGAATGGTAAACCGATGAATACATGGCCACCGACTGTAAGTTAAGCATTAAAATGATCATTGAATCTATATTTTGATGATTAACGACAAAGATCAACATAAGAAACCTCGTTAGAACTTGTTTTAACGTATTATTTGAGCCCTAGTCACAAGCATTCTTAACACTAATCTAAATATCTTATTTACATTATTTCAGGTATTTATTTTTAGGTTTTCAAATGTCCATCATAACAGGAAGAACATCCAACACCCGGGTCTGGGAAAAGATTTCATACTTCCAAAAATTTCCGATGCAATTTCAGAGCAGCCGGTGTGAAAGTGGCCCGATTATAAACACAGGAAGGTGAAGCCGAGGCGTCCCGAACAAAGAGCAGAAACGCTGTCGCTGGATAAACACCGGTTACAAACGTACACAATCATCCTCCACACACACACTTGTGGGGAAGCCGAAATGAACTGCGACTCTATTTTAGGTCACGCGTGCTGTGTTTTTGTTCTCTTTCTCTCTCAAACACACACGACCACCCCGAGGAGAGGAAGAGGACGTCCACGCTGCGATTCCATTATTCCCGCCTGTCTTCTGCTGACACGGTCTAATTATTGCGGCCTGAACAAACGGACCCGGAGCGAGACCTCATTACACGGGTCGAGTCAGTCCTACACACACTCGTGCTCAAGAGTGTAATTGAAAAGGTCACAAAGCTCCGAGCTCCGAAACAGGAAACGCGTCCTTAACCGAGGCGCAGCGTGTCGAGCTGAAGGGGGAAATTGTGATTTTACATCTTTGAAATGACTTTTGGAGTCTTTGTGCAGGTAAACAAAGCAAACCTATTGTTCATTTTGTGATAAAAAGGGACCAAACTCGGTACATTTAAAGCTTCATATATTCATGAGAATTCTGGATATTGGCATTCTCCAAAGAGTGCTTCCATCTCTGGACGTCTTGATTTTGTTAAAGACAGCGATGTCGTGTTGTTGTCCGGTTGCTGTCCGGTGACAGCGCTCAAGTCTCCGATGTTTCCCACGAGCACCTGAATGCACCACCGGGGATGAATCTCAGAGCCGTGCGCTCTATTATAACTCTACTGCAACATGAAAAGTTATGTAACTTCGACAAAAGAGAAGGTGAGAAAGTGTTCCCTGTGATGGATTACTGCGCCGGTTCGAGTCCATGCAAGTTGATTTTCATAGTGCGATGAATAGAACTAATGGCTGCTTGCGTGGAAGATATTATGCTGTGTGAGATTTATAGTTCGGGTGTTCTTTCGCCTCCCGCTGACCTTCATTTTATATCCTTATGAGGACATGTGCTCCACACACACACACAGCAGGTACAGGAATGTAAGAACACTCGCATACCTTACAGTCTCAATCCTGTGCACGGGTGAGCAGACTAACGCAGACAGACCAACACAAACAGTGTGTGCTGGTTCAGAGGGATCACTGAACCGTGCCCCTCAACGAGCTGGATTCCAAAGGTGTAAGATAGTGTATCAGGATATCATGATAGACAAAGATCAGTATGTTCATGGAGGTGTAATGTTACACAAACAAGCCCTCACCTGCCTGCTGCTGCGCAGCCACAACGATGCCCTGAAACGTGACACTGAGCAAAAAAAGTGCAAAAGATTGTAAAATGCTGAAAAAGATGAATGCAGAGAGCAGCCTTTAAGATCCTGCTACTTCCTGCAGTGTCTTGTTTGAGCAATGCAGCAACGCAGCAATGCAGCAACGCAGCAATGCAGCAACGCAGCAATGCAGCAATGCAACGACGCTTCGTTTGACATCCTACGAAAACCTTAATTCTCTTGACTAATTCCTTGTATGTGAAACATACATTGGCAATAAACGATTCTGATTTATTGTGCGTTTTAAAAATAAGCTTCACAGGAACATCGTGGTCGTTACACAGTCAGGTTCATGAATAGATGGTGAAGCACTTGGTCAGGTTTAGGCAACAGAACTAATCAGACACTACTGAGGAAAAGATTGTGTTTTGGGCTAAAATAACTGTGGAAGTGGTGTTACTGAAGTACAGAAGTTAGCAAGAAACACGTGAATATTGTCTTCTTGGTCCAAACGGGAACAAACAGCCTCCAGTGTGAAAGATTCTTCATTAATAAATGGATTCATACAGATTGATTTCGTGGGATATTGTCTACGAATCACAGCTCAACGATCCTCTTCCATCCCAGAATGATGCGTCAGTCAAAACTTTAACAGCAGAGAACCACCGACAAACGCACAACAAATGCTGCCATGGCAACTAGCGTGACTCACGCTGCTTATCCATTTTAAAATGAGACACTACCGGTCCGTGTGTGTGTGTGTGTGTGTGTGTGTGTGTGTGTGTGAGAAAAGTCTCCACTGTTTGTTCTAAAAGAGAATAAAAAGACTCCGGCAGCTTGAAGAACAGAAGTTATTATCTGCTCACGACGTCTGTGGATGTTCAGCTGTTCACTGAGCGTAACCGGTCAAATCTCACATTTATTGATTCGACTCGTACTCTAGATTTGTTAATTTGCAGCTTAGTTCTGTAAAATAAAAGTCTCAATGATTGAGCATGTAGAGGATTCCTACTTTAGTGAATACAAAACCTCAAATGAACGCAGTTCCACAGAAAACATTATGTTTTTTTTGTGACACGCAGAGCGGGAAGTTCTGTTTTTGTCTGATGAAAGCGAATCTGGTCCTGAAGAGACCAGGATGTGATGTAACGCTCCTTCCTGCTGTTTCCACGAGGTAACAAGCCTCGACATAAAAACCCGTCCCGGCTGTTACAGGAGAGTTGGAGGTGTGGTGCGTCATCACGCCCATCAGGAAGGGAACATCCCTTTACAGATGTTGCACCGTTAAAAACACCCTGCAGGGGTCAAAGGGAGGTTGTGCCGCATGTTGCTGGGTCGGTGACGGTTAAATGTGTGTTGCAGAGCGCGAGCTCCTGCATAAAAGGTTCAACCTCTGAAAGCAGTCGCGGCTCTAACTTCACGGTTTACTGAAAAGTTTCGTTCATTTAAAATCCAATCAGCAACACAAAGAGCTTCGTCACGATGTTCTTCACAGAGAGAAACACAAACAGCATCAGTAGAAGAAGCAAACCTGGAAACATTCAAGACCTTCATGATAATAAGTACAATTATTGAGCAATTTAAAAATGTTATGTTTTCTAACTGAAGAGAATGTTTTTACCGTTAAGTTTAAATGCAGACTGGATCTATATTTGAGTATAATTATAATCTGGATTCAGTGAAACTTCCTCACACTTTGTGGAGACGTGAGCCATCTGTCCAGAACACGAGACGTTCGTCCGCTGGTGATTTAGCGCTAAATAAATGAATAAATATGCGTCACAATCTGCCGCCTGAATAATTCAACTGTTCTACCTCATTAACAATAAACACCAGCTCATGAAATAGTCACAAAATGCAATCTACTGCTGCTGTGTACACGGAAACATTATGTTAAATACGACAGTTTGGTTTAGGCAACAAAACCAGGACTATAAAACCAAACGTCTCCTCTCTCACACCAATAGTTCTTTCATTTGCGTGTTCACCAGGAATAAGGTTTCTAATGGACTTTCCATCGGCATCACTTTTTACCTGAGCAACAAGAAAAAAACCCATTATTTGTTTCCTGAAACCTGTAGATTGCATTTTGTATTTCCTGAACTGCCGTGACACTCAGCACTCGACAGACAGGCAGACAGACAGGAGGACAGACAGGTGTACGGGTCGACGTGTAGGGACACCCTGCGGATGCCACCTGGGTGCTCTGAGAGTCGACGCGAGCGATCAGATGAGTTATTGTGCTCTCATGTCAGATCACACCTCACATCCATCACACCGCAGAGGACAGACGGCGAGCGAGTCAGACGGACAAACGGTTAGTCTGCTGAGCAGGAAGACGACGAGGAGCAGACGCCGCAGAAGAAGCTGCGATACGGACTTTACTTCATTGGGTCACGTTACGGTTCAGCTGGCGCTCTGACGCAAAGGTCAGCAGGTCAGGGGCCGCGCGACACTTTAACACAATTCAGAGATACAAATAGACTTTAAGGCCTTGAGCTTCATGCCAAAGCAGAGAGAAGTTCCTGAGCACCTTGTGTGATTTAACACGCACTTAAACGTAAAAATATTCCACAATTAAATGCTGCATGTATGCATGAGTCATTTCAACTCCGGCCTAAATAACTGAAACCTGAAGTGGATGTTCTTTTGATCTTTAATGAGCTCAGCTGAGGATTGTACAGCTCACCAGGTTTGTCTAGCAGAGCTGTAGCTACTGGAGCTCGTCTGATCACATCTGAATGTCCTGAACAAAGATATTTCTTTGACGCAATTGTAGAAAAAAAAAACCCTTTTTGCAGGGAACCATATCACAAGATGATAAACTGTAGAGACCGGCGAGAGAATAACCTGTAAAAACTGTAAGTAGCTATTGGCGACCTGCAGAACAGCAGACATGCACAACGACACAGCAGCAGACGAACAAGCAGCCAAATCTCCAGAGTGACGGGCAGCTGCTAAAGGTCTGATCGGCAGCCAGAGGAACAGGCCTGTGAGGCGATAGCTGTGGTATTCAGCAAGTGTGGGCAAGGTGGGAACCGTCGGCTACGAGTACCGAGGAGCCGAATAAAGAGAGAGAGTCGGAGCGGGAAGAGCGGGAAGAGCTGGAAGGAAGGAGCGGAAATGTTGCTGGAAGAGGAAACGGCAGAAAGTCTCATCGTGAGAACCCACGATTTATTTTAACTAAAAAAAACATTCAATGCTGTCATTCACATTGACTCTGCATTTTATAGTCTCCGGAAGAATGGATCGATTACAGCAGGCAGGAGAAGTAGAAAGAAAAACACAATTTGAATAGAAAAGTGCTCAGAAACTGGAAAAGGAAGCAGAACCACTTTCCCTTTGGAGCCGAGACACAAAGAGCGATCAACTCAAAGCATCAATGTTTGTCTTCGTAGTCCTCAGAGGACAGAATTACTCAGTGTCTCTAAAGTCACCCTATCACACATAGGTGTCATAGCTGTTTTAATAAGGAGCAATCCAGAAGACAGATGAAGAAATAAAAACCAAATAGTGTCAAAAGATCGAAGATCCGAGAGAGTAATGAGAAAAAGTGATGGAGAGAGAGAGAAAAACCAACACCGGTCAAACAGAGATAGAAGTCAAGAGAGAAAAAGCAGAAAGCTGATGAAAAAAGAGACCTGGGTGTGTGTGTGTGTGTGTGTGTGTGTGTGTGTGTGTGTGTGTGTGTGTGACTTCAATAAGACAGGCTCAGGAGCTGGTGGAGGGGTGGAGTCGTATATAAAAACAGCAAAGTGTTTTATCACTGGTTGGCTCCTCTTCTCCCCCATCTGTCCCCTGTAGCCTACAGCCAGTTAGAGGTTGGAGATATAGCAGGTGACTCACACTATAGAATATATATATATATATATATATATATATATATATATATATATATATATATATATATCTCTATATATATATATATAAAAATATACTTTGCTCATGTACTTTTCTTTAAAGAAAATGCATCAAACTACATAATTACAATCCATTTGTATTGGAAACAGAGACTACCATGAACAAACTACATCGTAGTTATTAACATGTTCTGATGCGTGAGCTTTCACACTGGTGTTAACTAGCGCTTTAACGCGTTATTATCGCGTTAACGCATTCATTAATTAACGCCGACAATTATTTTATCGCGCGTTAACGCATATTTAACACAAGAACCGGGCACCGAGCGGTGAACAGCTGTTTGTGTGGCGTCACTTCCTGCTGCTGTACAGACTACAGGTTCCATGCTTCACCTACAGTCCCCTGGGTCCTAAGTCCCTCCATGTCACCCTCTATGTACTAACGCACATTTATAACAAATACCACACGTATTACAGTAATCAGCGTCGCATAGTGTCTGACCAACATACAAAAAAAAAAGCAAAAAAGAAATGATTCATTTAAATTACTCCGGCTGAATATCTGTTATCAGAATCATTATAACTGTGTTATAACTGCTGCTGTGTGAAGAGAATCCTGCTGTTAACAAGAACCGGATTAGTTTAAAGTGTTTAAACCAAATGTTGTTGCACTTTTGTTCATATAGCAGCACTTTTAAAATGAAAGTGCACAATACACTACTCTTGAATTCATTATTGAACTTTGCGCATAACAATGTGATTAATTAGTTTTTTTATTAATTTAATTAATTTTAATCGCGATTAATCGCATGATTTTTTTGCGATTAAAATAAAAAATTGGAATCGTTGCCCAGCACTAGTGTTAACATTTAACAGGCCTCTATTTTCAACTCACTTACTTTTACGTAGAAGTCAAAACCTTCAATTATCTACATGAATGGGACTTCTAAAATAAAGTGAGCGAGTTCATTTCAAAATGTTCACAGTGCTGTGTGCACAGAGTCTGCCGCTCTGGGCTGTTTGTGGTGATTACGAATCGTATGAATGTCGTTATTAGACTGTTAGGAACGACACAGAGGGACAGATGTAGAGAAAGAAAACTGGCAGAGAGAAGCAGTCCGGCAACACCCAAAGCAGCAGTAACGAGTCAGAAAAAGGACTTTTATGGACGTCTGAGCTGTAATTATCTCAGCGTTTTGGATCAGATCCCTTTGGACTCGCCTCCTCCCTCCCTCCCTGCCTCCCTCCCTCCCTGCCTCGTGCAGCGGGTGCAAACACAGCCGGCGAAGTCTAGCGCCCATTTTTATAAACATCTGTCGAGCCATAAGTGCCCCTCGCTGAGAAATGGCTGGCATCAGATCTGTCACGACGGCTAAAGCGACGCTCGAAACATCTCGAACATCAGTAAAAAAAAGTGTTGACGTACAGAAGCAGCTGTCCTCCGATCTGCCGAGTCATCACGATTCAAAGTGGTCCCATATTATAGGAACCTCTATTTCTGTATAAGAGACGGAGGTGATCTGCTTAAGAGAGGGTTAATCAGACAAAAGCATCACTTGCTCCTGATTGGCTGTCTTCACTAAATAACCACTAAAATCAAGCCAATCATTTCAACTGGACAGCACCCAGTCCGCAGGTTTAACTAATTCAAGTTACTGTTAAATATAGAACACACATCCTAAAGAACGATATTCAGAAACACAGAAAAACCATAAAACCTGAACAGGACCTTTAGATTCTGAGGGTCATTCTAAAAAACACCTGTAATCCTCTCACGTTTGCTGTTGCAACCCCTTAACTTCCTCATACAATAAAGTCTCATCTAGTCTCAGGTCTTATTAGAGGACACGGGGAGAAAATAAATCGGTAATTGCATTAAACCCTCGGTGAGGACTGAGACGACCCCGGGACATCGGAGTTAACTTGGTAGTAATTTCAGGTGGAGGCAGGGGAAAATTCTTAGCAGGTTTGTAAAGTTTCAGCCTCTGTCTGGAGGACAGAGAATACCAATCACCAAACCTCTCCTGGCGAGGTCCGGTGCTGCTGAGAGAAGAATAAAAATCCCCATTTAGAGGAGTCGGGCTGTAATTGCATGAGAAGCGATGAGGCGATGAACCCAAATAAGATTTGCAGCGAAGAGAAAACTCCCAAGTTCTGCTGCAAATGTCGAGTATTTCTTTCCGTCTTTGTCTTTCGACGGGTAAAGAGGACATAACGGTGGCGAGACTGATTAAGATGCACTTGTAATTAGATATAGATACCAAAAGAAATGAAAGATTTCCACTGCCAAGTGCTCATCCCCATTGTGATTTTCACAGCAGAAGCTGTAATTTGGTGTTTGAGACGGCGGCTAACCGGCTGCCAGAAGTCCCATCTGCACCGTCATTAACACCGTTCCTCCACTTTCATACTTCAAAAACACAACAGCAGCTCACACGAAGACACACATCACATCCTCACACAGCTGCAAAAGGAACACGGCATAGCGTCGGCTTTATGTCCACAAAAACAACGCGGCGAAGCTAAACCTATAAATAAAAGGTTTATTGAATTCTTTTTGGTTTTGATGCAGAAACAGAAACGCATTCGTAAATACGATCATGGCTGCTGTTCAAGCGTGTTTCCAATAATATGTCCACCGCTAGATAAACTCATAGGGGAACAAAAAAAATGGGAAAAACAATTCATTAGCATCAAAACTAACAACACACAGATTTAATACTTTTATGGTACAAAAAACCGAACAATGAAATTCTACTTTTTGTAAAACTTTGAGATATTTTCGATTGCAACACTAAATTTCCGTCCAGAGCTTCTCTGCATGACGGCGTTCAGAGCGTTAGACTTGTTTCCTCGTTGGGTTTTTTTCCTCGTGGTGTGTGATTGTTCATCGCAGCATTCGGCGCTCATAATCACTTCCAACATCATAAAAGGCTTGTTTACTCCGCTTTTCCTCTTGGTTCATTTTCCTGATTATTGCAGCCTCTTCCTTGAATTCTCTTTTCTTGCACCATTTAATTTCCCTCCATGTTGTCGGGAGCGAAGGCTCGATGATAATTGGCGTGTAAGTGCAGGAATATTATACGCTCAGTAGGTCTTCTTCTGTCTTCAAACTGAGGACAGTAATCAGAGAAAAACACATCTTGAAACGGCTTTGTTTCCAAAAAAAACAAGTCGTCTGAGAGAGTCAAAGTCGGAGGCCTCTTCAGCTTCCACTTACCCGTTTACGTTTCCTCCGTCTGAAAAAGGTCACGTATTAAAACGATACCTTCACAGGAAGAGAAGCTGCCTGCTGTCTGAACGGAGCTGACAGTCTGCAGCTCACTTCTTCTCCAATTTGTCAAAAACAAAAAAAAAAAAAAACTTCTTCTTTGATACAGGACACTTTTCTTACTTTCCTTTTCTTCACAGGTGTTCTTGGAGAATGACAGGTTGTCTTCCTGACGCGGCGTTTCAAAGAGAATCTCCTTGTTACACAGAAGATGGTCTTGAAATCCAGACGACCAGAGCAGACGGATGCGTCAATCTTTTCCCCGTTTCCGTTCAGCCTCCTGTTTCCTCGTGGAGGATCTTACCTTCTGAGATCTCGTTGTTCTCCTCGGCGACGCGGCCGTCTTGTCTCTGCTGAGACTGAACCATCTCGACGCCCGATTGCTGAGCTAGAAGACACAAAATCATGCAGTCTACATTAATGAATGGTGGGAGAGGAGGAACACAGTAACTTGGCTGGCATGCATATCAATGAATCAACCAATAAAACACGATAAACAACAAAAGAACCAAAGGTTATGTAATTACTAACTGTTTAAAGCTGCTAAAAGGAACTTTCATTTTGTGTTTCCAACCACATCGTGTAGTAAAGATCTGCCCCTCTCAGTCCTGGTTCTGGTTCTCCCGTGCCTCCCTTCCCTCCAGCGGGTCCACCAATACGTCCTGGGTCTCCAGCAGCGTGGTGTCGGTGTGGTGAGAGGGAAGGGAGGCACGGGAGAACCAGAACCAGGACTGAGAGGGTTCAGACTGTCAGACCCTGCTGCAGTAACAAATCAGCCAAGTGGCAGCAACTGAAGAACAACATCAAATTTGCTTTGATGAATGAGGCACAGTGTGAATAAAGTTTAGGTCCTGAGGATCTCAGTGAATCAGCTTTTCTGTTTTAGATTCATATTTCATAAGTGCTGCTTCACAGTGTGTTTTTATTAAGTGCACACAACAACAACCAAACATTTGTCAGCACAAGAGTTCATGCAGCTGAGGATGCAAAAGCAACGTCCCAGGAGAGGGAGTGTTGTTATCATTTGTTTTACTGGAATCATTTGGCTCCGCCCACCAAACGCAAATATATCCCCAACTGGACTGGACTGGCAATGGACTGTTGCCAAGCAACACATGAACATTTTCCAGCACACTAGCTTGCTATTTTGTGTCAGGGTTCGTTCATGTGTTGCGGCCATAGACTGTAAAAAAAGAAGTAGACATCGTGACGTCACCCATTGGTTTGTGGACCGCCGTTATGAAGCCTCGAGTTTGGAGATTTCATCGTCGCCATCTTGGATTACGGCCATCGCCGTGTTTTTTTTGCAACCGATGAACGCAAGTGACCATATTTGGAATGCGGAGGACGTAGAAACGTCGTATACGTCTCTGGTAGAGACCTGTCAATCACTGTGTAGCCCCGCCCCTAAAGCATCCCCTGCTTTATGGTCTGTTTGACTCTAAATGGACCATCATTTACTAAATGAACATCATGCTGTATTGAAGAAGACTTGAGACTAGAGATTGAGACCATAAACTCATGTTTACAATGTTTACTGAGGTAATAAATCAAGAGAGAAGTAGAGTCATTTTCTCATAGACTTCTATACAACCAGAGGAGTCGCCCCCTGGTGGACACTAGAGAGAATGCAGCTTTAAACGCATGAAGCTTTGGCTTCACTCAGCCGCTTCCATCAATTTACCCAAGGTGCTTTGAGAGGTTGCACTTCTGTCGCACCTGCAGTTACTAAGCAACCAAGGCCTGTGCGCTGCGATGACGATGATGAAGCTGAAGTTGCGGTAAATTATCAGAAAGCATCACTGACTAAACCAAACAAAGATAATTGGATTTCCAGCACCATAAATTCTTCACTGTAGCTTTACTGCTGGATTTTTATGTGACAATTTTGCTGACTTTTCCACTGGAGTTGAGACGTCCTTGAGACATCAAGGGCGCAGATAGTAAAGCTCAGACTAACCATGAACTGAAATGATTAAAGTCTCCTGCAGCAGACTGGTATTTACAGAAGAAAAGATATGGGCCAACTCCGATTGGTTGTTCCTTGTCATATGACATTTATTATCGCACCGCCACAGCGTTGCTTTCGCTTTTCAGCGCGTCTACATAGATAACACTGGATTTGAGGCAGCACAAAATCCATTTTTGTCACGTCACCGCAGGCCATCTGCTCTGTATCATGTACATTTATCTGTGTGTTGCAACCAGTGAAGTACGAGTCTGTTTTGGTGGCATCCTCAGCTCCATCAGATCGTACGTTGCTCCATCGTTTCCCGCTCTCCGTGGACGGTCCCCTTGGAAGTTTTTTAACTACCTTTCAGACCTGCCAGTGCTTATATTTTGTATGTCCTGTGACTTTAAAATTCACATTGTAGTCACCGATGCCCACTCACTACCATGATCTCCTCCCCTTTAGTCCCTTTCTGTGTGACAGTGGCTCTCAGGTGGTGTAAGACATGCGTAACATCTGCCAGCTGGTTTACTCCCAGAGGAACGTAAACCAGAAGCTGTCTTGACGCAGCTGTTACCCTCCTTGGCTGCAGATAGAGGGCTTTTGATGTCTCTCTGTCTCTCTCAAGTGGGTCTCTACAATTGTTTTTGTTTCTTTGTTGAATGTCAAAAAATACTTTGACCACAGATAACGAACTTGGATCATCTCACGATTGTAAGCTCGGGATGTCTGGCTGGTGCAACGTCGTATCACCACTCTGACCACTGTTTTATGATAGGCTAGCATCACTCCTTTGCTTTTTTATTATCTATGTTTTAATGTTAGAGTGAGGAGAGACAAAACGTACAGTAATAAAAGCACAACACTGCCCAGTGGTAGTCAGCGTTTCGGTCTTTGTCGCGCTAGCGTCTGTCTGATAAATAAAGTTCAGGATAGACAGACACGACCAAAACAAGCTTTTCCTCCATGTGTCACGGCGACGTCACCGGCGCTTTTCTGTAACGTTCAGAGATTTTCAACTTGAGGCGCCCGAGCGGACGCACAAAAAAGGCGGAGCGCTCGAAGAAAAGAAAAGATGCCGGGTGCAGCCGCCCTTTACCTCATTGGGAACAACTGAAAATAGACGCTCAGGAAAAAGGCGTTATGTGGACACGGACACTCGGTTTATCCCCCAATTATGTGTCTAGATCCCTTCACTAAATACTGGGCCACTTGCTGATGTATTCTGCCTCCTCACTAAAACTCAATTTGTTGAAGTTGCATTCTCCCTCTTTGCTGGTTAATGTCCTTACAGAGCTCGACAACATCTTGCACTCTGGCGCACTGCTGTTGCCGAACTGCGTGCGAACACTTATTATTATTGACAAGCTGTAAAAAGGGTCTATAATGTGATATTACACCATCTCTTCAGTTTTGCAGAGCAGCGTGACATCCTTAACGCTGAGTCAAAGAACTTTTTTTTAAAAGGTTGATGTGTAATATTGTAAATATCATCAGGTTGCTGAATGTCAGTGAGTGAAACAAAGTAAACAACTCACTGGGCATATTTTTGCATTCACGACCACAACAGTTCGGTTGTTTGAATTCTTATCTGCTTTGCTCGACTTGTCTCACACTTCATCCTCCACCAAACACACGGTGCTAACAACACAAACAGCGGAGGCATCGCTGAACAATGCAGCATTAAGGCAGAACATATAGAGTACAAACGTTCCAGCACTAAATCACGTAGTGCTGCTGTGTCGCTCTCCACGGGTTCAAACTTTCAAGCGGATTGCCCTCTTGGCCACACCTCAATCAGTGATGTCACAGCAGGGATTCTGCCAATCACAGCTGATGGAACACACCTGCTGTGACATCACTGATTGGGGCCAGAAGTTGCAGCCTGATGTCACATAGAGATCAGTTCATCAGAAGTTCTCTGTCGTCTGTGATTCGATGTGGCTGCCACCTTTTACATCACGGTGTCTTAAGGTCTCTGCACTTACTTACTCAACTTCTGATGATATGGTGTTACATCTGCAAGCCTCCAGTCTGAAAACAGCCTGAACTGATCTGTGAGCGTCAGTCTAACACCGCTTGTATCAGCCTTCAAAATCAGGCTACTTCCAATGGCGATCTCCACCCAGACCAGGCGGCAGCCTCCGGTTCTGCCAACTGAAGCCGATGCGGAAGTGTCTTAAAACTTGTATTCTTGCTACTAATCAGCTTTGGGCGACTCCTCCGGGTGCAAAAAGAAGTCTGGTTGTATAGAATGAGAAAATGACTCTACTTCTCTCTTGATTTATTACCTCAGTAAACATTGTAAACATGAGTTTATGGTCTCAATCTCTAGTTTCAAGTCTTCTTCAATACAGCATGATGTTCATTTCGTAAATTGCGGCGATGACAAAATTGCAAAACTCAAGGATTCAGAACGGCAGTCAAACCAATGGGTGACGTTATGACTACGTCCACTTCTTATAGACAATTTTTGCAAAGCTCTTGAATAATAGTATGACTCGTGTGCATGTAGGCATTAGCAGCAATATCCATGATGAAATGAACCAGTGGTTGTCAAATTATGTTGTTTGTCTTCTTCCGTGAAAGGACCACGTGATAGGGGCGTCACGAATCAGGTAAGGACACGTTCTGGAAGATCTCTGTTACCGCCTATCCGGAATAAAACGCAATCCTGGAGTTTTCAAACTAAAACAGCTTCAGCAGCGTTTCAAACATTTTCGTTTTCGGGCTTCTAAAAGGCCAGGGTAGTGGGGATGCTAGGCAAAAACGCAGCAAACGTTTTTAAAACAAAAGTGCAGTAGTGTGGATGTATACTCAATCATCAGGGGAGTGTTACTACTCAGGGTGACTCGGTGAAAGTCTCTCACCTTCATGTTTGGCCTGCAGAGGTTTGCTCTGCTGTCCTCCGCTGACAGCAACTACCTTAAAGTTGTATTCTTTAGAGGGGTCAAAGTCGTCGATGAGCAGCTTTGCTTCCTGCTTCGATACTTCAATCTCCTTTTGCTCTCCACCTGTTCCAGGGGAAGAGAAGGAGAAACAGTCAGCAGCTGAAGTCTGATGATCAGAGAGAAGAAACAGTTTCTCATTCAAGTGCTGACCACACAAGGGAATCATTTGTAAGATCCATTTAATTATTAATGTAAGGAAGAGAACAACAAATCCAATCTGAAAGCTAAGAGTAAAGACGTCTGAAAGCTAAGAGTAAAGACGTCCGAAAGCTAAGAGTAAAGACGTCCGAACGCTGAGAGTAAAGACGTCTGAACGCTAAGAGTAAAGACGTCTGAACGCTGAGAGTAAAGACGTCCGAACGCTGAGAGTAAAGACGTCCGAACGCTGAGAGTAAAGACGTCCGAACGCTGAGAGTAAAGACGTCCGAACGCTGAGAGTAAAGACGTCCGAAAGCTGAGAGTAAAGACGTCCGAACGCTGAGAGTAAAGACGTCCGAACGCTGAGAGTAAAGACGTCCGAACGCTAAGAGTAAAGACGTCCGAACGCTGAGAGTAAAGACGTCCGAACGCTGAGAGTAAAGACGTCCGAACGCTGAGAGTAAAGACGTCCGAAAGCTGAGAGTAAAGACGTCCGAACGCTAAGAGTAAAGACGTCCGAACGCTAAGAGTAAAGACGTCCGAACGCTGAGAGTAAAGACGTCCGAACGCTGAGAGTAAAGACGTCCGAAAGCTAAGAGTAAAGACGTCCGAAAGCTAAGAGTAAAGACGTCCGAACGCTGAGAGTAAAGACGTCCGAACGCTGAGAGTAAAGACGTCCGAAAGCTGAGAGTAAAGACGTCCGAACGCTGAGAGTAAAGACGTCCGAACGCTGAGAGTAAAGACGTCCGAACGCTGAGAGTAAAGACGTCCGAACGCTAAGAGTAAAGACGTCCGAACGCTGAGAGTAAAGACGTCCGAACGCTGAGAGTAAAGACGTCCGAAAGCTAAGAGTAAAGACGTCCGAACGCTGAGAGTAAAGACGTCCGAACGCTGAGAGTAAAGACGTCCGAAAGCTGAGAGTAAAGACGTGTTAAGTTACTCTTTAAAAAAAGGACAAAGCTGGCTTTATTGAATGTTTTTATTATCGACAAAAAGAGACCAAAACCAACAATAAATTAATTTGGCTACACATTGTAATGAAGGAATGTGTCACCCAGCACAAAAGCATGATTTTTTTCATGCAATTTTTACAATTCTTTTTTAAAAGGGTCTTTGAAATACACAAACACATATCTTGTGCATTAACAGCTGGAAATATATTTGAAACAACTTATTCAAACTGTCATTATCATTTATTCTACTTCCAATGTACCTTTCTCCTTACAATTAAAATAGCTGCTTCAGGACAATTTACATTCTCTGGCATCCTTTGAAATCTTTGCAGATTGTACTGCAACATTGCAGAGATTAAAGCTGGAATAAATTCAATAGAGGTGCTGGCAACACCTGTTTTAGCAGCATAAAGATCTAGAGTGCTTATTCCTGAGGGAGCCATTAAACCTGCTAACTGAACTTCTTTCATCTTTCTATAAGACGCCTTCAGCCACTGCTGGTCAAACGTTACATGACCTGTGTTATATGGAAATCGGAGAGTGAATTGGGTAAGAAGTATTTCTTAACACCTGCACTTAAACTCTGCTTGCCTGGAAAAACAACAAATGGATCAAAACGAGACGGACAGAATATGAGGTGATGGAAGACTGACGAGAAGTGAAGGGAATGAAGAAAGAAGGATGAGAGGAAGTAAAAACATAATTCTGAAATACATAAGGTAACAGAAAAGTCAAGTTAGTATTCTGTCACAATTTGCTGATAAAAAAGCATTTTATACAACGAGAACACATACTTCCACCTTCACAGAACCTACAGCACTGTATTTCTTGAAGCACAAGACAGTTTGACGTCTGACTCCCACTGAGGGCAGAAATACATCTGCAGGTGCATGAATCATCGTCTACTGTACCTTAAACGAAAGCTTTTATTACTCAGGTGTGTGAACTGCTCTTTAAGTGGTAAGGTTCGATTTTAGCGAGCGAGGCAGCGGCTTAAAATGGCTCCTGCCGAGCCACAGTACACTCGAGACAGTACACTACAAAGTACACTTTAAAGTATTTGACATGAAGTGAGTTTTGAGCGGCTAATAGAACCCTTTTACTGCAGACGTCATGTTTACGTCTGAGTGCTAGCTGGCAACGCTTACTCTGAGGAGTGGGCTAAAAAGTTACTTCACGAAAACGTCACCTTGCTGTGTTGTTGGGTGCCAGAATTAATATCACGTACATTTGAGATTATAAAACTTGAGAATCGAGGCTTTACCGAGTTACAAAATCGGCAAAGCATTTCAAAGATGGAGAGAAAATGTTAATAGTTTAGCTTAGCCTTCTGCTAACCTCCTCAGAAGGCTAAACAATTAGAGAGATGAATAGAAATGTTGCTAATGGGCCAAACTATTAGAGAGATTAAGAGATGGCCTGCTGTTGGGCTTATTTTCTGGAACTAATGTAGCATGACAGCACGGTGGAATCATCAAGCTAATTAGCAGACAGCTGGCTACTTAGCTAGCGTGGTAATTCTGACGTCATTTAACTAAAGCTAGCTAGCCAGGCATCCTCTCTGTAGCCTAGCGGTGGACTAACATGGTGCCATTGGTATATGTTAACTATCCCGACCAACACTCTTGGTCCTGGAGAGTGTGTGACTGTACACATTGAGAGAAACTTGTATTTTCTACAGCTATTATAAAAAAACAAGCAAACAAAACATGCTAGCTAGCGTTAACGCCCACAAAAATACATCATGTTTACTAACAGAAAAGGTGTCTCTCTTTCTCTCTCGCTATATATATAGATATATATATCTATATATATATGTTTGTCCTTCACTATGTCCTTATATTCAAGTTAAATTAAACATTTGAGTCAGTTGGGACTTAATGTCTGGTTCAAGGACACTTCATGGGAGCAAACGGCTGCTCAGAGAATGGCAATAATAACCGTGATTTATTGACCCGTCACTCAAACCACCACACCAGAACTAGGATTATACCAAACCCGAACCACTTTACACATTTACTACACCTCTCTGCCTTCTCCAACAACTCCAAACTATTTCCAAAATATGTGAAAATGTCTTCAGATATATTTGAAAGGAGACAGAATCGCTTAAACTACCAAGAAAAGAAAAGAAAGAAACATTTAGGAAGCCTCTGGCATCGCAGAGCGAGGAGAGGTAAGATTAACTTTATTAACGCCTGAGGTGACGACAGCTCTCATCACAGCGTTCCCGGGTCCAGACCTCTGAGTCCACCCACCGAGTTTACTGTCTGATATCAGGCAACACGATGCGGCAGAGACCAGAGGAAAACAAATAAAAGACAAACAGTAAAAAAGGTTTAAAACCAGGAATATGAACCAAACTGAATGAGTCTACAAATCAAATCAATAAATGTAAAATATATGCTTTCAGCATCTCGTGCTGCCAAATGTGCTTTGCTGTCGTAGCAGCAGGAGGTTTGGCAGAAGTCAGCAGTTTACAGATTGACTCAGAAGCGTAGGTTTCCATTTCCTAGAGAGAGAGAGAGAGAGAGAGAGAGAGAGAGAGAGAGAGAGAGAGAGAGAGAGAGAGAGAGAGAGAGAGAGAGAGAGAGAGAGAGAGAGACTATCGTGTCCACAGACATATTGACTGAGAAGTCCAAGATCATCACATGCAAATTAGTTTAAGAGTTCGGGATGAAAGAAAAGTGCCAATTTCTTCTTTGCTTTTTTTTTTTTTGTGTTATAAAATTAAATTTGTCATTTTTGCCTCCTGCTCAGTTATTTAACTTTTGCTGCTGCGGCAGAATAAACGTCCCCGTTGGGATCAATACATCTTCTTAAATTATAAGACAGTTTCTTTATGACAAAATGAATTGATTAAAAAGAAAAAGAAATCTACTTTCCACCATCTGCTCCGTCAGAAGATCTGACAACACAAACACCTGCTCTCTGAACTCTGGAATTACAAAAGAGTTTCTTCTACAATCAGACAATGTGAATACATTGCACTGTTGGAACTATGATGGAATATGAGTAATGGCTTTATTACAACCAGGAACAGTCAAGCTCAATGAAACCATCAGGCTGAGCTCCACAGAACCTCCCCGCTGTTTGAGAGAATTAACCACCGGCTCCGTCACTGCTTTTCCACATTCATTACTCTCTGAAACCAGCGGCCTCCGGCGAGCAGATGATCACCTCCCTCACTCAGCCATCCCTGCACTTCCAGTGACTTCTTTTCTTTAAAACTATAAGCGCTACCCCCCCAAAGGCAGCATGCTGCAGAGCCAGCTGTGTGGGCATGTCTCCGAAATGAGGCCATCGAGCTTTTGGGTGAAAATCTCGAGCCAGTTTGAATATGTGTTAAAAATAAATAAAAAGAATATGAAAGAAGCCAGTGAAGCGAAGTGAGAAACATTTAGTACGTGACAAAACCAAAAGGTTTCCCGATGGTTTCAATGAAAGCAACAGAAAAATGTATCAACCAACACTGAAGCACAACTTCAACCGAGAAATCAGAAAACAGCAGATTGAGTCTGGATTTGTGGCTCTTCCTCCCCGTGCTTCACTTTTTATTTATCTATAACCAACATCCGTTTTTTCCATTTACTCTCTCTCCATGTCTCCTCAACTCCTTCCTTTATTCTGCCCTCCAGTATCTTCCTCTTCTCATACGTCGTTCCCTCCATCCATTCCCCCCGCGGTGTCACAGGGGACGGGGCCGCCTGTGCTCACTGTATCTTATCTGACATTTTCTCCATTACTGTGATCAAACAGACGGACAAAAAGCTGCAGGTTCACTTCGCCGCCGGCTGACGAGCAGCACTGGTGGCCGAGGATGACTTCACCTCCAGACTCCAGGACGCAGCGGGTTGGTGCATCCAGCAGTGTGGAGGTGAAGAGGAAGAAACGGAGTGAAGTCTGTATCTCTGGTAAGCCCAACATGGCAGCAGCCCTGTTGTTAGGTCAGTATGGCAAAGAACAACATGAACCCAGAGACATCAACTCTACCTGACCATGTATTATTAATAGGCATTATTTATCGACCGCCAACTTTATATTCTGTGTGGGGCGCAGTTTATTGGTTTAAAGCACCAGCAGCTCAGCTCACAACAGTCTCTGTTCAATTCTATTCACCGAACAAGTTTAGAAACTGTTTGGATAAAAAATTAAAACATGTCCGCCTCGACAAAAAAAATCTGTAAAAGTCTGTAAATCACGATCAATAAGTGCACGTGTAGCTATCGGGGCCTGACGTTGGCAGAGTTTAGATCTCGATGGAGACCTTGGCTTTCATTTGTGGCAATATTTGGTGGCTAGAATCCAAATGTTCGCTCATTACATCATCATCATTAGTGAGTTATGACTTAGTTTTGAAAATGACCTCAGCTGCAGACGAGGCTGAAAAAACTATTCTTTCCTTTCGTCCTCCGTGTGTCGGTGAGTAAATCCCTCTTATACAGTATAATGCTCCTTTATTATATTAGTATGTAGTGAGTCAAATATAATATAACAGTGAGGGACCCCTTCTGGGCCTCACACCTTACTTTGGGTCAACCTTTTTAGCTATAACTCAAGTCCTTAACAAAACGGATTCTTGAAGCTTTCTGTTACAACAGATTTTACAGCAGCTGCACCTTTCTTACCCGCTGCAAAAAAAATATCTCGTTGAACTTCTTCAGCTGCAAAAAATAACCAGAAGAGAAAAGAAAGAAAAGGAGGAGAAGAAGAAACCCTGAGAAATAAAACTAACTGGGACTGTTTGGCCCGCACGAGCAGCTCGAGCCGATTACAAACTGAATATTTGAAACGTTTCATCACAGCTATGAAATAGAGAAGAAAGCTAAAAAACGTGTTTTTTACAGCAACTCATGCCTGTACCTCTTTTTCTCTGACTACCTGAGCATTCGAGACTTGTAACAGCAACGCTCTCTTTCTCCAAGTTTTACGTGGTACACAAACGTACACGGTCTGTTATCGTTTGGGCTCCGTCTACTTCTCTCTGCATCCATTTTTAACTTCTATATGCAAATGAGCAGCACCCAAAATGAACCTGAATCATGAGGAGGAGGAGGAGGAGGAGGTGCCGTGTGCTCCGAGTGGAGTGTTGAATTAGTCCTTACGAGCTTTGAAAACGAGTGAAGTTATCAGGCGGAAACTTCCGGTTCTAGTTAAGCTGAAGCTGCATTCTCTCTAATGACCACCAGGGGGCGACTCCTCTGGTTGTATAGAAGTCTATGAGAAAATGACTCTACTTCTCTCTTGATTTATTACCTCAGTAAACATTGTAAACATGAGTTTATGGTCTCAATCTCTAGTTTCAAGTCTTCTTCAACAGTCCATTTAAAGACCATAAAGCAGGGGATGCTTTAGGGGCGGGGCTACACAGCGATGAACTGCGTAGTATCTTCATCACTCAAAATATAAGGTGACTAAAAATGGCACCCATATTTTTTTCCGTTCATGCGAACAAAAGCCGACGCCTGGTTCCAGAACATTCAGCCATTTAACAAAAGTTAACGTTGAGGCCTGAGAAGGAGGACAAAGAACAGCAGCCGACAATGAACCCGTTTCTATGTAGCGGCAGCGCTACAAGCAGTTCTGGTGTCAGTTTGTTCCCCATACAGGTTCATTACGTGCATTTAGAGAGGTGTTGATTTCACTTTGACGATCATTTCAGAGGCTGAGCTTTGTTAAACTGTTGTGGCTTACACTCACAGATTGTTCTTATATTTAGTGTCACACCCTCATTGATATTTAAATGGGTCACAATCAGGAGCCAGAGTGGTTGCACTCACTCACTCATCTACTCACAGCCCCACTTGAAGTGACACCTGGAGTGAATCCAATCACTGACAAAAATAACTTCCGTTCCCTTAAACAACACTCCAGTATTTCCACAAACGTTTTGAAGGTGTAGTGAACCACAGGGTTCCACAGCGGGCCCCTGAGCGGCCCCGGTACGAGTTATATTGTGAGTGTTTCTCCACAGAGTTATGAACCAGCGTGCAGGTGAAAACCACATGAAACAAGAGGCAGATCTGTTCTCCCTCGGGGGGGAAGAAGTTCAACTACCGTGCTCCTCTGTGCATAACTAGAATATTTGTCCCACCAGCAAAAGTCAAACGTCGTATAGTAAATATGATTTGTGAACGGTCAGAAAGCGCATCAACCTGCATTCTGTAGGTTATTTTACGACAAATCCCTTCGTGTCATCTGGGTGCACCGTTGGTGCAACTTGTAACTATTACTGCTGAGGAGCCCTTGAGCGAGGCACCAGACAACCAATCCATCACAGAGGCTCGGCTTCCAGGTGTGAATGTGGGGGAACCGTGTTATCGACCGAGGCTCGGCGGAGCAGATGAACTCCCTGTCAGATCTCCGGACGGATCGAGTTTAAACTGGAAGGTTTCTGCAGAGAGCAGAGCTCCAGCGGCTTGAACCAAAACAGTTTCATCGTTTGCATTTCATTTTCTGTGTGTTTATTACGAATAAATTATTGATAAAGCAGGGATGTAAAACGTGATGTTTTGCAAATTTCTTGTCATCTGTCACGACACAAACACGTCATTCACATTTGCCAAATTGGGAAAATATGAATTAATTTAAGAGAAAATGTATTTCTACTTTATTTTGGTAGCACCTGGTAAATAAACAGTCAAATCACATTATTTTACCGAACGCTCGCTGCTAATGAATCAGAAATCCCAAATTTGGAGCCTCATGAAAATCTCGACAGAACTTCATGCTGGAGGTGATCAGTCGACCGAATCGCAACTAAACCTGATTAACATAGGGCGTGTTCCCCGGATCAATAGTGAGTTTACTGTGTCTTGAATATCTATCGTCCCGGGACGACGGGACCCTGTTGGTTTTGAGCTCTAGCCAGGCGGCAACCTCGGGTTCTGGAAAGTGAAGTCAAAGCTTCATGTGTTAAAGCTGCATTCTCTCTAGTGTCCACCAGGGGGCGACTCCTCTGGTTGTATAGAAGTCTATGAGAAAATGACTCTACTTCTCTCTTGATTTATTACCTCAGTAAACATTGTAAACATGAGTTTATGGTCTCAATCTCTAGTTTCAAGTCTTCTTCAATACAGCATGATGTTCATTTAGTAAATGATGGTCCATTTAGAGTCAAACAGACCATAAAGCAGGGGATGCTTTAGGGGAGGGGCTACACAGTGATTGACAGGTTGCTATCGTGGCCGTATAATTAGCTGTATTTGGCGTTTCTGACATATAGACTCCAGTGTTTCTCAGACTGGCTCTTACCCGGCTGTGTGGAGTAAACGACCTTGTAGCTTTCAAACTGTCCTTTCGGCTCTTTCCACGACACATGCAGCTCGGTGGGGCTCAGGATTTTGGCACGAAATCTCCGTGGCGATGAAACTGGACAGAGAAAAAAAAACCCCAACAGAAATGAACAACTTTACGCAATAACTGAGTTCTGTAAATATTTGAATGATGAATGAATGAATGAATAAAAGATCCCCGTCATGCATCGTTCAAACCACAAATATTTTGTATCTCATCGGTGCGTATTAGTGGGTTACATCCATAACAATGAGAGGAGTTCAGTTCTGTTCAGTCAATTGATTTTACAGAAACGGCTTTGCTTTATAATTTCTAACAGATATACGTCTGCTTTCAACTCCAACAGATAATCGACCTTTTGCTTCAACCTTAATGTCTATTCATCCTGACGTTAAACGGCATCGCTGCCCAGAGCGGTTCACAGATCTGCAGGTTTCACAGAATCCGCTCTCCTCCCGACTGTGACTGGAACTTAAGTTAGACTGAACTCCCTCCAGAGTTATGGCGGCAGAGTCGCTCCATCTGTGTGCTTTTTAAAAAAAAACAGTTAAGGAACAGGAAAAAGAAGAAGAAGAAGGATAAATTGTATCTCATCCAAGCGGGAGGATACACATCAGAGAGATTAGCTTTGCACAGATGTCACATAAAAAAAAAAGAAAGAAGAAAGTCGTCCATCCTCCTCCTCATCCTCATCTTCCTCGTCTATTGACGAGCCCGCATTGTGCTCGTCTCAGCGGGGATACGACAGGTCTTCTTCTGTGTTCCACTTACCGGCGGCATCAAAGCGACGCCTCTGCCTCTCATCCTGATTAGCTGTTGGCCCCCGTCAGCCACCTACAGCCCCCCCCCCCTTCTCTTTCTGCATCCTTCCCTTTTATTCATTCTCTCAAGCTCTCCATCTCCTCGTCCCCCCCGTCCCCCCGTCTCTCTCCCTTTTCTATCCGATCCCTCTCCTTGTCCTCGTCTCATTTTTCTTTTTCCTTTCCTGCGTCTCCGTGCTTTGAAATCGTCGTCGGGGGGGGGGGGGGGGGGGGGGGGGTGAAGATGAGGATGAGGAAAAAAGGAGTGAATGTGACTTCCTTTTTAACTGCAAGGAGAAAAAAGAACAAAAGGGCACCAAAGGGAAAGACACTGGAATAGCATCTGTTTACTATTCCTCTCCAGTCCTCGGCAGGAGTGTTCAGATGTACGACATCCACTGAGCTGATATCCAAACACGCTTTACAATGGCCTCCCAGCAAACCCTTTAGAAGAGGCAACAACACGGTGTGTTAGTGGAACTTTCTCTCTGGTACCAAAGCGTTACGCGTTATATTTCACGTGTTGTGTTTTCACTGGAGTAAGGCCATTGTAAAGCACCCAAAGAAACCACATTTCCAGGGTCAACAACCACGACACCCTGTCATTCTCACACCGGCAGAGCCAAACCCCAGATGATGATCGTCTAACTAGCAGCGACGCATTCCCCCGATCTCATTTGGTTAACTCAGAAAAAAAGAAAAAAAAAGCCATAAAAATATGAAATCCACAAACTCGCTCCTGTGTTTGTGTCCTCATTATGAGGTGAGCCATCTGCTGCCGCCGACTTCTTTAAATACCTTCACCGTGGTTGACGCCTGGTGGAGCTTTGATGCTCTGATGCTCGATAAACAAGAGGCTTAAAGGGACGGTTCACCCAAAAACTAAACACATATCCAGTTTGGAAAATGCTCCTTTTGGAAGGAGTTTGTTATCCGTGTCTGTTTGGAGCAGAATGCATACATGTCTCTCCTTATGACACAATACCAACATTCAAACATTAACAGATTCTTTTAGTGTCGCCCAAGGCAGAAAGACAATCGACACAAATAAGAAGCGGAGGATGTTTTCTTGAGCTGATTTCTCTGCTTCCCTGCAGCTTTTCCCACAATGCAGGAACGCAGTCAGGCTGATGAGGCTGATCAACTAACAGCTGCTTTCTCTAACGGTGAACCGCCTCTTCGTGCATGTTGTTATGTGCAGCGAACTACTCGTGTAGGTATGCAAAGAAAACTTCAAGTTCAGCACAGGAAGGATAATCCTGATTTCAATGGAGAGAATGTGAAGCTGGAGCATTCAACAGCAGGCAAATATATTTATACACACACACACACACACACAGAAGGAATACTGTACCAATTATCTCACCAACCTGGGGATGAGAACGAGGCCTGCGTGGGATTTTCGGCTCACGGTTTTAGCGCTCTGTCTCGGAAACAAAGGACGTTCTCTCATCTGGAGAGAGCTGCTCAAATCCCAAATGATTCGAGAGGCACATTTTTTTGCACCTCTTTGTTTGTTGTGTAGCTGAAATGTGTTGATTTGTTGTGTGAGTGCATCCACGTGTGTGTGTGTGTCTGTGCATGAATTATGTATTGTTAGTCCGCAACTGGAGGCAACTGTATTCTGGTGCATGCACATAAAAAAAAAATCCATGTAGCTTTGGTGGCTGTTTTTTCTTTTTTTATGCCGGTTCCTTTGCAGCACTACACACACACACACACACACACACACACACACACACACACACACACACACACACACACACACACACACACACACACACACACACACACACACACACACACACACACACACACACACACACACACACACACACACACACACACACACTCATTCACAGAAAGCCATGGATCTTCTCTGTGAGATTGTATTCTCACGCGGAGACAAGTATTGGATGCTGAGCAACCAGCCCGGTGGAGACAAAGAGCCTCTCCTGTCGAGATGAGAATTAATGAATCTATTTTTCATGTCTTGTGCAAACAGCAGAGCTGCTGGAGGGCTGGAGAGGTGTCCGTCACACCCACCCGGGGGGGGGGGGGGATTGAAGCGCAAAATAGTTTGGGAGTTGGCGTTTTGAATTATTAGTGAAAGCAGAAGAATCCAGAGGACATTTTTCGGTGAAGGGACGACGCGGAGCTGAGTTATAGAAAACAATAAAACTCTGGTTGGCGAGCAGGAAGCCTTGAAGGGAGCGTAAAGGGACGATCGAAGGTTTCCCAACTCAAGAGTCACTTTTCTTTTGCAAACATGTCTTTCATAAAAAAGACCAGCGCTGTCATTGCCGAGAGCAGAATCTCTTAAAGATGCTCCACAGAGCATCACGTCATCAATGAAGTATGATCACGTTACATGTCACAGACCAACACACACACACTGTGGCTTTACGCCGCTGAACACAGACGGAGGCCGCTGTCCTTCCACAAACTAAAAGTGAAGCTTTCACAGTTCCTGCTGACGGAGGAGGTCAAAAGACATTATCCGCTTCATATCAAAGATGTCTTCTTAATATGGAAAACCAATTATTTCTCTCTTTCATACACTGACAAGTTCTCCCTCCTTCCTCCGCAGCTTCTGATCACGCTCACCAGAATGTCAGCAGCTCGGAGTGAAGCCTACCGTGTGACCTAGAAACAGAGCCGCTGACATTTGACCACATTCCTCTTCTGCTGTTTCCCCTTCAGGTACAGAAACCTGCTGCAGACACGTCCTCCATCATTTCTGCAGCTGAAATCATTCCTTTGACCTTTAACGGACTTCCTGACAGGTGTTGGAGAGTAACTCAAGACATCAAGTTATGACTACATGAGGCCCTAACTCACTCACATCAGTGGTTAGAAACTGATCAGCATGAAGTCTATTTATCCGTCAGCTATGTTCCACTTATTTTGCCGTTTTTGCAGGAAAACACATGAACTCATCCGGCTCCTGACTCTAGCAGAGCGCCACACGGCTGAGGGGTTCCTCGGTGGAAGCTCTCCAAGCGGATCGTAACTCCTCGGCTCCTCCCGGGTCGCTGGTGTAGCCGAGGCTTTGGCACGCTACGGCCTCTTCACTGAGGAATGCTGTCGTTGCCTTTCAGTTTAAAACTCTGGACAAAACCGAGCAAGTGTCCTTAAAGTGACAGACTGTAATGTGCTGCACAAGGGTCAGGATGAGGCTTCACTGGGCCAACGAAGGCTTCAGACTGCCTGGGAAACACTTCTTGGAGGTAAACATATTCTGACGGATGCTTTGCTCATTTTTTTAAGTAAAAATGTGAAATATTTGTTGCATGTTTCTGGCTTCTTAACTGAGGACCAATGAATATTTAAATCAGTGTCGGTTGGACAAAGCAAGCCTCACCTCGGCCAACAGGAAACTCTAATGTTCATTTTTCACGTCTTTCAGGAAACATTTGTAGCTCGTCATGTTTTCACGTAAACTAATGAAATTAGAGCCGTACGCGTTATATTCTTTATATTCAAAGCTTCTATTGAAACCTGAGCCTTCGTACCTGTAACCGGGCAGAAATACATGGCTTCAACACACAATGAACAGAAATGCCAAATATAAAGAGCTGCGCAGCGTTTCGAGTGTTGATTCAGAATCTGAATGTCGACGCTCTGCGTTATGAATTCCCTCATCGAATCGATACAATTATTCTTTGAGCCAATCAGAATGCAGGACACCAACGTCACGAGGTAACCCCTCACTACCTGAAGGCTTGCTTGTTGGCCTTTCGAGCCTCTAACCTGGTATTATGGTATGGCACCGTGTCAGCCCGTCCTCTGACTTCATGGTCCTGGCTCTGAGCCAGCAGCCCCGAGCAGGTTTACACCTCGTTTCCAGTTCAACTCTGCCAACAACCTTTGAGAGTTGGCGGATCCTAAACGTGTTTGTGTGCAGCAGAATGTGCTCAAAGCAAAACCCCCCCCCACAGTCTCATACGAGATGTGTCACCCAACACATTAAGACTCAAAAACAATGTCTTAGATCCATAATCACGTCTTCCATAATGAAGGGAAACGCACTCAGCACAGCTCATTTAAGTTCATGAATATCAATCTTCATTTTACGTGATTAGAGGAGCACGAGGCCGTTAACGGTGATAACTGTGTTAATCTCTGTTAATGAGGTTATGTGTTAATCACTGAATAAGTTAAACAAGTTAAACAGGGTGACAGAAAAGATGAGCACATGAAGTAAAACACACAAATGCTGAGTAGTTAACAGATGTAGAGGAGCAAGTAGTAGTTTAATACGCACATTAGACACAAATGGGTTTTTATCTAAAAGATAAATGTGGATTTCAGATCTGTAACCTGAGTTACACAGAAAGCTGTCATCAGCGAGCCGCTTTGAACACTTCCTCAAATGAATAATGAAGTTAAAGACATGTGCAGTTTAATTACAGAGTTGACAGACTGTGTCTCAGTTTGTCTGGCAGACAGTAAAACACGTTTCCTCAACAGGATTTGGGCATCAAGGCTTTTCCCCTGAGACAGCATGCTGTCGTTAAAGGGCTCATTTAAATAAAAACACCTCAAACACCTCAAAATACAAGTCAATGTCTTTGGAGCAAAGCTGCACATCAGAATGCAGAAGTTGAGAATACGACCCAAAGAATGAAGCGTTGAGTGCAGAGGACGATACCTGCTCCTCCACAGCAGGACCACAATGAGCTTAGCATCTTTAGCTAACGTGCTGAGAGCAGATGAGCGGTGGATTATCACGAGCCCCGTTTGGCACCATTGTGGAGAAAAAGTAAATGAGGTTGTTCACAGCTCTGTCTGTCAATTAACCCGAAACCCTGTTGGACAGCAAAGAGGTGAAGCCGTAGGAAAGCCTTCAACCCTCTGAGCACCATAACGGGAAGCCCTTTGAAACCCTGCTGAGCACACTGATGGGGAACCCTCGGACACCTGAAGCACTAGAACAGGAAACCCTCGGAGACCCTGCGAAGCACAACAATGAGAAACCAGTGGAAGCTTCGTTTGGCTCTGTGGGCTTCGGGAAAGTCTTAGTTGACCTTTTATCTTCAACTACATCACGGAAACAACCACTTAAACCCGAGCTGACGGAGGAAACTGTCGGCCCCCGTTTAGCCGTATGATGTTTAAGGACGGGGTCAGCTTCTAGCTCGATACGGTGCCACCGTGGAGCGTAGCGGCGTAACGGACCGCAGTAGATCGGAACAGATGGATAGGGTCGGGTGGTCGAAAGGATTTTTCGGGATGGTGGTAAAAAGTAATTGTCTGGAGCCACCAGATAAACAAAAACAAAGAAGAACCAACTGCATCAGCTGATATGACTCACAAACCATCGTGATCGGGATGATCTCTAAAGGATCCGGGGCTAGCCCTGTAGCACAACGTTAGCCGTATCCGGTCCTGTGTGATAGACCCCCCGACTGGCCTTGTGGACCCTGTTGGTCCCTCGAGAGGAAAGCAGGCTAGTGGAGGTACTTACCTTGACCCCGCGCTGGCTGAGGAAACAAGGAGACGAGAACGAAGCCCAGCAGGCCGAGGCTCAGTCTGACTGAGAACTGCATCCTGGAAGCAGCAGACGGGGGAGGGGGGGGGGAGGCACGACACACCTGGAGGAGAGGGGAGGAAGAGGTGAGAGGGAGGGAGAGGAGACGAGACAAGGGAAGGAAGGTGGTGAGGGAAAATGGGAGTAAGGAGAGAGGAAAGGAAAGAGCAAGTCAGAGGAGGAAAGACAGAGAGCGGGAAGGTGACGAGGAGGAGAATGGAGAAAAGGGAACGTGTGAGGGAGGTTGAAGGAGATAAAGGGAAGACGGGAGCAGGGAGGACAAGGAGAAAGAGGAGATGAAGGGACTCAAATTCTCGACATGGCACTTCATCAGTTATCCTAGAAGATTATGTTGCAATATTATGACAGTTCGATGTGAACCTGAATCTATTCTGGTCACGTTTGTGCAGCTACAGACAAACATTAAATGTGTTGTTTTTTTCTCTGCTGTAAATCTGTCTGAAAACATATTCATAAATAAAATCATGCACGGCTGAAGAAAAATAAGCGATTGTAAATATGAACAGATATTCGTCTCCGCCCCTCGATGATGTACAGACTTGTTCGCTTACATCACAGATTTCATGATCACCCCCCCCCCCCCCCCCCCCCCCCCCCCCCCATCAGCACAAAGGTCTAAATGATCTGAATGGATTAAGCTGCAAAAATAAACTTTTTATTAAGTCTTCCCCCTTTTTGTTTGCAGAATGAAGAATCTCATTATGACGCTTTAGACAAACTATCTGTGGACTAAGTTGAAGCTTATGAAGCAGATCGGTGTCACATACTGTACACATCAACCAGGACGAGCATTCCTGCAGGAGAAGCTGTATTCACAGGAGCTCATTGTGTGTTTTCAATGTCTCAGTAAAGACACACTAGATGTAAAAGGATTTAGACCTTTTGTTTGCAGCCAACTTTTAATTCCAGACGATTTTCAATAATTCATTGACAGGACAGTTAACTTGGCGTTTTCCACCATGTCGGTGTTGAGACGTAATAAAACCAGATTGAGGATTATAGGTGTGTTGAGAGCAGCCCCGTCTCAGCGCACCTTGAGAAGAAAACATTAAGAATCACTACAATACGCATGAAATAGTCCCTTCGGGGGCTCACAGCGTGACTGTAGATCACTGCCGTGAGTTCACGAGCTCATTACCACACCTGGTTTTATTTCTAACTCCTATAATAAACATGTAGAGTGTGAGCTCCTATCATTCACAGCCTCTAACCTGCATGTGAGGCGTCCTGTCTCTGTACCTGGTCAGCCCCTCTCTCACTTTAAGGTGCTGTAGTAAACACCTGCACCCTCCAGATGTTTGCTCAGATCACATCAGATATCGCTGCCAAACCACTTTTAGGTTATCGTAAATAAAAACAGCCGGAAGTTTTGTTTTTCCCCTTAATTGAAATGAGCACAGGTGAGATCTGCACCTCCGCGCCATCAGCGGCACGAGGTGGAGAGAAGAAAGGCTCCCGCGGGTCTTTATTAATGTGCAGATGTGTGCAGATGTGTGCAGAGTGAGAATAAAGAGCAGCCGTACCTTCTCGGATCACACGTTTCCGGGCTCCGCCGCTCTCTCCTCCGGACAAGCTGAACGAGAAGCTCACTTAGTCCCCAACAAGCGACTCTGAACCCGATCCACCAACTCTCCGCTCCGCGTCCGACAGGAGTCAAGCTGCAGCGAGAGGTGCACCTCACTACCGGTGAAGCATTTCAAAATAAAATCCACGCTGAGGACCAAACCCCCCCAAATCAGTGCTGCTAGTGAGCATAAGAACATCGGTTACTTTAATACTTTACGTCAGTCTTTTCTTTTCTTGCTGCTTTCTACTTCTACTCCACTAGAACCTGTTTAATGTGTAAATGTATCCGACAGCTTTAGTTCTTAGTTGCTTTTACAAATAAAGGTTTTTACATAGAAAACAAACAAAGCTTTTTATGATATAAATTAAGGTACAGCTGAAACAATTAATCAATCAATCAACTAATCTATTGACCTCCAGCTCAACCAACAGAAAAATGCTGCTTTTACATGAACGCATGAGTGAAAATAATCTACTTAATCTAACTAATAATTAGAACTAATAATCTAATAATCTAACTTCTTGCATATAATTTTACCTAAAGTGGCAACCTCGAAGATTTTCTTTTAAATAAATGTTAAGTCACGTCTATCTCCAAAGAAGCTAACAATTCAATTCCATTGTATTTGAATAGCCCAATATCAGGAGTTACGATCTGTAGAGAGCACAATGAGCCCACTGATAACAGTATTGCAATATTTATAAGAGGTATTGTGGTCTGAGTGTCTGTGGCGACAAAAAAAGCTGTATTGCAATGTTTTTTGCATCGTATACATAATTAGGAAAACTTGAAGCTCGTGTATCAACAAACAGCTTCAGATAAACTTTAAACATGAAGTAACGTTTTCAGCTCTTACTGACAGCAGACGAGGGTATTTCTACAATGGGGTATAAGTACTTTAACTTAAGTAAAATATCTGAATACTTCCTGCACCACTTTCAAACCTTTTTGCACGTATGGATTCATTTGACAGGTTTACATAAATTCGAGATTTTTCTTTGTTTGCTTTTAATTTGAAGGCAGATCTTCTTTACTTCCGGTGTCTCGTCAGCTGTCTCTGGCCAGCTTAACGCTGCTGGTGTCTCAGTTGAGACTTGCAGGGTGTTTCCCGCTCCATTCACCATGCAGCCCTGCAGCTATTCATTCCTTCTCCCTCGTTTAATGCGAGGCGAGGCGGCAGAAAGAAACGTGTTGAAAAGCAGCTCCAGTGTGTGTTTGTGTGACCTCTGGCTGTGTGTACTGTATGAACGCCTCAGGGCTGCTTTTAACACGCCTCTCTCTCTCCACTACTGGGCAGGTGTTGTAAAACCAAAAAGATTACAGAGAGAGGATCATGGGAGGAGAATAGAAACAATCTAGAAAAGGACAGTTTCTCCCTCAAGTTCATGGTTACAAAATGTCACAAAGACACTTTAAAAGTCCCGGTTGAGTTCATGTTATTATGTAAATGTGTTCCAAATCAGACCATTTTCTAAGTGATTTAAACACAAAATGCTGCAACACTTTCACCATAATTAGCTTTTTATTGTAATGTATTTGCTTCGTCAGCGTAATACAACGGGCCATGAAATCTTTTAAATCAGGAGGTCGTCGACCTTTTAGACATAAGGTGCCATTTGTTTAAGTTTTCTTCTTAACCAGCGTTAACGTTACGTTACATTTACGACACCACGTCAACATTTAGATGTTCTACTGTAATTTGATATGAGATCACTGTGCATGAAGGCTGCCATCTTTAAGAAAACATCCACGTCTGAGTTGAATTCATTGACGACCTTTCATCTATTTTGTTCATCAGAAATAAACGTAACAAAACCCTCCAGTGGTCCACACGCAGCAGGAGTGAGTCCTAAAACCAGGAAGTGACTCAGCATTTTTCGTACTTCTGGTTCCATCGTCTTAAAGTCTTTTAAATGTGTTTTTGGTTAGATTCAAGAAAAAAGGGGCTTTGGTTGACGCAATATTATAAATCCCACTGGTCTTCTTGGTAAGACCCGCCCCGTGCAGCATTCGAGCGCTATGATTGGCCGGGCTGAGTTGTTGCTCTGACCTGTTGGATGTCTTGACTCTACATGGAGGTCGAACCCGAACCAATCGTTTCAACACAACCAACGTTTTGTTCTCTGATATATTATAGATCATAAAAACCCTTCTGGTAAATTTAGAAGCTCTTATGAGTCTAAAAGAAGAGTCTAAAGGAGACGACTAAGCGTCCTCTCTAGGACACTAGTCCTCCTTTAGCTTAGTGGAGGAGACGTGAAGTCATGTGACCATGGTGGAGTTCCTCTATAGCCTAACGTTAGCTAACGTTAGCTTCTTACTTTACACTTCAAACATCATAAAAGTGTGTCTTATTTTTTTGTTGTTGTGCTATTTGTGTTGTTTTGACCTGCTGAGGGACTACAGATGGGAATTAGCTTAAAGCTATAATCTGGTACGGTGCATCAAATGGTGACATTTATGTTTTCAACTTTACATGATCCCCTTTATTAAAAATAAAATTGAATATATACATACACATACATGTATGTAATATATATATCTTGCTGAAGAAAATGTGTAAGTGTGATAAATGTTTGTTTGCTGCAGAGAAAATAATCTCCTTTTTTGTCAAGGAAACCAATGTGATGCTAACTTCCTGTGATGCTAACTTCCTGTGATGCTAACTTCCTGTGATGCTAACGTCCTATTTGCCTGCAGAAAAGCATCATCCCTGCACGTTATTTCATTAGCATGCGTGTGTTGGATCGCCTCCCCCTCCTTTAAAGCCACAGCGCGGTCCTTATCTCTGAGATAACGCGGAGCTTCAGTCTCTCTCTACCTCGGCTTTGTTTGCTGACCGTGTCGCCTGTAACCAGCAGTGGAATTGGAGGCCTCTGAAGTCTCTCAGATTATCATACTCATGAATATGTAACAGCAGAATTCAGATTTTTTTGTTCCTCCAAAACGGCTGCTTGAATAAACAGTTCCTCATCCTGAGTTCTCTTCAACAGGAGCTCAATCAATGTATTCATTTAATTACTGAGAAAAGCTCCTCGAAGCTCCTCGAAGCTCCTCAAAGCTCCTCGAAGCTCCTCCTACTCAGACCAACAAGAAGCCAAAAGTGATGATTTATTCACATTAATGTAAGTACAGTAGCAAACATTTCAATGTCAGAAAAGATATAAATGATGAGCTGGTTTTTATAATGATGGTAAAACGGATTAAAACTGTTTATGTGGAAGTTTTCCAAATCAGATGAACAAAGTGTTTCATTAACAATCAGTATGATATGATATACACATATGATCCCAATACACAACAAGTATTCTCTTGGAATGTCACAAAGTGTTTCATGGTGAACAATTAAAATATCAAAAGCAGCAAAACATCAACTCAACAGAATTCAGCATGAAGGAATAAATGAGCACCTCGTGTAGCGGAGAGCTGCTCTCTTTATCGCTTGCTGTTATGACTCATCTCCAATTCTCTGCTGCAAAAACAGCTTTTGCATTTTAGAAACTGGAAAATGAAGTGAGCTTTTGGGAAACATCTGACAGTGGACACTCTCTGGGTTTCTGCAATAAAGCTCTACCTTTATGAACACAAACACAGTCTCGTCCTCCGTGTTAATAAACCCCGAGGCTTATTCATGAGGCAGGAGGCGCTTCCTCTCACAGAAGATGTGAGTTTGTTCTTTTTAGCCACAAACGAACCGACTGAACGTGAAGATTCTAATGAACTTAAATTTCTGTTGCTGCTGAAACCGAAAAATACGACGCTGAGAATCACAGGTACACTCACACAGCATGACGGGGCTGAGAGAGTGACTGTGATCGAAAGTAATGATGCTGCGTGTGTGTGTGTGTGTGTGTGTAATGGTGTGTGTGTGTGTGATGTGTGTGTGTGTGTGATGGTGTGTGTGTGTGTGTGTGTATGTGTGTGTGATGGTGTGTGTGTGTGTGCGTGCGTGCGTGCGTGCGTATGCGCGTGTGTGTGTGTGTGTGTGTGTGTGTGTGTGTGTGCGTGTGTGCGAGTGTGTGTGTGTGTGTGTGTGTGTGTGTGATGGTGTGTGTGTGTGTGTGTGTGTGTGTGTGCGTGCGTGCGTGCGTGCGTGTGCATGTGTGTGTGTGTGCGTGCGTATCTCCTTAAATCCTTCCGTTTACATAAAACCTCGATGAGTATCAGATCACATAAAACGTATGAACGCTGCTGTGTTCACTGAAGGTGCGTCGGGGCATTCTGCCAAAAGGAGACTCTGCTGCACTGAATTAAATTCAAGGCACTTCATAAAGTCAGACCTTTCCTGCTTATGTTAAGTTTCTAAGGCGAGTATTAATGTCTCGTATTCTCTTTTACATCTTTATTGCATTCTGCAGGTCTGTGCTGCTGTCGGCCACATAAACCTGAGCGTAATAACACTGCAGTCGGGAGGTAAACCCACAGCAAAGAACGTTTTACGTGGCCTTCAAGTGCTCCTCATAAATCCACCAATCAATCCATCAAACTATATTTCATGAAGGTACGTGCAGTTCAAATTTCTTCACAGATGAACGACAAAAATAAGACGATGAAAACTACAGAAAAGACAAAAGATAATCAGCAACTTAACGATGATTTAGCGTGCGAAACAAAAAATAAAACAATAGGATTAAATAGAATAGAAATATATAATAACAGTGATAGTAGCAAAACAGCGTGACATAAAAACTAGATTAATAAAATGGATACAAATTATATACTCAAACTAAATAAAATAGTGATCAATAAAATGTAATTAAAAAACATTTAAAAAGAATAAAACTTGTGGATACAATGAAATAAGGGGATGAACATTAATTATCACATTTCTTAAATGTCTAAAAATAAAATGTAATATAATCTGAATAGGAAGGTAAGCCCTTAATAAAATGATTGTTGTTGTTAAACTCTCGCTGTCACGTTGTGTCTCTGATTTCATATTTACTCACACAGTACGAAGGTGTTCCTGGTTTTACCAGTAGGGGGCAGCACAACAAAAGTGTCTCTGCAGCTCTGGCTCCTCTTCCTGTCTGTTATCTTTGTCTTCTTCTGTGAAGGAGGACCTGTCTGTGTGGAACCACAGCTTCCTAACATGTCTGTATGTGACTCATGATATCACTCACACTCACATCCTCAGGACGATCGCAAACGATCCCTCATCTCAGTCCCTCATCTCAGCCCCTCATCTCAGCCCCTCATCTCAGCCCCTCATCTCAGCCCCTTCATCTCAGCCCCCTCATCTCAGCCCCTCATCTCAGTCCCTCATCTCAGCCCCTCATCTCAGTCCCCTCATCTCAGCCCCCTCATCTCAACCCCTCATCTCAGCCCCTCATCTCAGCCCCTCATCTCAGCCCCTTCATCTCAGCCCCCTCATCTCAGCCCCTCATCTCAGTCCCTCATCTCAGCCCCTCATCTCAGTCCCCTCATCTCAGCCCCCTCATCTCAACCCCTCATCTCAGCCCCTCATCTCAGCCCCTCATCTCAGCCCCTTCATCTCAGCCCCCTCATCTCAGCCCCTCATCTCAGTCCCTCATCTCAGCCCCTCATCTCAGTCCCCTCATCTCAACCCCTCATCTCAGCCCCTCATCTCAGCCCCTTCATCTCAGCCCCCTCATCTCAGCCCCTCATCTCAGTCCCTCATCTCAGCCCCTCATCTCAGTCCCCTCATCTCAGTCCCCTCATCTCAGCCCCCTCATCTCAGTCCCTCATCTCAGCCCCTCATCTCAGTCCCCTCATCTCAGTCCCCTCATCTCAGCCCCCTCATCTCAACCCCTTCATCTCAGTCCCCTCATCTCAGCCCCTTCATCTCAGCCCCTCATCTCAGTCCCCTCATCTCAGCCCCCTCATCTCAGCCCCTCATCTCAGTCCCTCATCTCAGCCCCTCATCTCAGCCCCTCATCTCAGCCCCTCATCTCAGCCCCTCATCTCAGCCCCTTCATCTCAGCCCCCTCATCTCAGTCCCCTCATCTCAGCCCCCTCATCTCAGTGGTGTTTCTGTGCAGCTCATCAGGTTTTTTTGGGATTCAACACACTCGCTGCTCCGGCCGCTTGTGTACATTCCATTTAATCGAGCCGTCCGCCACAATCACGGCTCAGCGAGCTGATGTCTGCTGCTGATGTTGGAGGCGACCGAAATCGTTGTTGAAAACACAGTTTGTGGAGCCGCAGCCGCGCTGCCACGCGCCATTTAATCTCCGTCATCACGAGGTGTCAGCACCTCTGGCACGAGTCCAGCGGCAGAATCAGCACTGGGCTGAATGTTCATTTCCTTTTTTTTCTTCTTCTGTGGTGCATAAACTGAAGGAGTCTTAAAGAGAGTCACCTCAGGCAAAAAAAACATTCTCTTCATTACGACGCTGCATTTAATGAGAGAAATCAATAATAGACCAAAGCTTTGACCTTCCCAGAAACCATCAGAAGAGTCCTGATGCTTTCCATTAGATTCAACATTAGAAAGGATCGTAACCTGTTCGCCCATCGAACATCGGTTTATTGGGACTGTTGGCCTGCAAACATCTTCTAGTGGTTTCCATTTAAAGCTGCATGTACAAGCTGCCTCCCAATGGTTTTATAATGGTTTCATTAAAAGATGCACTGGTTTCTAAATGAGGGTGTTGTTTTCCATTACAGTGGAACGATCCGTGAGCTACAAAAACCCCCAAAACAATGAGAAGAAGGTGTTTTTGCTTGACACAAGAAAAAGAATTCTGCCAACGGAAGAAGTGAGAACCCACTTGTAATATGTTCAGATGTAATATTTAGGTTTTTTCAAGATAAAAAAGATCTTTAAATTAGTTGGGAAAACTTATTTTGAGCTTTATTTCACGACTGTTATGAACTGTAGGAAGATGCATCGTCTAAAAACAGATATTTTGAGTAGTAATGAGACAAATATACTAGTAAGACTTTGAGTTTCTAATGATTGCTGTGTGTAATGGTTTATGATGGTATGTTGGTCTGCAGTTGGTCTCCAGTTGGTGCATGCTTGTGATATTTACTCCAGCAGTCTTCTCCGGTTGCTTTATGTTTGCGTTTGGTGTCTTTAAATAGAAATCATTTCACATATTTCATGCTAAAGTTCATCTGTTTTGGCCCATGATGCTGATGGGAGACGTGCAACACGCAGAAAGCAAATCTCCAGTGCATCTCTGGAGCTTTTCCACAGTTTGTCTTCTTCTCTGAATGTGTCTCTACAAGCTCGGAGTTCAAACCAATCACCTGGAATTTTCTAAAATCACCTGGAATTTTCAGGAATGCCATGTTGTCCTACTTTTCACTGAGACCAGAGGAGAGTAGAGAACGTTTGAACTGGGGTTGATGAAGAGGCATTAGCACGTTTAAGTAATGAAAAGCTAAACTGGTGGCAGTATTATTTACTTTGCCCACCAGCTGGATTTTGGGATTTCATGAGATTACACAAAAATCCATCTTTTCAGTCCATCTGGTCCAAACCACCTGTGAGGGTCTGCTTCTGTTTGTTTAAAACGACTGTAATGAGCTTCTTTATGAGACGATGGGTACCGAAATACCCCACGACCTCTCCTACACAGGAGCAAGACACACAGACTTTATAGTAGTTTAGCCTCTATTTGTAGTCGTTTTGTGCCTCTTTTGAGTCACCTTGTGTCTCTTTAAAGTTACTTTGTGTCTCTTTGTGTCATTTGTTGTCTCTTTGTTGTTGATTTTGTGTCTTTGTAGACCATTCGAGTCTCTTTGTATTCATTTTGAGTTTTGTGTCTCCTTGTTGTTGCTTTGTGTTTGTAGTCACTTTGTGTCTCTTTTCCATTTTGTATCTCTTTAAAGTAGTCTGTGAGAACTTTACAGTTTTCCATTAACGGGTTCTCAGGTGGTTCCGTGTAAACGAACCATCTGGTGTTGGGTTAAAGTAGAACCTGAAGGTGAAGCAGGACCTACTGTAACCTCTCATCCTCCAGCGGTTTGTGTTCTTGAACCTTACAAATGACCTTTTGAACCTAAACTTTGACTTTCTTTTATGAATTTGCTAATAACCATCAATCACTGAGGATTCCCTGTGATGACACCAGAGAATGTGAGTAATGATAGTGATCTTCTTTCTTTCCGTCTTCACAGATTAAAGGATTTACACTCGTTTTACGACATGATGTTGATGTTTGGTAAAGAAAAAGGGAATATTTTTGTGTCCTGATTGCACATTCATTCATGATAACTCTGCCTTTCCTTCTACCTTTATCGGTTCACTCCCACCTCTCTCAGCCACTTAAAGGATTAAAGTATGTCAATGTTGGGTTTTCAGCTCGTTTCTGCTGCACACAAGCGGCTGAAAAACACCGCTGCTGCATGTGTGATCTGACCCAGGAACAGCTCAAACACAACACACAGACTGCACCCAGTTCTACCAGGATTGCCTCAAACTATAACCGAGTTCATCAGAATCATTTAAAAGATGCTAATAACACGGCCTTCAGATTAAAACATTTGACATCTGAAGGAGCTGGTTTACCTCTTGCACTAATCTTACATGGACACCTGAGAATAAGCCGAGCACAGCAGAGACGTGAACATGTTGGACAAACAGGCAGGAACAATTCTGACTTTAAGCACAAACAGGTGCTGCCACCGCCTGGTAGAGCTGCAGACTGACGCGCTCATCACGTGAAACTGAGATGTTTCAACAGCTGAATGTGAAGCAGCTCTGACCTCCACTTCACCTACAAACCCTCAAACCGTTCACCTCACATATGACTTTCGGACTCTTATTTTTGTCTTTTGTTAATCACTTGAGATTTCCTGAATCGACAGAAGAGATCGTCAATCAATATTTATTTGTATTTATTTATTTTTTCACATTAGGAATGCAACGCAAAGTAGTTTCACAATCAAAATCAAACAATGACAGGAACAGGTGGAGAAATAGAAGAGAGAATGTAAAGCAAGCATTTAAAAGCCACAAAGTTAATACTTAAAGAATAGAAATGACAGTAGTTTGTTAAATATATATATAAGACTCCGATAGGCTTGTTGTCTGCATGTAATTCTGCACTGCACAAGTGAGACCTATTTTCAATAAAGATATTTAGTTTCTTAATAAAATCCTCGGCGCTTTAAAACAATATCCAACCGTGATTCCACAAACTGCTTCTGTTGCAGCCGTCATTAAAGATGCACGAGGAGCCGAGAGACTCACTGAGTCGCCCGAATCCCCCCGCAGAGAGCAACACGCCGACACGCTGAGAGATATTTCACCGTTATCAAAATCTGGAGTCGACTGTACACGAGAACAGAGAACACAGCAGCGGCACTAAGGCATAAAAAGATAAAAGGAACACAAACAAAGCTCTTGAGTTTAAGTTGTTGATCCACCTTCACACACAGAATCTTCACACTCCTCACTTCCTTTCTGGGAATCAGACGTCGCGGATGGAAAAGCAAACACAGCGGAGGAAGGGGGGTACCGAGGAGCCACATGCAGGTAATGTGTGTGTGTGTGGAGGAGGCACTGAGGTGGCACACGGGGGTTAAGAGTCCAAACCGCCCCAAATGAAGGAAAACACCGAAAACACCGCCGTGTCAACAGCGTGATCACTTCCACGGAGACTTTCTAGGACAACACTACGCAGGTGTGTCTCAAAAACACCTTCAGATAAATACAGGACCATTCGTCTCCGCTTCATGATGGATTAGTATGAAGAGCTCGTCCGGTTCAGGACAGTTTTTCTGTTTCCTGTCACAGACATTTAATCTTTATTTACCAAAAAAACAACATGTTTCCAACCAAAAGTTTTACATTTAGAATAAAGCTTATTTGAAATGAACAAAAGAACAAAGACAATAGCGCCTCCTGCAGGAACTCTGTCAAATAGAACATGAGTAGAACTGAAATATCCATTCAAATCAATGTAACAGGGCGGTCAGAGGGGCGGACATTTTTTAAAGTGCGCCGTTGCCATTGCAACCGTTTGAAGCCGCCAGAAAGAGCGCCGGGCTTTCATTGTTAATTTGCATCGAGGCCAAACGATGGAATTACAATTTCAGGGTCTATCGTGTGATGCCATTTGGGCCCAAAAAAGACCTTTTCCCATAGACTTCTATTGAGAAAGAGACGTCTGTAACTCAGCGGATAATTCCTTTTTTAGGTAAAAAACTTGATTATCCCTTATTTAAATCTTGAAAGTTGTGAAATACAATAATAGCCGAATACACAGTTATTTTCGTTCCTTAAGTTCACGTTTATGACCGAGTGCTGGGAGCAGAAGGCAACCTCCGGTTCAGCCGAGTGAGGTCAACGCTTCATGTGTTAAAGCTGCATTCTCTCTAGTGTCCACCAGGGGGCGACTCCTCTGGTTGTATAGAAGTCTATGAGAAAATGACTACTTCTCTCTTGATTTATTACCTCAGTAAACATTGTAAACATGAGTTTATGGTTTCAATCTCTAGTTTCAAGTCTTCTTCAATACAGCATGATGTTCATTTACCAGAGACGTATACGGCGTCTCTACGTCACTCCTCCTCAGTCCAGATATGGTCACTTCCTGTTCACTGGTTGAAAAAACAACAACATGGGCAACGGCCGTAATCCAAGATGGCGGCAGCGAAATCACCGAACTTGAGTCAGTGTCTCTCTCATTGCTCAGTGGTCGGTCTCCTCCATCACCTCCATCACCACCGTGCTGGGTCCGGTGAGGATCAGGTGGCTGACGGTCCGGTAGTCCAGGTTGAGGACGCTGAGCCCGTTGAGCGAAACCACAAACTGACAAACCTGCAGGCGAAGAAGAGAGCGAAGCGGTGAGAGGAAGAGGAGTGAGGGAGGGAAAGACTGACTCACTTGTAGAAACCCAGTCGCCCGAATTTAGTTTTTAGCTTTCTGCAAACCACATGTGGACGTTTCTGGATCATGCTTACAGAAACGCGCAATGCAACAAAGTTAACGTTGTGAAATGATTGTCTTGGTTTTGGCAACAAAACTGGCAACAAAAAAATTGCAATACTTATATATTTGCAGTATTACTAACTGCTGTGTTACAAACAATGCACACAATTCTGAAAGCATGTTAGTGTGGAACTTCGGCCGCAGCCAAAGACTCCAGACTGATGAACTCTGAACACATTTCATTTATTTTCACTCAGATTTAAATTCTAAATCATCCAGGACTGGAATATTTTGGATTGTTCCTTTAGGTTAAAAAAAAACATCCTGGTTTGTGTTAAAATAGGAACGTAACGGCCGAAACTGAACAATACAACTACCGTAAACGACACCAACAACCGCCCTCAGCTGTGTTAGTCAACTATTGTTTTCTCTTGGGACATGAACAGCGGTCTCCTGGGTGAAAGTCCTACATTTCTTTAACCCATCTACCAACGTATTTCAACCTGTCCGTGGTTTGCAGAAACGGACGATGCGTCACTAAACATGCTTCCCTGGCGGCGGTGGACGTCCATGATGGAGCTAAATATGATTTACGGGAAAGTTCAAAGGAAACATCAACCGCACATTAACCGTGTACGAGGTCCACTCAATTTTAACGGCACTTTTCTACTCACAAATTACTCAGAAACTCTGCAGAATGAATGAATACATAATAATGCTATTACTGTTCCTATACTACGAGATGCCACATCCACACAAACTATTGAAATGAATAGGAAAACCCCAACTTCTCTTTGCAAATTCAGCACACGTCTTTACATGATTTCACTCCGTTTCCTTCAACTACATTTCCCACGATGCCTACCTTCATCCCGGCGGCAGCGGCCGGGCCGCAGGGCTCCACGGCCTGGATGTGACACGGACGGTTTCCTCTCACCACAAACCCCCAACCCACCGCGTCGCCCACGATCTGCAGACGCACAGAGACAAACTGTAGCAGACGAGGCTTCAGTAAAGTCCAGAAGAACTCGACCGACTCCACCAATAAACATATGGAAATAAAAGAACTTATGTGGGAGTGAACACTTGCAGGCTGTTGTTAAATCAGAGATGCAGAGTTTATTTGGGGCAGTTAAGGCTTCATGTGCCTCCTGGAGACCGTTGTTCTTGAGAAGAGCTTCTCGGCTTAATGAAAAAACCTTTTCTTTTCCTCCCTGTTCACTGTTTAAGGAGGATGAATTGTCAACGTACTGTGAATGTTTTCTTGATGTAGGGTCCTCCTGGTCTCTGCAGCTCCTCTGTGCTCACCGGCCTCTTCAGCACTAAACACCAAAACAAAAGTAAAGAAGGTCAAAATAAATGCAGACACTCATTGGATTGTGGATGTTTTGAAGCCTTGAGGCGTTTTTTTTTTGTGCAACCCTGTGAACAGGAAGTGACCATATCTGGACTGAGGAGGAGAGACGTAGAGACGCCGTATACGTCTCTGTTAGAGACCTGTCAATCACTGTGTAGCCCCGCCCCTAAAGCGTCCCCTGCTTTATGGTCTGTGTGACTCTAAATGGACCATCATTTACTAAATGAACATCATGCTGCATTGAAGAAGACTTGAAACTAGAGATTGAGACCATAAACTCATGTTTACAATGTTTACTGAGGTAATAAATCAAGAGAGAAGTAGAGTCATTTTCTCATAGACTTCTATACAACCAGAGGAGTCGCCCCCTGGTGGACACTAGAGAGAATGCAGCTTTAACACATGAAGCATCGGCTTCACTGAAGAACCGCTGTTTGCCGCCAGACATAAACATCACATCCATGTTTTTACCTGATTTGGGGTTGTAGAGCACCGGGGAGGAGGAGGAAGAGGAGGAAGAGGAGTTGTTGGATGGGCTGACTCTTCTTCTGCTGTATCTGCTGCCGTCACTGCAGCTCCTCATCCGGGCTCCTCCCTGACCTCCTGCCACCTCCTTCGCCTCCTTAGAAGGACCCACTGACGGAGGGAGAGAAAATCATTATGAGCTATTTTACATTTTTAATAACCAGAATCCAAACTGACCCAGTTTCCTCTTCCTCAATTCATCTTTAAAACGATCGCGTTTCCGTTCAAACGCGTCTTGATAAAAAGCCGACGCGTCCTTAAATACAGAGATAACAACGACAAACAGGACCTTTAACAATCTGTGACTTCACCTCTGATCCATTTAAATGAACTTCTAGTGAGCTTATGAAGTGCTAAACCTTTTATATATATATATATATATATATATATATAAATGTGCGAATTTTCTCATATTTGTGTTGTGGCCTTTGTGGTGGCTTTCAATCAAACTTGATGTATCTATAGCACGAGTCATACACCAACTACAAACGATGAACATAAAGAGTTAAAGAAACAAAGTTGAACTAACAGAAACAGAACAGGGTCAATTCATGTGTAAATGCTTCAGAAACAGGAAGTCTTAAACATCGACATTGGAGTAAATATTTTGCAGCAGAATCAAATCGTCTTCAGGATGTTCAGCCTTTGTTTCTTTGTAATGCTTTTAATACTTGACTTCTCTCTTTACTGGGTTTGTACAAAGGCAATAAAGTAGTCCATGAATCAGAGCTATGAGTTTACAGTTGAATAGAATCCCTCCTCTCTGTGGGGGAGGTCGGTTTATTGAGTCGTGCAGGTTACAATCAGAGCGTTGAGCATGAACGCCTCCGTGCGTGTTATAAACAAAAGCTTAAACCTGCGTAGTTACAACCAGACAGAGACGCTGCTTATGGGTAAATACTAAAGCCAACACAGACTTCCAGCTTCACATGGGGGGTGCAAACCTGGACCTCCAACACACTCTCACCTCTCCTACCGGCCTCCTCTCAAGTCTGCAGCGTCATAAAGACGCCACGTCTAAACATCAACAGCTCAGAGGACCGACCTACAGACGACACACACACACACACACACACACACACACACACACACACACACACACACACACACACACACACACACACACACACACACACACACACACACACACACACGATGAAGTTAACCTGCTGTTGGGTGAAACGTGTCCTTCGTCTTGTCATAACAACAACTTCTTCCTGTTCAGGATAATCATCGATCCACTACTTCCTCTTGTCGCCATGGTTACTGTACCGTAAACACGACCATAATGATTTCTTAAAAGGTGTGTGTGTGTGTGTGTGTGTGTGTGTCAGTGAAACAATGATCCTGTCGGGTCAAACGTTCTGTTAACAGCAACACGTTTACTTGCGTGTTGTGTGAAGTAAATAAACGTGTTTTAATTATTATTTATTTATCTATCTATATATAAATGTATCATTTCTCCACAAAGAAACAAGTTTCGTATACGCATCATCTGACGTTTAACAGAAACCGGTTTTTAACCAGATGTCAGAAAGTGTTTGAACGCTCTGATGATGTAACAGAAGAGTTTGTGAGAACATGTGTCTGTTAGACTGACGCGTTCTGTTCATTCACCAGCAAACACGTGATTCTGATCATCGTACAACAGCATGAAACGGATGTTATCCACCTTCATACCGCTTCTGATGATGAGGTCATAACCTCACCTGGGCCAGGAAAGAGACTCGCAATGTTAATGACATCATCGTGGTGAAGCAGCGGTTGAATCAAACCAGCAGCAGGGCTGTGTGTGTGTGTGTGTGTGTGTGTGCACCGCTACTCTGTTACCCAGTAAGAGGATAAATAGAAAAGATTTCTCATTTTAAATGAGATTTACCACAACATTAAAGAGTGTCCTCAGTTTAAAACAAGGCGACATTGAGCAACAAGTGACCCCGACTAAAGCAGAAAATGCTCTTTAAACACTGTGCGGCTCTTTGTAACGATGAGGATATTCGTTGACCTCTGACCTCTTCACTACACCATCAGCTAAAACAACGGCCTCCTGACACTGAAACCAAAGCGGTTCTTACCGGCTGTTCGAGGTCCCATCTCTCAGTCGATCGTCCGGCCGCTCAGAAGAAGAAGAAGAAGAAGAAGAAGAAGAAGAAGAAGAAGCTTGAACCGCTCCAGCAGACGGACGGACAGTCGGTCTGTTTCTGTTCTCAGTCAGCCGGTCAGTGAAACGCGTCAGTGTGTGAACGGCTCTGAAAGAGAAGGTAGTCAACAGGTGAGAAAAAAAACACACAGTGTGTGTGTGTGAGCTAAATATTAAACCCTTAAACAAACAAAGCGACTCTGTGGAGGAGGAGGAGCAGGAGGAGGAGGAGGAGGAGGAGGAGGAGGAGGAGGAGCAGGAGGAGACACATTTCCAGGATTTGTCCTCTCTGCGTTAGTGAAGTAATATGACTTTTTTTTATTATTTAATTGTTATTATAGACTATTTAATTTGGATATTTATAAACATTTAGATTCAAAGAACCTTTTGCTTGAAGATGCTTTCTGTGAAATCTTCTTTATCTTTTAAAAATAATCATTTGTGCTGATTTTTCTGTGCAGATAAGAACAAACAGAAAGCTTCTCTTTGTTCTCATTATAGCAACAAATAATATTCAAAAACAACTTTTGAATAAATGATATCAAGCAAAACATTAAACCTGCAAATGATAAAGAATGAGATTCATTTAAAGATGAAATGTTTTCAATGAGGCCTTCTGTGTTAAAGCGTTCCCTCAGCTTTGGCTGTTAGGCATCAATGTGTGGTTTCTCCTTTTCACATCTGACCCAGAACGGACGGAATGACGTCAGTATCACTGTTTAACCTGCTGTCCTACTGAGAGGAGCGCGGATTTATCCATAAAACTCCTGCATTGAGCAACTTTAGATTAAAAAGGCTTCTTTATACAAACAGAATGAGACGTATGATGATAGACCTGAGCTTCGGCCCGGTTGCCATGCAGACTGCAGGAGGCTGCAGCTGTGGAGGAAAAGGAAACACAAAGATCACTTCTGCTCCGCCGGACGGAGCGAAACGCAGAAGCGGAGACGTTCCATCAACAACAGCGCAGACGGAGCAGCAGCTGCTTTCTAAAGCCTCGTGTTGTGTTTTCTGTCACATAAATATCTTTTCAATGAGAAAATAACAGTTTAGTGTTTAACTATAAACAGCGTTTTAAAACATGTCTGAACCAGTCAGTCGTCTGGACAACGTGGCTGAGAATGACAACCAGGAAAAACGCAGCTAACAACATCAACAACAACAACAACATCATCACCATCATCATCATCATCATGCTGCAGACAGAGCAAACAGGCTTCTGATAAACACACATTCTTCTGTCTGCAGCAGACCACATTCCTCAGAGCTGAGCAGCGATCGATCAGCTGTTTCAGTTCCTTATCAGGAGTCAACAAGACGATCCATCAGGAAACCGTTAGTTCTAGATGTTTGTGTTTACTCAGTGACACACGTTCATTAACACCTTTCATTCCTTTCTTCTTGGTAGATAACAAAGTATTCTACGAACAGTGAACGTGTTTGTAACTTCGTCCCGATTATTAACATGTGAGCATGTTAGCATGCTGACGTTAGCATTTAGCTCAAAATACCTGACGTTGGTTTTGTAGTTGTTTTTCAGACCCGGTCACGTGACGCTGTACGTTTACTTCGTCGTTGGTCCCGATATCTTTTCTCAGTGTTTGATATTATCCTTTATTATAAAGTGAGCTATAATAGTTTTATTTTATTAAATATTCTAATAACGAAATACTACTGATTGCAAACTCAAAAGTCAGAATTTTGACAAAGTAAAGTTTGTAAATTAAATATTTAGTTAGGTTCAGGAGAAGACTTCTTGTTGCTCACGGAGATCAAACAGCTGAAAGAAGCCGTTTGTTGGATTAGACCAGCCTGGACAAACAGACATGTTGAAGCTGGTAAAAGCTTTAATTCAATGTTTAAAGATTACTAACTCGTCTGGATTTTTGATAACATCGGTTGCAGAACAGTCTTTAGGAAGCAAACGTTTACACGTGAGCGTCTGGGTCCTGATCTACCCGACCGACCGGCTCCACTGCCAACGAATAAAACACAAAGTCAGCAAAGTCTCTTGACCTTTGACACAGTGACTCCGTGAGCTCTGAAGGTCCCGTGGCAACACAGCAGCATGTCTGTGTCACTTACTTTATTTGTTTGCTCTCCACTTAGAAACAAATGCAATTCAATGGAGAGCAGCAGATGTTAACGGTACGACTTCATCACAGGTCAAGGCTCAAGTGAAGTCCTAAGTTTCACGTCCAGGAGGTGACATCATCTCTTCGGCTTGGACTTGGGCTGTTTTCACCGGACACCTCTGGTGCTCACTTGATTAGATTACGTTGCCTTCACACGTGGCTCATATCTGGTTCTTTTCTACAACGAATAAAGCTGTTAAATCCCATTATTCCAGTTCACAGTATAGAAACAGGATATTAACTCATTAGCAGCTAGAAGCTCAGTGCCGGCGCAGGAAAAGGTCTGATGAGCCCACTGGAGTGAAAGGTTACAACAGAGTTTGATCAAACAGCGAGATACACTTCCTATTGTTTAGATACACTTCCTATTGTTTAGATACACTTCCTATTGTTTAGTGTCTTATTGATCAAGGGGAGAGTTGAACGGACTTTCCACACGACGATAATTGAAAAGGTTATCCAAATAAAAAACTAGTCAGCTAGTTTGTTTCTTTAAATTACATTTTTCTGGGATGTTTTTCTACTTTAGCAGCAGGTAAACTATCTATCTATCTATCTATCTATCTATCTATACATAGTACTTCTTCACCTTTGTCTTTGTGTCTCCGTGCTGCTTTAGCAGGAGGATACAAAGCATATAGAAGTCTATATGGAAATAAAGTAATTGGATTACAGTCACCGGAAGTACAAAACATGTTAGGTGTGCCTTATATTTCATAAACGGTAATACCAAGTTATTGTGAGGGAAATGTCTTTAATCTTTGATTTTTGGGTTGCTGGGGGGAAAAGATAATCCTGCCCAATGACACACATTTGAGTTCAGGACCTCCCCGACAACACACATGCTGAAAATCACACGTTTACAGTCTGAATATAAAGATTTCCTAAACTAAAAGTTCATAAAAACATTCTTTTAAAAAGTGCAATACAAAAAAAAAAAAATTGCGTGAAATGAACTAAATGGTTTCACCATGTAGACAATCAAGTGTTTCAGACGACTACGAAGTGAAAATATCTAATTAAACAACTAAATGGTTTCTCCCGTGTTGACAGTTAGGCTTTGTCTCAGATGACTTTGATGTGAGGATCATTTACTACAAACTAACTAAATAAATGGTGTCTCCCGTGTAGACAATCAAGCATTGTCTCAGACTACTACGTCTTGTGAATCCCGTAACTACAACCTGAACAACTAAAGGGTTTCTCCCGTGTCGACAAACAACGTGTCATCTCATTTGGTGATTCAGTGCAAATCTTTGACCTCAATTGTTCCTCGCTTGTGGGCAGTCAGGTGACGTTTCAGACTACAATGTTGAGTGAATCCTCTCCCACAGACCACACAAGTAAACGGTTTCTCCCTCGTGTGGACGACCATGTGTTGATTCAACAGTTCCTTTTGTGCAAATTCCCTTCCACACTCTGAACAACTGAACGGTTTCCCTCCTGTGTGGCTCGTCAAGTGTTGATTGAGATTACCTTGATGCAAGAATCCTTTACCGCAAAACGAACAACTAAACGGTTTCTCCCCAGTGTGGATGGTCATGTGTCGCGTCAGACTACCCTGTTGTGTGAATCTTCTACCACAAACTGAACAGCTGAACGGTTTCTCCCCAGAGTGGGTTTTCATGTGTCTAACCAAACTGGCACCGGAACTTAAACTTGTTTTACAAACTGTGCAGCTGAAACGTTTTCCATCCGAATGAACTCCTGAGGGTGAGAGTTTCTGCAGACGTCCCCCGTGGCCAAAACGTCTAGCTCCTTCCACACACCCAGTATTACATTCATCATCATTTACAGGTACGTCATTGTTTTGCAAAGGGTTTGGACCTGACGGCGGTTCCCCAGTCTCCTCCCAGTCACTACTGCTGGCATCAGTCTCAGATTCAGAGGAGGATGAAGTCTCGTCATCGGTCTCGGATTCAGAGGATGAAGTCTCGTCATCGGATTCAGAGGATGAAGTCTCGTCATGAGTTGCTGGTTGAAAAGGACCATCTGGACCCGAGTTACTGGCTGATTCTGAACCGCCACGGTCATCCTCATCGGCTTCTGTTTTCAAACGCTCTGCCCCTCTGTTGTCCTCAGTGTGGCTCTCGTGAAGCTGTGAGGACTGATCCCTCTCATCGACGTCCTCGTCAGTCTTCACAGTGACCAACGTAAATGGGAAGTTGATATAGATTTCCTCCAGCCCTTGGAGCTGCTCTCCCCCCTGAATGAAGAGTTCCACCTGCTCCTCTTTAACGTGTGGAGGTTCTGGATCCTCCTGGTCCAGACTGAAGCTCCACTCCCGCTGCTCGGGGGGAACCTCTTCTTTAACGACCAACGGCTGCTGGACGTCTGTGGAGAACATACGGACGCGTCTTAAACTGTGATTTCATGTTAACATATGAATCACTGACACCACTGCTTTCTGTTGCACATTTAGTAAAACATATTTAGACTTAATTCAAACTACAGCCTGTTATGTGTTCTACCTGGCTGTGAGACATAGAGGTAAACAGTTATTCCTGACCCGTCAGACGGTTTGTTACACAGAATCATCTGAGAAGCCGTTTGTTTGGAAAAGGGCAGGCACTTTCAAAAAAATTCCTGGCAGGTGATTGGAGGACCAATCTGTCAATCAAACTTGCCGAAACCGTCAGGAGAAGAGCGGGAAACATATTTTCCATTAAGAAAAGCCTTCATCGTCATTCTTTGCTCTACTTTCTATGAAGAAATATTCTCCAGTTCTGACATTACTGATGCTAATGCAGCCTCTAGGCTGATACTATATAGATTAAAAAATACACAATATAGAGATTTGAGGTTTCTGCCCGACAACGATGAAGTATGAATCGGCTAAATATTGTTTCAAGAGCAGCAACAGTTATGTTTACACCAGCAAGGCCACGATAACAACTATCTACAAAGAAATGTCAATAAAATACGTCACATTCCTGACATCACAATACAGTCAAGATTAGAGAGAATGAAGAACACAGAGGTCAGTATCAGTACCTCAAAGTACCATAAATACATTTATTTATTCATCGGATTAATCTATAACAAAAATAATCATTAAATTAATCTATGATGAAAACAACCATTAGATTATAGTTCATGAGCTCCACCTCAGTTTAAAAAAGTGCTTTACATTAATGCACCAGTAACAATAATCTAATCATGCAATAACTATTATAATATTTCTACTTTTAATACATGTTCGTGATTAGACTTAACTCAACGTTGCCTATTGTCACCAAACGTTAGGAAACATGTGAAATGCAGGACTTTTTAACGTACTTTGTGGAAGTATTCCGATCTTTTATTGCAGTAAAAGTACTAACACCTGAGTGAAAATACTCCTCTGGTGTATACTGTGAGGAATCAATCAATAAGACTTTATAATAAATCACCTCTGGCCAAATAAAACACAACTACACTATTGGTTGAATATTTGCACTATTGTTTAGTTCATTTAATGTTATTCTTTTTCATTGTATATATTGTGCATTTGATATTTAATATTTGTACTCCCGGGATTAATAAAGTATCTGTCTGTCTGAACAGGCAGCGTGAACTGACCTGCTTTAGTCTGAAGTAGTTTCCGTTGTCGCTCGTTCTCCTCTTTGGAACGAGAACGTTCCTCCTCGTACTCTGCTATTGTTCGTTCAAACAGACTGAATATCTCTTCAGCAGCCGCAGTTAGTCGCTGGTTGACTAAACATCTCAGCATTTGGACTTTAGACATTTTCACACGACTTCTTCTCCGTTAAAAACCCGCCGTTTACTTTCCATTAAGCGCTAACAAGCGCGGTGTCGCTAACCCGTCGGTCTGCTTCCGGATAGCATGATAGGCTAACTTCGATAGCTTTATAGACCCCCAGGAGAGGTAAATAAAGCTAAAAATGTCAATTGTCAGTCGCGCCAAATAGCAACATCCGGTTCCGGTGTGACTTGGTTCTTCTTCTTCTTTGATGGTTTACGTCAGTTTGCATCCAGAATGTCGCATTACTGCCACCTTCAGGTCTTTATTATCCCCTTCTTCTTCTTCTTCTTCTTCTTCTTCTTCTTCTTCTTCTTCTTCTCCTTCTTCTTCTTCTTCTTCTTCTTCTTCTTCTTTCAGTTTATTGGCGGACTACAAACCAACGTTTAAGGTGCATTCCGCCACTTACTGGACCGGAGTGTGTAACGTCATGACTTTATGACAGTTATCATTTAAACACAATAATAATATTATTTATAAATAAAATAAAAAACAAACTAAACAAAACAAAAAATGTAAATAAAGCCCTTTTAGCTGAACTTGTTTGTCCGCTGTCTCTCTGCCCTTCAGTCTTTCTCTCTCCACACTGAGCTTCCTCCGCTCTGTCAGCACATGTTCAACAGTTGCACATCTCACATTTATTCCACTCTGTCTTTTTCATGATGTATAACCTGTCTTGGATTAAAGGTCCTCTTGACGTTGATCACTTTTATTTTGATTCCAACAAATCCTCTTTTGTCTGCCATCCAACCAACCAACCATATATTCATCCATCCATCCAACCAAGCAAACACGCATACAAACCAACCAACCATTCACCCAACCAACCGTTTTATTTCTCTTGAATGTTCGTCATGTCCCGCCGGCTACATAGTGACAGTCCTCTCCTCATAAGCTACTGTGTGTCTCATTGATTTCAAAGATTTAGTAGAAGAACATCATCTTATTGTAGTATAAAGAGGACATATAGCAGTTTTCCAGTACTGCTTTTAAGCCTTCGAGGTAAACCTTTGTGTATTTTGTGCCTCTGTGTTTTATTCCCATGTATCAGCTCTTGTTTACTGTAACGGAGATAAAGCTGCCCTCTGCTGGAGAAAAGCTTCGGACACGTTCAAGTTATGTTTTATGAACTCCCCTTGTTGTCTTTCCTTCCTCTTCAGTGTTTCTCACAGCTTGTTACCGTCTTCTTCATTGCCTTCGCTCTCCTCTGTATCTCTGCTAACAAATATACTTTTTATATTTGAAGAACTACAAATATAATAAGCCTTTAAAGTCCTCAGAGTCAATGATGCTTTATCAGAAAACATGTGAAAATAGAAATTTGGATATAAGGAAATGAGAATGGTTCATAAAAGTCTTATGTAAAGATGATAACATCTCAGGTCATATTCTGTTATCAATGAGTATATTTCACATGATTGTTCTGTATTTCTGCCCCTCGTAAAGCTTTAGCACCCGTGGTTACCAACAGAGAGCGCCAGTGTGTAGGCAGTTTATTTTGTGACCCCTAATTCACTTCCTTTTCCTCTTTTCTCTCTGGATTCTCCAAAATAAGGTTGAACGGCTGCACATGGAGAAGATGTACTTCATGCAGATGTCGTCAATGACTGAGAGATTCAAGATTCTGTGGTTTTATTCGACGCATGCTCATTTGCAGCGTGGCATACTTAGGATGTGTTAAAAGGTTACTCTGCAATAAAAACACTGAGATTAAATACAAGCATTAGAAAAAGAAATGTAGACGATGACAAAAAGCAAAGATAACAGATCATAAATATATGTTATAGATTAATCAGAATTATTTTTTAAATGTGTCAAAGCGTGGTGTGTAGGTGGCCTTTTAATATATATGTTTATTTGTCACATTTGTAATACAAACTATATAATAAAGTTTTAAACACACTTGAGTGCAAATACACAACAAATAATTAAGGATGAGTTGTGTAATGATCCGTTACGGTTCAGGTTTTACAACCACTGTCTCTTCATCGGAGGGATCCTGTTATTAGTCATCCAAAAGTCTCTAAATGTGCCAAAAATACTTTGACTTTAAATCCCCAAAATGTCCAACCTTTCATTCAGCACAAAGACCCCAGACCTTGTAGACATGTGTGGGTGATATACGTAGGACCTTTATGTTAATTGGGAGATGTGAACATTGGAACAGACTGTTTGTGTGTGTGTGTGTGGGTGTGTGTTTGAGCATAGTGAAGCAAATATTAACTTTGTCCAAAGTACATTACTGTTCCTGAATTACGATGCACAAATGTCAGCAGAGTTAATGTATCCTGCTGTGAACTTCAAACTCTCTGCAGGAGCGTATCCGGTCCGATCAATCAGCGTCATTAAAGGCACATTTCACTGCATTTATCAGGTTGTTTGAGTGAAAGAGAAACAGTCTATTGGTGAGGAGTCCAAAGAGCTAAAAGAAGAGTGAATAAGTGTGGCCTATATAGTGGCAGCAGCCAATGGGAGGCAATCAAATGACCCGGATAACAACACGACAGGTGAAACAAATGAGATTGCAAAGAAAAAAGTGTATTATATACCTCATAAATGGAAGGAAAGTATGCATGTATAGGTTTTACTATAGGCTGTGAGAAAAACAGGGAAGCCAATGCAGAGACGAATAAGACCGAAAAACATGTGAAGTCTATAGAGTGATGCAGGAATGAGTCCTAAAAACTGTAAATGAGTCAGCATTTTTACACTTCCTATTCCCTTGTCTCAAATTCCATGTGCTTATTGAACGTGTTTCTGGTTAGGTGTCTGAAATAATCTCAGTGGTTAACACAAGTTTAAGAGATTTTAACGTTTTGTTCTATGATATAAAATAGGTCAGCAAATACCCCTCTAGTGAATTTAGACTAAATGACACGACTAAACGTCCTCACTAGAACACTAGCTCTCCTTTAGCTTATTGGTGGAGACGTGGTGGAGTTCGTTTATAGCCTAATGTTAGCTTTTTACTTCTGTTGATTGTATTCAGAAATCATAAAAGTGGTGTTCCAACCAACCAATAACCATCCATTCAACCATCCAACCAACCAACCAACCAACCAACCAATCATCCAACCAACCAACCATCCAACCAACCAACCAACCAACCAACCATCCATCCAACCAACCAACCAACTAACCATCCGTCCAACCATCCAACCAACCAACCAACTAACCATCCGTCCAACCATCCAACCAACCATCCATCCAACCATCCAACCATCCAACCAACCAACCAACCAACCAACCATCCATCCAACCAACCAACCAACCAACCATCCATCCAACCATCCAACTAACCAACCAACTAACCATCCGTCCAACCATCCAACCAACCATCCATCCAACCATCCAACCATCCAACCAACCAACCAACCAACCAACTAACCATCCGTCCAACCAACCAACCATCCGTCCGTCCGTCCAACCAACCAACCAACCAACAACCCATCCAACCAACCAACCATTCATCCAACCAACGTCTAACCAACCAACCATCTAAACCAACCAACCATCTAACCAACCAACCAACCAACCAACCAACCAACCATCTAACCAACCAACCAACCAACCATCCGTCCAACCAACCAACCAACCATCCGTCCGTCCGTCCAACCAACCAACCATTCATCCAACCAACGTCTAACCAACCAACCGTCTAACCAACCAACCAACCATTAGTTCAACCAACCAACTAACCAACCAACCATCCAACCAACCAACCAACCAACTAACCAACTGTCCAACCAACCATCCAACCAACCAACCATCTAACCAACCAACCAACAATTAGTTCAACCAACCAACCATCCAACCAAATGGTTTGTTCAACCAACTTTTTGTATCTGCCTGTGGAGATGAATTCATGAGTCTGAGTGTGTCTAAAAGAAACAACACGTGGTTCAGAAAAAACTTAATTCAACAAGTATTCACTCTCACTCATGACTGTCTATGTTTACTATGTACATGTTTACTGTGTATATTTGTACATGTGCACATCTTTTCCTTGTGGTGACAAAGAATGGTTGATATTTTGACTGTTTTCGATGATTCAGGTTTTGATGATTCAACTGCGTTTAAATCAAATTGAGTTTCTTGAGAGAAGCCGCCAAACTGTCACTTCACAATGTACACAAGAAAATACATCAATCTGGATGAATCCTCCCACTTTGCTAACTTCTCCCTCTCTCACTTCCTCACTTGCCCTTCTATCCCTGAAATTGAATTTGACCTCGAAGTGGAAACATCACAAATCAGTTTGCACGTCTGAATCATTTCGTACAAATATTTGTCCTCACTGACCGCCCACGTTTTTAGAAGTTAAACGACGGCATCGTAAAAACACCATGACACCACTCCCTCAACTTCAGTCTCAGATTCTAAACATGAATAACTCATCTGTCATCACGGTCGATTCTTCTTTAAATCAGGAAGACACTTATAAATACAAGGCTTCAGTCTCTAGCGAGGGAAGAATCTATGACACTGAGTCATTGATTGTCGGCACAATCAGATCAGCCAGATGATTAAGGGTTAAAGAAATGTTTGTCTGTGTGGGAAACACTCAACCCGACCTTCACTCAGCTCATCAGATCCCTGACTCATAGTATATTATAAGGTCTGAGGAAATTCTAGAATTTGGTTTGGAAAGCGAGCCGACGCACTGAGCAGAGGTTATACTTAAAACCCCAAAGAACCCCACGATGAAGAACTTGTTTGTACCGACACAGAACAAGTTACTCTTGGTGACTTGGTACTAATAGCTGACAATTGACCTGTTTTGCACATCATTTTCAATGGAAAACCCCGCATAGTCAACAACATGTCGTTTTATTTCTCAGGTTAATCTTAAATTTCAACTTATATTTGAAGTAGAAGCATAAAAGAATTGTAAACCAAAGAAACGTACCTAACAGAGTTGGCGGTCCATTAATATTCTCATGAATGTGTTATAACAGATTAAATATCATAATGTCAGGGTTATGTATGGTTAGTAACATAAGCTGACATTGATAAACTGAGATAAATATGTAAATCAGATGTGAAACTCAATTAGAATTTAAAATAAAAATAACAAATGGATGATGCTAACTTTAATGGTTTGTATTCATTGTTTTGAAGCCAAAACCCACTCAGTTGAAAGATGGACATTGCAAAACATCATGACCATTTGAAGCTAAATGAAACATGGTGTTTACAGAATGTTTGTCTGATTTCATCCTATGCTTTCCCTTCACTGGTAAATTGTGATATTTTTCAAGAAAATAGCTTATGTTATTAACATCATGTAACATAGTAACACACAATAAAAACCCCAAAGACACGTTTAAAAGACAATAACGTCGACTCTCACAGTGAGTTAAAAGCCAGCGAATAAAACTGTGTTTTGAAACGGGCAGTGGAGGGGCCAGCCCGACATGCTGAGGCAACCAAAGACCCGGCCTCCTCTGAGCTCCGGCCTTGATCTGGTGACAACGAGGATCAGAAACTCAGCCAAACACTGAGCTGCTGTGACGTCAGTCAGGCTGCAGAGGTGACTGAGGCCTTCGTCAGCTTAACGTCTGAGTAAAGCTCGTCCTCGGGCGCTGAGGCCTGAGTCCCCTCGGTGTCGGAGGCTTTGATGCAGGATGACATCACATCATTGTGATCGACGGAGAGGAGACAAAGCAGCAAGTGTGACTGCACATGGACCATCATTATAACTTGTTTAAGTACAGATACAGATAATAAAAACGTTTTTGTGCTGATGAAAGATTTATTTTTATATAAATCTTCATTCATTGCAAAAGACCAACTTACTTACTTACAGATGTTTATTGAATACCTGCCATTCATGAATGAATTCACCAAAAGTTACCATTAGATAATGCGTCATTTGTATATTTTAACACAACATTTCAGAAAACGTATAATACAATAAAGACTCCTCTTAATGTGAGTGATGAAGTGGTGAAGGTTCATGGTGATATCTATGAGTTCACACACCAAACTACATGTTCACTCCTCTCTATGTGCTGAAGGTTCACACATCACTCACACACTCATTTATACATTTATTAATAAAAACATGGAGAAAATAGATTTTTTAATGTCTGTTGACAGTATTTGCTGATTTATAGAGTGATACAAAAAGATATAAATCCACTCTATAAAAACCTTTGACTCTAATATGTCATCGAAATGAAACAAGACTTTTTGAATCGGTGACCGTACGTCTCCTTCACGCTTCGCACGCGGGAGAAGTTTCAGTTGATTGCAAACGATCTCACATCTAGACTGCACACTGCACCTTTAATGTGAGTAATCAACTGGGGAACTGTCACGGCGATATCTACAAGTTGAGTTTTTGAACCCTATTCGCCTGCAGTGTCTCCCCGTGTGGATGTGGCTGAATGCCCGCCTGTACCTGTCCAGGTGTGCTGAAACTCAAGCTGCAGTCTGACTTCCTGCCAAGATCAGTCGGCTAAGTGCGGCCTCAGGGCGATGGGGGACACGTCGGCCAATCAGATTGTTTTGTGGCTTATGGTAGGTAATCTGTGCCAGGGGCAGCGTGTGTATGTGTGTGTGTGTGTGTGTGTGTGTGTGTGTGTGTGGCAACAGGCCTCAGAAACCACCGCGAACAAGGCTCCGTCGCTTCAACTATCTCTTGTCCTCACGTGCATGAATGTCTTTGTGTATGGGGGTTCCTCTGTGCATATGAGAACGTTTATGTATGTGTGTGGTCTGTGTAAGATGAGGATGTTTCCCCCGAGGTGGTGGATGTACAGATCACTTTCAAAGCCGGGAGATGTCCAGCCCCCCCCCCCCCTCACCCATCTACCCCCATGAACAAAATGTTCTCAGCAGAGCGCAGCCTTTCAAAAAGCCCCGATGTGTTTTGATAGCAGCGCTGTGTAAAGAAGCGTAATGCTGCGGCTTTCTGCGCTATTCATCCAAAATCACAGCGCGGACAAACATCGTATACGAAGGCTGATACTCGTCTCGCAGCGGAGGTATTTATCCGCTGCAGAGACAGCTTTCAACAGGGGAGCTGTCTGCCCAGCGGGGCGTCTTTGTCTCATTGTTTGCAGAGGAAAACTCTCTCACAGCTCAGCTCGCTGTCAGCTCACCGCGGGCCTCAGGTGTCTGTCAGGTTCAGTATCACCTCGTGAAACGAACAAGGTGTGTTTCGGGGTTTAGGGCCCTTCTGACATTGTGCTGAAACCTCTTCTGTGTTTGTTCCATTGTTCTTTGGTGTTTTAGTCTGATTTACTTCCTGTCATTATTGTGGGTCCTGGTTCACTCAGCCTACTACGGATCTCTGAATGTTGGAAACACATTTCTGAATGGATGGATCACTGAAGTGTCAGGGACTACAGAGAGAGACGACGAAGAGAAAAGACGCGAAATGACCACATAGAGACACAAAACAACTACAAAGGGACAGAAGATTACCACACAGTCACACAATAACTATGAGGAGACAGAAAACAACTCCTAAGAGACACAAGATGGCTACAAAGAAACACAATGACTACAAAGAGACACAAAATGACCACGCACAGTTAGATTTAGGCAACAAAATCACGACCATACAACCACAACTTGTTGTTGAACACCAGCCTTCTGGTTGAAAGTCCTGTTTGTTGGATATTAGAGACTGTTGTTTAGTCACATGGGAGGATTTCATTTGTGCGTCCACCACGAATACGTCTCCTAATGGCATTGGCATCATTTTCATGCTGAGCATTGTTATAAAAACTGGCAATTTGTGTCTCTGTACACAAACCAATAGGTTGCATTGAGTATTATTTCCTCGGCTGCCTCTTCGCTGTCAACTGTCTAAAAACGGCGAGAAAAGTCAAAGGATGATTGAAAGAACATGAATTTGGTCCAAACACTTTGGTTCATGTGCTCAACAGTTTGTGTCCTTTACAAACAGCAGATCGCTGCAGAGTCTTAAACTTGTATCACCGCTACTCTCATGTGTTTCTCCTCAGGGTCACTTACAGACTCACAATGACGTGAAAGCAAGTGTGTCGTTTATCTCTCTGTAATGTCAGTTTACAGTCACCGTAAGACATCAGGATCGCAGAGCGTTCGATCAGGCAGCGTGTGATTCTCTGAGCTGGTGAGTCAGCGCTTTGATTCACATCAGTGCTGCAGCTTTTCTCTGCAAAATCCAAAACAGTTCTGTTACGAAACGCTGAGTCAAGATTCCTTCATTGTTACATCAACGTCACATTACTGTTGTTCTGGCTCCTCCATGTTGCAGCACAATGGCAATAAAAACAACAATACAAAGGCATTAAAATGGTAACAATGCAATAAAACACAATATATTTGTATAATAATGCTAATAATGTGCACATGGTGGGCTAGTGTGTGGAAGATTTGATTTGTATTTTGTTCTTGAACAACTTGTCTACAAACCCTTCAACACTCGGAGGTCATTGCTGCTTTTATAACTTATGAAGTTTCACATAAACCAATGACATATATTCCTTTAAGCCTAAAGCTGCAGCCCTCTCTCTCTCTCTCTCTCTCTCTCTCTCTCTCTCTCTCTCTCTCTGAGTTGGACTCCGGAGCGCGCACTGTTGTACCACAGAGCAGCTGTCACCATTACTTCATGCTTATTGGCCCAAGACCGAGAGCGAGGCAGAGGCAAAGCAAAGGCAAACAACGGGATATCGAGAGAGAGAGCGAGAGAGCGAGAGAGAGAGAGAGAGAGAGAGAGAGAGAGAGAGAGAGAGTTGGACCCCTGCGCTCCGCTCCATCGATCTGCAGAGGCGCAACACAGCTTCTACCGGACGTTGGACACATTTTCGGAGCTTTCTTTTTCTGTTTTCAGGGGGAATGCTCCAAGTGGATCCGCTGTTTGGAACATGCTATTAGGAAATTTGGTACGGTAAGACTGTGAGACGGTTTTGATATTTGATATCGCTCTGTTTTATCTTTTCATATAGTTGCGTTTCTCCGTCTCTCTCTCTCTCTCTCTCTCTCTCTCTCTCTCTCTCTCTCTCTCTCTCTCTCTCTCTCTCTCTCTCTCTCTCTCCCCTCCTCCGCTTCCCCGAACATCATAAAAAAAAAAACGGATGTATTGACCTGTGAGTGAGAGAGCTGCACTTTGCCTCATATCAATGCAAGCTCTGAAACAGTAACGTGGAGAGAGAGGAGACATTTCATAGGAATCACGGAGCTGCTGTTGTTTTGGTCTGTCATCCATCATCATCATCATCATCATCATCATCATCATCATCATCATCATCATCATAGGATTATTTCTACATGAATGAGGTCAACATGCTCAATCTCTAATAAAATCATAGTCTGTGATAGAAAGATTTAGTTGCACTATGAGAAGAGGTCATAGAGTCCTGCAGTTCTCCTGTAACGGACAGTCAGGGTGCTTCACATCTCACCTCTGATCTGTGAGCCTGAGAGCTTCAGAGCAGCTGGTCAGTCAGCGCTTCACCGTCCAAACATCATCATTTCTGTTACCTTGAATTCTTGAGGAAAACTTCTCTCACGCCTCCACGGTGAACGAAGAATTAAAAAACAGAGAAAAGTCTTGATGAATGGAAGTAAACGTGTGTGTGTGTGTGTGTGTGTGTGTGTGTGTGTGTGTGTGTGTGTGTGTGTGTGTGTGTGTGTGTGTATGTAACAAACTCTCACACAGCTGGTGCAGAATAATCCACGTCTGGTTAAATGTTCACTGCTTCACAGACACATCGGTGCAGAGGATGCCCGTTTGGAGATGATCCCACACGGCGTTTCATTAACAAGATGAAAGCCTCACTGTGTGGAAGAGGCTGGGATCATGCTTTATACAAATACATTTACTGAACTAGTATTTATTATTAAAAAAGTAAATTGTAAACCAGCAACTTGGTAAAACATCTTCAAAATGAACAGGAATCACAATTGAATTGTAAGCTTTTTAATGGAGCAACAAATTGGTCAAATCAAAAGTATATAATGTAGTAGAGCGTTTATATTTATATAATCTAAAGTGTTTTAAACAGTGAGGTAAGTAGTGAGCATACTGGATAAAAGAGACTTGGATTATTCTGCACCAGCTGTGTGAGAGTTTGTAAACAGATGTTTTGATGTAGTTTTGCTGTTAAACGTGACTTCTTGAATTCATCGAGACTTTCCTTCATTTAAAATGAATTCTTCCTTCACTGTGGAGGTGTGCCAGAAAATGAATTCAAGGTAACACGGGATGAGTAACTGATATACGAACGGTCATTTCCTTTGAAACTTTCCTGGATTTCACAAGGAAGTTGGACTTTTCGTTGCGTTGAATCAAAAGGCCGTTTCAACATGTGTCTTCATCACAGGCCCAACGAGAACGCAGGGTTGCAAACCACCTTTTTATGCATTTCCAAACCCAACAAGGCATCCTATAATAATCACATCATTGCTAATCAAGTCATGGTGTGGATCACCTGCAGTGTAGCCGCATGTGTGTGCTTTACATGTTACGGCTCCATCTTGTGGTCAAATAGAGCAAACCAAGAATAACATTTAACAATTTACAACTGTATGAAAACGGAATAATAAGAGTTGAACTTCACATATAAGGAAAGTCGAGCTCTTCATGAAGTCCATGTTTTGATAGCGTGTTTAGTCGATGTCCAGACTAACACCTCGCTGATTGCGATGCACTTTCTCAACCCTGTGATGTTTTGAGGTCCTGTCTCCTAAATAGTGCTGACATCGTTTGGTCTTTCCCACACACATCGAGCCACAAGGACACGTCCACAAATACACACCGGCGGTGGATAATGCATCCCTTTACAATGTGTCTGATCTCTGAAATCTGAGTCAAATCGAGCTCATAAATAACGAGGAGAATTAAGGTTATCGTGGACTTCAAATCTGAAAGGAACTAGAGTGTCTGTAAGATTATTTGTTCTTCTCTTTGCAAAAAGAAGCTTGTGTCTGAACTTTACGTGGTTTTCATCAGAGCTCAAGCCCTCGTTTCAAACCAGTTTTTGACCAGATTGACTACCAATGAGGACTCTACAGAGAGGTAAAGTCCCGCCTCTTCCCGTGCCCATGCGACCTCATTTCTGCAGAAATATGTACGGTAGTCAACGGCGAGAGACAAATGTTTTTTTGGTTCCTGTTTAAATTGTGCCATGAAATACACGTATGTTTGTCAATCTAAAAGATCATTTTGAAAGTCTCAGTTTGTCGTAGTCTTTAGTTTTATGTGGAACCGCTCAGTGAACTTCATCTATCATCTCGCACAATATATGTTAGCCAAGGCACCACCTTAGCTAACTAGCTAGTTAGCTAACTTGGCCGTGTTCCACGCACAAATGTTATCTTCTCTGATGTGTAAGTGAGACCACGTTGTTGGTGTGGGAACGTTCTGGTACGAAACACACAGGAATCATAGCTTTAGAGAAAGAGACGTCACTTACGACACTCTTGGGTCTGTAGCCTTTCTAATTATGTGTTTTCACAGTTTTATACTTCAACAGTTTTACTGCAAAATTATCTTTTAAATTGACAAACATCATATGTGTTTCAATTCAAACAAGATCTAAAAATTGTCCCTCTTCGTTGACTACTGTAACATTTTCCCTCTAAAGTAACGTCCCCAGGTGGTCCCCCAGAAGAGGCGGGACTTTGCCTCAACATTGGATTCCTTGTTATGCTTGAAAATGTTTGGAAATGTATAAAACGCGGTTTGCAATCCAGCATTGTTGTTAGACCCCTGATGAAGACACATGTTGTAAGGTTGGGTTTTTTCTTGCGGTCCAAAGCGACCAGTTACATGCTGAGTGTATATTATGAGTCATATATAAGAGCTGCGTGTCATAATAAGATGCCTTAAAAGCAGTATTTAAAAAATATATTCAAGATGCATTTTCTAAAAACAAGTACCTGGAGCTCACTGAAATGTTACTTGTTAGGTGATTGTGTCGAACACGGAATGTTATGAGATATTTTGATGAGTATTTAAACAGATTTCTGGTTTCTGCAGTGTGACTGGACTGAATTCAACAGAGGGGGAGTTCGTATGTGTTTTCTATTCGTATTGCATCCTTAACTTTGGAGAAAAGTTTAGAGAAGTTAGTGGCTTTAATTAAATGAAGAACTCATTCGTTTGTGAAGCTCTGGTGAACTCTTAAGAACTTCCTTCTCTGCTGTTTAGCTGTGAATCCAAATTATTTTATTTTCTCTTTGTGAGCCCGTTTTCTTTCTGCGCATTACGTCTTTAATACCAAGAACGTTCTTCTCTGACAAAAACACTCTGATACATGTTTATTTCACAGTTAGGAGCCTCTGGTTTGGCCCTAGAGGAGTTTAGCGTCATTCAAAACCACCAATGCTGCCGTGAACGTCTCCATCAGCTGTGCGCAGCACACTGTGTGAACCTTTATCTGCAGTTGGTCAGTGCTGAGCTCTTATAGAAGGAGTGGAATCACACAACACGGCAACCTCTGACTCCTTCAGTGAGACGTGAACATGAATGTGTCTCAGAGGAGAAACATCTAGTTAGGACATCAAGGTAGCAAGTCTCTTTGCGCCTCTTTGTAGTGGTTTTGTGTGTCTTCTTGGTTGTTTTTTGCGTCTCTTTGAATGCGCTTTGTGTCTCTTTGTAGTTGTTTCGTTTCTCTTTAAGGTCATTTTGCATTTCTTTATCGCCGTTATGCATCTTTTTGTAGTGGTTTTGTGTGTCTTCTTGGTTGTTTTGCGTTTCTTTGCAGTCGTTTTGCATCTCTTTGCAATATGTTTGTGTCTCTTCTTGGTCAATTTGCATCCTGTAGTTGTTTGGTCGTTTTGAGTCTCTTTGTAGTTTTTTGTGTTTCTTTATTTACTTTTTTTGTCTCTTTTTAGTCATGACTTCCCATCAAGAAATGTCATCAGTAACTTCCAATAGGAGCACAGGGCCCAGGGGCCCCCTCACCTGGGCCCTGTGCCCAGTAGGTCCATGGCTGTGGTCTCCAAAGAGCAGCTGCTGAGCCTGACCTTTCACCTAAATGATATTTTTGCTTATTGGAGTCAATACAAAATAATTGAATGTAGGTTTTTCTAACGTGTGGTCTGTGTCTTTTCTGCAGGTAGTGGTTGTGTTCTTTCTGTGGGGATTTGATGTCAGCAGAGCTTATGTTTTTCAAGCCAGTAGACCTGGAGAGGGAGGAGACAACCCACCACCTCACACTAAAGGTGAGAACCTTTGATTCAGGTCAAATCCGCTTTCATACATGTTAAACAAATGCCTCATGTAGGGATAAATCAAGATTGTTGTCGATGTTTGAAACCACCAAACTGGTGATTTAGTCAGCCCACAACAAAACTGACTAGGTTGTCTTATTTCAAGGTTTGTGGGTTGGTAACATAGACTGTGTACAAGAAGTCCAAAACCGCAGTCAGAAAGCCATTGGTTTGTAGACTGCCGCTTTGACGCCTCCACTTTGGCATTTTAGCCGTCGCCATCTTGGATTTTTGCAGCAGTGAACACAAGTGAGCATATCTGGACTGAGGAGGAGTGACGTAAAGACGCCGTACACGTCTCTGGTAGAGACCTGTCAATCACTGTGTAGCCCCGCCCCTAAAGCATCCCCTGCTTTATGGTCTGTGTGACTCTAAATGGACCATCATTTACTAAATGAACATCATGCTGTATTGAAGAAGACTTGAAACTAGAGATTGAGACCATAAACTCATGTTTACAATGTTTACTGAGGTAATAAATCAAGAGAGAAGTAGAGTCATTTTCTCATAGACTTCTATACAACCAGAGGAGTCGCCCCCTGGTGGACACTAGAGAGAATGCAGCTTTAACACATGAACACATTTTCAGAACCGGAGGTTGCTGGCTGGTTGGTAAGCCCAAGCACTGAACCATTGAGTTAGTAATGATATCTCCCCTTTAAGACAGAAAAAGTACAGTATGTTTGCAGCAGTTGTGTCTAACTGTGCCCCCTCTCCTCCCTCCAGTCGTCTCAGAGTGGGTCAGCTCAGCGGGCTCCTGCAAGGGGAGGTGCTTTGAGCTGGAGGAGGCCAAACCTCCAGGATGCAGATGTGACAATCTGTGTAAAACCTACTACAGCTGCTGCTCCGACTTTGAAGAGCACTGCCTGAAAACAGGTCAGTCTGATGTCTCAATCACTTCTCCTGGTTTTACCTTCTTTAACGTGTTACTCAGCGGAAAGTAGGCTTCATTTCCTGTACTGCTTGATTGTTTAGCTGGACGCCACAAAAACAGCTTCGGTGGGAGTCACGGCCTTTGGCTTTTTGTTCTACTTTCTTGTATCTTTGAGGAGAAGCCTGCTGTTATTCTATATTTTCCTGTCATCAACAAAGTCCATGAAAAGACTAAAACCAACAGTGTGTTAGTCCGTCTCTCAGTAGTTTCTAACCTCCTCAGACACAGGCTCATCGTTTCCGACATGAGATTAAAATCTTTAAAAGTTAACTAGAATAAAAAAAAAAAAGAAAATGCATCTTCATTTTATTTCGAGGGAAACTATTTTCTCGTTCCTACTTATAGTCCATAGAAGTCCATGTACGGAGGTGGTCGGGCTGGATGTGTTGGTCAACACAGGACTCAACCAAAAGTCAGATTTGACTCATTTTAATTTACTGAAATAATAAAACAAACATTTTAAGACAAGCCATGAGGTTTTTACTAAACATAACTAAGTGGTAGTTTTGTTGCATTTTTGTTTTGTTTTGTTTCAATTTCCAAATTTCCAAATTTCCAAATTTTCCGTAATCTGGGAGAAGATGTGTAGTTGAATAGTAAATGGAAAATGGATTTGCATTTCTATTTCCCCAACCACTAGAAGCGCTTTACGCTACATGTCATCAATCATTCACTGATGCACTGATGCACAGCCTTCAGGAGCGATTTCAGGGTTCAGTGTCATGCGCAAGGACACTTCCCCATGGACCGGACGGGCCGAGGATCGGACCACAGACCGGCTCTCCCTCTGAGCCAGAACAACATTTTGTAGGAGACACGGTTTATTTGCATGTAAATTGCTGCTGCTATTCCTTATATTTCCTATATTTTCTACTGAATCTGTTTGGAATACTACACAGCGGTACTACGGTAGCTCCAGTACTCAGAGAGCTCGGCGGATGATAAGTGCTTTCTGCTGTGGCGGATATAACATGAACAAAGGGCAACTGTCCTGGAGTTTAACCACCACGTCAGTTTTCATCTGATGCTAATTTAGAGCTTGGCCGAGTGAAGAGAATGAAACCGCGGTTTCATCTTGAAAACATTAAGCAAACAACAGTGGGGGCATTTTCCAGAACTAGAAGAAGCTTTTGTGCTTTTATTGCTTTGCTTAGAACCAAACCGACTTTGGGTCCCTGAGACGTATTCACAGTATTCGCTCTTGATGTGTTTGATGTTGTTGTTGAAGCAGGGAGATTACTGTAATGACGTCATAATGAACTTTCCTGCCTCCCGTGTCTCAGCGGGAGGTTTCGAGTGCACGCAGGACCGCTGCGGGGAGGAGAGGAATGACGAGCACGCCTGCCACTGCTCGGAGGACTGCCTGGAGAGAGGAGACTGCTGCTCCAACTACAAGTCGCTCTGCAAAGGTATACTCATCGGGATCGGTCCCAGAATAGCAACATATAAATAACTGAGGGTGAATGTGCATGAAAGACAGAAGCTCATTACTCCTGTGCTGTTGTTTCCCACATCAGGTGAGACTTCATGGGTGCATGGAGACTGTGAGGAGATCAAGAGCGCTGAATGTCCTGCAGGGTGAGTCTGGAGCTGAGCCTCCTCATGTAGTTTTATCTTATTCAAGAAAAGGCCTTCGAAAACGTGACACAGTTACTTTTAACTGGACGATGTAGATAAACCAGTCACAATAAATGAGTCCCCAATAAAATCAAATCATAGAATAATACTTTTTGCTATTTTATGTTTTGAGAACTGATTCAGTCTGCAAATTAGGAGCACTTTGAGTCAGTGAAACGTTTTTTTCTTAATTGTTTCTTTAACATATTACACAATTAGCACCTGTGGATTTTTCCTCCTTTGTTCTTCTCAGCTTCATCCGTCCTCCGCTCATCATGCTGTCTGTTGACGGGTTCAGAGCCTCCTACCTGAAGAAGGGCAACTCCGTCATCCCCAACATACACAAGCTGAGTACGTCTCTTTTACTTCTTCTCATGCTTTCTCTCCTGAGAGCAGTTGTAGAAGTATTTTTAAACATAAATCTATTCGTCCTGGCTTTTTTATTATTATTGTCTTGGTGCAAAGCCTAAGAAAAGATAATTTCCCTTTTCGATCAAATCAACTTCTCGCAATGGCAAGGCGGGTCCGGCAAAGCGGCGCGGTTCACCTCCGGAGCGGAGCTGCGAGGGCAACCGATCATAACCGATCATAACCGATCATAACCGATCATAACCGATCATAACCGATCATGCGTGACTAACGGAAAATGGAAAATGCAGTCGCTCGCTCACTGGAGCCAACAAGTCTTCTCTAATCTATTTTACCTCCTGCGTTACCCGTCTGCTCTCTCCGCCAGGGACAAGAGACAAAAGGAACAACAACACATAACACTAGACGCCAGTAACCTTGTCTCCTCAGCCTGATAAAAGCACAACATGTCAAGTTAGCGCGACTAAAAAAATACAGCAAACTCTTCCTGATATCTGTCGGGTCCGGACCACACGGACTATGACGCTTGTCGATATTTCCAAGACGAGCTGAGACCCAGTAGTTCGCTCTCTTTCTCTATTCTCTTTGATTTCGTGCTTAAAGTATGTTTTTTCTGAAGTTTAATACTGAAAAGCTCCCGTTTCTTTCCTCTTAGGAAAGTGTGGAACGTCAGCGCCCTACATGCGACCAGTGTACCCATCAAAGACTTTCCCAAATCTATACACTCTAGTCACAGTAAGTGACCCTGGGTAATGTCTCTCCATACGTCTGTTAAGGTTCCTTCGGCCCGATATTCAACATATTAACTGCAGTGACGTCCCTCTTTGCAGGGCCTGTACCCAGAGTCCCATGGCATCGTGGGGAACACCATGCACGACCCCAAGTTCAACGCCACCTTCAGCCTGCGCACCAGAGAGAAACTGAACCACCGCTGGTGGGGCGGACAGCCTGTGAGTTAACGCTAGATACCAGCTTGTGATTGGATGGGAATCAGATCAAACGTGCACTGAGTTAGTGATCACTTCCTGCATGTCACTCGCTGGTTTTTACCCAACTGAGACTTTTGTAAGACTCAATGATCACAACTTTCATATCCTGGAGGTTCATAGAGAAATATCCATCCTGTGTAAAGAATATAAGAACACTATTTATTGTATAACTTCACCTCAAAATGTTCTTGATAACAAAGACAAATTGCATCCGTGGACAAGAAAGTACACTTCAAGAGACTGTATATAATTAGCATGACATCGACTCACAGCGATGTGATCTCAGGAGCAAAGGTGTGACGTTTGACCTTTAGCAGAGTGCTAACACACATTCCACTTCTGTTTCACAGATCTGGATCACAGCAGAGGAACAAGGAGTGAAAGCAGCCTCTTTCTTCTGGCCTTGGTACTTAAGTTAGTACTGGAATATTTTGAACGCAGCGCTGCACTGGTAACTTACGAAAACCTCAGAGAGGCTGTGGGTACTTTAGGAGGAAAGGACTCTGGGTTCCTGTCTGTTTATGTAGTCAGTGTTTTATGTGTATTATAAAAGCTGAGTGTAATATATGGTACACAGTATACTGCATAGTGTGTATTCAGGAAGGCTTCAGTCCTGCTGGATCGTGCACTGGAGCTCATTTGCTTATGATAATAAGCTAAACGCTCGATATGTTGGAGAATTCAAGCCTTTATACGCACTGATCTTCTTTAATATAGATGATTACAGATATAAGTTTGAGCAAAACAAAAATGAGAAATGTAATGGCTAATTACATAATTGCTTTACTTCACTTTGTGGGTTATTAAAACAGACGAGCACAGAGATGTTCTTGAACATCCGGCCGTGTTTACACTGACGAGGATCAACCTGAAAACACAGTGTACATGGTGGAGTTTATCTTTTTCATTATATTTCAAAATATCATTATCAAAGCAAACAAGCAGGAATAGAAATCATGGAATTCCCTCGAAGCACAGACAGACTGCTGGTTTATTGGAAGCTTCTCTCAAAATCCACCAACGTAACATAAACACACAAAGAGAGCGTGTAAAACACAGACAAACAACAGAAACACCTCGTTGGCTGCACGCTACAAACAAAAGAAACATTATGATCAGCATCAATCTTTCTCCGGAGCAGTAAATAGTCGGTGGTTGCCGCTTCCTTCCTGGTGTTGTTCACGCGAGAGCAACCGAAGTAGACTTCAAAAATAAAAGCACTATTCATTTTGTAAAAAATGTAATAACAAAAGCAACTGAAATACATTTTTAGTAAATGAGTCGTACACATTATGGAGATCAAACAACGTAATGGCAACATGTGACAAATCTATTGGCTCAAAAGATGCTTACGAAACATTTAAAGATGCTTTTCTCTTCACTTCACCTCAGTGACAGCAGTTGTTTCAGAAAACATTAGCATGTCGATGACACATACTCATCACGAGGGAAACATCCTGAGACGAGCTGACTGACAATGGCTCCAAATACTCACAAGAGTCGGGACAATAGCCCCACACACACACACACACACACACACACACACACACACACACACACACACACACTCAGTCACAACAGAGGCCATTGACGACTCACACTTATGTACGGAACTGTGAAGACTCTGTCTCTGCGTTTTGTCTCTTGACCTCCTACTTCTTCATCGTTCTGTTTCCAGGGTGATTCCTCTGGAGAGGAGGATTCTGACCATCCTTCGCTGGCTGCATCTGCCCGACGATGAGAGGTATATTTCTCTATTCTTTGGGACTTCACTCGAGATTGTTTTAGACATGAATGCGCTTATTAAAAGTTGTGTTTTTATGATACTGTGCTCTTGTAAACCCGGGTCTTTCTCTCAGGTGGAACTAATAACACAAGTGTTGGCTCAGTTCCAATGAAGTGTCCCAATAAGTCAAGATAACACAATATACACAACCTAAATGGAATGCAGCCGGTACGATGTATTTAGGGTTAATTAGTTACAGCCCAAAGGCGCAGAACTCTATATTGAGTTTGTGTCAGTTTGTAATTATTTGTTGTCTTTAATTCCTGTGAGCTGCAACGAGCTAGAAACAGGAAACAACTGTAAATGATGTGCAAGTGCTTCTCAAATAAACGACTCCAATCAGCCACACGGTGGCGCTCTACTTAAAGCCCCCAAAGTTAGATTTTGGAATGGCCACACCCCTCACACCTCGCAAGTCCGATTAACGTGAAATTAGACACACATGTCAAACAAAAACATCATGGATATATAAGTCCACCGCTAGCCTTCCACCATTTAGAATTGTTTTAAAAACTATTTTTTTTACATCTAGGTCTGATTGATTGATACCAAATTGGACAAATTAAAATATATCAAAAACGTGTTGATATCTTTTAGTTTGTAAGAAATAACTTTAAAAATGACCAAAGTCAACAACCGTTCATCAACCGTCACATCATTTGCAGAATGTGTCCTCAAGAGAACCGGAAAAATACCCTGAAAGTTCCACTCGAATAGACTAGAAGCTTCACATGTTATATTAGTCAAACTTCTACTAGTTACTGAACTAAATGTCTGGCGTGAGGAAGGCACAGTGTTTAGATTTTGTCTAATATACCATTTGGTTATAGTTATTTTTGTTCTCTTCATTTCAATCTTAAGTGGTTATTTAGTTTGAGCCAGTTCATGATGAACAAGTTGTAGTCTTATGCACGCAATACTGAACATATTTATTCTTTATTATCAATTTATTTCTGTAATTTTTGATGAGCTAATGCTCATGTATGTATATTTTTAAATGACTTGTATTGTGTGTCAAACATGTTAGAAGTGGTGAGGGTTTTATATTTAGTCGGTCGTGTCAGTGAGTTAAGTGTCTCTTAAAGGCTTGAAGATGAAGTCAGTGACGGGGTCACTCGGTGGGTTTCTGAGTTCAGCGTGAGTCACGGTGAGATGCTCGGTGAAGAGATTCATCTTGTTTACTCATCCCGGTGACCTCACAATGCTCTCATACCTGGATGATGTAAAAAATAAGACGATATGATAAAATTGTCTGTGTTGTGTCTTTAGACCGTATGTTTTCGCCGTCCACTCGGAGCAGCCCGATACCTTCGGACATCGACTGGGACCGCTCAGCAGTGAGGTGAGCACTGATGGACTCAGAGGGGGCGACATATAATGCCCTATATATTATATAAATATTATTAAGTGCCCTCTAGGGTGCCCCATCGGTGGAGATGCAACTTTATGCGCAAGAGTGCTGTTTTCAAACAGCTTGAGTCCACCACTGGAGGTGATCGAGACACCTGAGGGTGGACAAGTGACTGAACGTGCGAGGCAGCAGCTGTGCTTCATTGCATCATTACATTAGAAAGTGTATATCTTTATCATTTCTTTATGTACCCTGTCTACAGCTGGATAACCCTCTGAGGGAGATCGATAACATCATTGGTCACCTGATGAACGGTCTGAAGCAGATGAACCTGCATCGCTGCGTCAACGTCATCATTGTAGGAGACCATGGTATGACCGCCATATAATCAATGCTTATGCGTCTTTTCTTGAGTTAAACCTGGACAGTTAAACAGTTAAACAGTGCACCTTCTAGTAAATACCTTCAAAAGAAATAGTGAGGCCTTTAGATTTTAAATAGTAGCTGGGACAAAAAAACAGACGGCAACCTCCGGTTCTGAAGAGTGAATCCAAAGCTTCATATGTTAAAGCTGCATTCTCTCTAGTGTCCACCAGGGGGCGACTCCTCTGGTTGTATAGAAGTCTATGAGAAAATGACTCTACTTCTCTCTTGATTTATTACCTCAGTAAACATTGTAAACATGAGTTTATGGTCTCAATCTCTAGTTTCAAGTCTTCTTCAATACAGCATGATGTTCATTTAGTAAATGATGGTCCATTTAGAGTCACACAGACCATAAAGCAGGGGATGCTTTAGGGGCGGGGCTACACAGTGATTGACAGGTCTCTACCAGAGACGTGTACGGCGTCTCTACGTCACTCCTCCTCAGTCCAGATATAGTGACTTCCTGTTCACTGGTGTCAAAAAGTCAAGATGGCGACGGCCAAATCGGCGGATTTGAGGCTTCAAAACTCTAGTCCATTAACCAATTGGTGACGTCACGATGAATACGTCCACTTCTTATATACAGACTATGGAAAAAAATGCATTGCTATGAAGTTTTTCAATGCTTTGAGGAACACAAAGTGACATTTGCTTCAAATATATTCTCAGTGGCCGCACAAGTTTCAGAGGCAAATATGTCAAACTCAGGGTACATAAAAACTAAACTATCAGCATGAACAGAAATGGAAGATATAACGTGTGATACTTTTAGGTGAACTGAACCTTTTGACAATAACAACAGAAATCATCTCTCAGGTATGGAGGAGGCCCACTGTGATCGGACAGAGTTCCTCAGCAGCTACCCGCTCAACATAGACGAGATCACGCTGATCCCCGGCTCGCTGGGCAGGATACGACCCCGCGACCCCAAATCCACCACATGTAAGATGACACTGACACTAGACTGTATCGGATTGTAAAAAGAAAAAAAGAAAAACAGGGCTTCATTTTGACATATTTTATTTTCCAGATGACCCAAAAGTTGTGGTTGCAAACCTCACGGTAAGTCCGACAACGAAAACACCCACAATCACAACAAAGACGTCAACTTCAACTTGAGAGAGAGAGAGATATCAGGTCACCTCTGTATTTGTTGTTTCAGTGTAAAATGCCGACTCAGCACTTCAAGCCGTACCTAAAGCAGCATTTACCCAAGAGGCTTCACTACGCCAACAACCGCAGGATCGAGGACGTCCACCTCCTGTTGGAGAGGAAGTGGCACATCGCCAGGTAACCTTTGACGCACTGTTTCAGTTCTGCTAAAGGTGATGATTTAATACCAACCTCCACTTCTGATAAGGGAAGCCAATGCTGAAGTGTCATGAACCTGCATTCTCTCTAGTGTCCACCAGGGGGCGACTCCTCTGGTTGTATAGAAGTCTATGAGAAAATGACTCTACTTCTCTCTTGATTTATTACCTCAGTAAACATTGTAAACATGAGTTTATGGTCTCAATCTCTAGTTTCAAGTCTTCTTCAACACAGCATGATGTTCATTTAGTAAATGATGGTCCATTTAGAGTCAAACAGACCATAAAGCAGGGGATGCTTTAGGGGCGGGGCTACACAGTGATTGACAGGTCTCTACCAGAGACGTATACGGCGTCTCTACGTCACTCCTCCTCAGTCCAGATATGGTCACTTCCTGTTCACTGGGACAAGATTGCGACCGCCAAAATGCAGAACTCGAGCATCACAACATCAGTCCACAGACCAATGGGTGACGTCGCGACGACTACGTCCACTTCTTATAAACAGTCTATGACACCAATTTATGGTTACTTTATCTTATCTCTTATTACATGAACTGAATTACATAACTACAGAGGAAACGGTCCACCTCTAGCCATCTCTGATCAACCAGAACACAACCTGAACCAGGTCTCTTTGTGCGGTTGAGCTCAAGATCTGGTCCAACTTCAGTTCTGACCCTCGAGTCTGTGGAACATTTTGATTTGGACCCTAAACGACCCGAGAAGACCCGAGAGGCTCTGACGACATGAACATACTCGGCAGACCTTCATGCACTGACAGAATGTAACATTTTGGAGTCAAACTGTTTTCATCCGTTTTTAGTTTTGATATCTTTTATCTACAGGGTGCAGAAGCATTCCGTTATTCAAAGAACACAATATTCTTGTTTTTTGCTTCAGGAAAATGCCGGAGAAACTGAGGACTCGGTGTGGTTTCTTTGGTGACCACGGCTTTGACAACAAGATCACCAGCATGAGGGTACCGTGTGGTTCTAAAGTCTCTTTAACTCCTTTTCTCCGCTGTATTACAGACTGTTATGTAATATGTTATGTTTTATAATTATATATCATATCAATTATAATTTTGTGACTTATTTTAACCGACATTTTTAAGAAGTTTTGCTGCTTTTTGTTTTTAGGGTCTCAGGACAGAAGATGCCGTACAGATTTTAACTCCGGCTGAGACAAATACGTGATTTGTGATACGGGGTTATACAAATAAATGGAATTGAATTGATCGCTCTTGTTACAGGACACGATGAGAAAGACTTTCAGAAGATATCGCACAAACCGTTGTCTGAGGATACTTTGCTGTAATCAAGCCGTTCAGCATTCGTCAGCTTTGATTTATTCGTCCCGTAACTTGCGTACTTCAGTGACGGGACACTTCCGTAGTTATAAACGACAATCTTTTCTGAAACCTAACTCAGTAGTTTTGTTGCCTTTAAGTTGTTTCCTGTGAAGACGGAAGTTTATTTTGAAAAGACTGAATGTATGTAAGGAGCAGAAATCGACACGTGTTGATGGACTTTCATTGGAAAACACACGGAAAATGAATTGAATTGAAATGAAACTTTTTGTAAAATATAAGAACCTTTATTTGGGGATACGTTGCTATGATACTCCTCTGAGGTTACTCTGATGTTTCTGTGCTTGAGGTCCCCAAATACTAAGAACTAAAGTTTTAACTTTAATGCAGCTTTTCCACAGATTTAGAGGATATTTCTGTGGATTTATTGTCTGATTTTCTTCACACAGACCATTTTCATGGGTCATGGACCGAGCTTCAAGTTCCAGAAAAGAGTGCCGGAGTTTGAAAATATAGAATTATACAACGTCATGTGTGGTGAGAACATTACTATCTGCCTTTGTGATGGGTTCATTGTTTGCCGAGTGACTCACTTCGAGGCTCTGTCGTCTCTCTGCGTCTCAGACTTGTTGGGGCTGAAGCCGGCCCCGAACAACGGGACGTACGGCAGCTTGAACGACATGCTGAAAGAGCCTCCGTACCAACCCAGCATGCCGGAGGAAGTGACATCACCGGCACCGGCGTCCGACTCTGACGCCGTCGTGACCCACGACCTGGGCTGCAGCTGTGATGATGAGGTCATTGAAAGATATTTCTGACTCTGCAGGAACGAGTCCTAGAACCCATAAATGAGGCCGCATTTGTGCACTTCCTGTTCTCTCGTCTTGAAGTCAATTTTCTTTTAATGCATTTGGTGGAGTTCCTTTATAGACAAACATTTATAATACTTACACCACTTTTATGATTTTATATTTTTTATTTCCTGCAAAAACGTCTCGTGGAGGTGAGCGGTGAGATGCAGATTTAAACCCTTGTTACGTGACAAAGCTGCGTTGCTCAAGAGGGCAGAACTCCTCAAAACCAGCTGACGTCTGTGCTGTTTGCTGTTACAGAACAAAGTGGAGGAGAACATTGAAGCCTTCAGTCCTGCTTCAGATGGAATCTACAGTTACAGTAAGTTTCTGTCTCACTTCAGTCTCTTTTCAAGGATGAATAACATTCATCCACTCGTGCTGTAACTGATCAGCTGTTTGAGGACTGGTTCATGAGGGTCTAACGAGGTGGGAAATGTTGAGCTAACGTAGCCGTAGCTATGTGAGTCCAGGTCTAGCTCTTTAACCTTCTAGACAAAAATTTGTTTGTGTGTGCGTGTGTGTGTGTGTGTGTGCGTGTGTGTGTGTGTGTGTGTGTGTGTGTGTGTGTGTGTGTGTGTGTGCAGACAACACCCACCTCCCGTTCGGTCGTCCAGCCGTGATGTTTGACACTCAGTACAGTTTGCTTCATCACGTGGAGTTCATCAGCGGCTACAGCAAAGAGCTCGCCATGCCTCTGTGGACGGCGTTCACGCTGCCACGACAGGTACAGTTTCAACTTTACTGCAATGTTTTAGTTTAGATTTTACAGTTAAACATACTTTATTTTACTGCAAATTCCATTCCAAAGCAAACATCAGTCAATTTATGATCCGTTAATTCATTCATTTATTGTGAGAGTGAGCGATTTGTTTCTCGGACCTCTTTTAATGCGTTTAAACTGGGCGTCAGGTTTCTGCCGTGACACAAACACAAACACAAACACAAACGTGTGCAACAACATGAGCAAACAGCCAGACTCTGTCTGACACGTTCACAGGAATATGCTGCAGGTTTACAAGGTGCAGCTGCTCACACCTGGACTCACACATACTGCATGAACACGCACCGTCGTGCGTGAACGCGCACCGTCGTGCGTGAACGCGCACCGTCGTGCGTGAACGCGCACCGTCGTGCGTGAACGCGCACCGTCGTGCATGAACGCGCACCGTCGTGCATGAACGCGCACCGTCGTGCATGAACACGCACCGTCGTGCATGAACACGCACCGTCGTGCATGAACACGCACCGTCATGCATGAACACGCACCGTCATGCATGAACACGCACCGTCATGCATGAACACACACCGTCATGCACACCGTCATGCATGAACACGCACCGTCATGCATGAACGCGCACCGTCATGCATGAACACACACCGTCATGCACACCGTCATGCATGAACACACACCGTCATGCACACCGTCATGCATAAACGCGCACCGTCATGCATGAACGCGCACCGTCATGCATGAACACACACCGTCATGCACACCGTCATGCATGAACGCGCACCGTCATGCATGAACGCGCACCGTCATGCATGAACACACACCGTCATGCATGAACACGCACCGTCATGCATGAACGCGCACCGTCATGCATGAACACACACCGTCATGCACACCGTCATGCATGAACGCGCACCGTCATGCATGAACGCGCACCGTCATGCATGAGCACGCACCGTCATGCACACCGTCATGCATGAACACCACGCCTTCCTTTTCACACTCTCACTGATTTTTTTTTCTCACACAGTTTCTCGTCTGCAGATTGCATTTTACATGATGTGTCTTTATCCAACAGAACGATTTAAATAAATAAGAGTAAATATGTAAATATGTAAAATATGTCTCTCCTCGTCTCCCCCGTTTGGTGTCGGCGTCTCTCAGGAGGACATGACTCCCGTTCCGGAGGTGTCCCCCGGCGTTCAGTGCGTCCGAGTGGACTCCAGAGTGTCAGCTGACCACAGTCAGAGCTGCACCACCTACAGCCAGAACAACCAGCTCAGCCCGGGCTTCCTCTTCCCTCCAGGTGAACCTGCAGCTTCACGGAGCACAAACACTCCGGCAGAGACGCCGTCTCTCAGAGCTCATTCCAAACAGACACGTGACAACGTGAAGCTTCGTTTAGTTTCTTCTTGTTTTCATGCTGGATGACTTATTTCCCCCGAAACCTTTCTGGTAAACACAAGATTTAAAGTGTTGCTTTTGAGCGATTCTTTGTGTTTTACAGCTCGATTAAATCGACTGATTAGTTAACAAGTTAGTTAATTAGTTCATTATTGAATAGTTGACTCAGAATATTGGTCGAGGTCGGCCGTGTACATCACTCAACCTCTATGTCACTCAATCAATTCAAATCTGTAGATAAACTCATATTTTCCAACATATAAAACGCATTCAGATGCATTTGCTGCACTTTTGTTTACAGTATTTATCAAACGACAGAACTGATTCAACACCGATTTATTCATGTCTTACTGCAGATTTATTGGAAGGTTGAGGTTTTATTCAATTGTCTTTTTTCTTATTGTTAGAAACCAGAGAATCTTCCTTTTAAAACATAAGTGCAGATGTCTCATTCGATCAGGCTGTGCAGTGATCATAACATAATAATGTGGATCAGGTCTGATATCACTCGACCCGTCATGTTTCTGTGATGAAGGCATTTCATGCGATCTCGTTTCGACGTGTAACGAGAGTGTGTTTGTGCGTGATGTCGTTGACAGAGCTGGCTTCGTCTGCAGAGTCCAGATACGACGCCTCGCTCATCACCAACATCGTCCCCATGTACCCGGCCTTCAAGAGTGAGTCACGCGCTTCGTCTGTTTGTTTTCGGCCTCGTTCGGCTGCCTGTGATGATCAGGTTCACGTGTCCCTCGTCTCTTCCTGCACATCAGCGGCGTTCAGTTCGTGTCACACGAGACAAAGAGGCAGAGATGTGGTGATGTCGGGTCTGAGCGAGGACGGCCTGACACCCATTGTTTGTGCAGACAGAGCGGACTTATCAGGACCAAACACTCTCTGAGCCGCCGTCTCACGCAGACACACCAACATCTCGTCGCTGTCGTCGGCTCTGTGAACAGACTGTGTGTCTGGAGAATCGATTGGTTCCATCAGGAGGAAACACAACGCTGAATGTTTAGTTGAACGTTTTAAGTTTAGGAGATTCAGTTTATGAACGAGTTCAAGCTGCCAGAAGTCAACACAACCTCAATTTAACTGAAAATACTAAAGATTATAAACACAAAGAATTGTGCGTCAGAGGATTCTTTAGGACTGGAAACCTTTTGTGACATGTTAGTGTTTTTATTCATGTGTCTCTAAAGCACTGAAGCTCTGGATAAACTCAACTTATTGCACTGTAACTCCACTTTGTATGATATCATGTTTTCATTTCATTTAAGGATTAATTAATAATTTTAATAATAAACTTTTATGATCCTTGGGCAACTTTTCACAGACAAATGTTCAGAAATGATTCTACCTTTTAGATTGTAGACGTGGATATTATCTTCTATTTCTAAGTGAAAAAACATCTGAAACAGCAGTTTGTGTTCTTCGTATGTCATCGAACAATCAGCCCGTTGATTCTATGAATTCTATGTTATGGTTGAACACATTTCTTAAATGTTCAGAGAAACTAAAGTTTCTTCCAGTTTATTTGCGCCCTGCATCCATTCACACATGCATTAACATGTGCTGAACCAGATCCAGATGTGTTAATACCAGATGTTTGTGGGGTTGAAGCTCACAGATTTCCCTTCTGTCCTGCAGGGCTGTGGAGCTTCCTGCAGGGGACGCTGCTGAGACGCTACGCAGAGGAAAACAACGGCGTCAACGTGCTCGCTGGACCCGTCTTTGATCACAACCACGACGGCCTCCGAGACACCGCCGAGAAGATAAAAGAGTAAGACTTCATACTATGAATACACTGTGGAGAAGCTGCGACACAACGTTTCCCTTTCAAACTCAGAGTACAGTCGACCTTGAAGGCTCATTGTTGAATTTGGAAAAAACTAGTTTAGCAATAAATGTTTCACAAGTTCCACTCAGATGGATTCAATTAAATTCAATCAAACTTTCTTGTTCCCTGGAGAGCAATTGTGGTGCAGCGTGAGGAACAAAAGAGAACAGAACCATGGGGGGGGGGGGGGGGGGGGGACCAAACAAAGACACTAAAAACAACAAGTCACAACAAATGAGTAGAAAGTGCAATGATGAAATCTAGCTTATGGTTAAAAAGGATGATTTGTTCTCTGTTTCTCATCACACTCATAACTGATACCATATGAGTTACACGACGATGTAACAAACTGTTCATGTTACAGCGAGAACGTTATAGAACATAGACGTGTAGATATATCACATGTTGTCTTTAATGTTAAAACAGAATAATTACAAATCTAGTAATAACAACAAATATATTACATAACACCAAGAAATCTATCTTGTTAAAATTTAAAAAACGATATTGTTAAAACTAAATCTCGTTGTTATTGCACATACTTTACGTGGCGGCGATACACTGCTGTAGCTTCTTCTACTTGTTTGTAGTTTCATTAAACAGCTTCTGAAGATCGCATGAACAAAGTATTGTTTTCTTTTATTATTATTGTCACTGTTATTATTATTACTATTGAAAAACGTATCTCGGCTCTTATTAATCTTATTTGTTGGGACTCTGGGTGCAGATTAGCAGCTGAGCTAACAGGCTAACAGGCTATCATCATCGTTCTAAAACAATTAGTGGATAAATCTACATTTCTCTCTATAATCAATCGAACAAATTAAAAAGCTGGAGTTAACGTGTCCGACCTCTTTCCTCCGTCCAGGCTCTCGGCCGACGGCCCCCCCGTCCCCAGCCACTTCTACACGGTGGTGACGAGCTGCCAGGAGCTGAACCAGACGGTGGAGGAGTGTGACGGAGAGCTGCAGGTCTTTTCCTTCCTTCTGGCGCACAGACAGGACAACTCTGAGGCCTGCAATGTGAGTTCAGACGCTGTCCAGCAGGGGGCGCCGCTGCCCCATAGCGGTCACTGCAGCCGTTAGAATAGACACAGTCTCCTCTCTGTCACTCCTTTAAGTTACCCTTTACTTTCACTCAAGTACTGTAACCAAGTACAAAACAAAAGGTGCTTCATCATATGAAAGCTGCAGCGACTCACTTTACAAATCAAGATTTTACAGACAAAAATATGAAACAGGAAACGAGCCAAATGTCAATTAATTGACTGATCATTATGGAAAGAGCTTCTGCTGACGTGTTGCTGGAAGACAGCGGTGGAAACACGAGTGGGCGTCAAATCTTTATTTTCTATGTGGCACAAATCCGCTCACGTCATCAAATCCTAGTTTGTTGTGTTGGAGGTCAGAGAGCGGAGCTTTATTGTAAAGACTTTTTTTTAAAGATATTCGACAATGTGGACGAGAATAAGATTCTCCTTCTGTGACTGAGACACAAGAACAGACACACAGGGTCAAGTTCAAATGTAAAGAAAAAATAGTGTTTATCTTCCGGGTTCTTTCCATAATGTTGTCACTTATAATAACAAACTGAGTGAATTCTCCTTCAGCACTGGACACATTTAAAAAGCTCTGGTCCCCATCAGTCACACAAACTCCCCAGAATCCCTTAAACCAAAGGACCGGAGAGCTTCTTCCACCACTGACCTCGGCCGCTGTTAAACCCTGACCTCTGATGAAACGTGGGTTTTCCCAGTTGAACTGGAAATTCATCATGTTATGTCATTTTCAAATGATTCGACTCAGCGGTTTGCTGTGTTTCAGTAGATTTCCTGTGTTTAGAGACGACGCCACTGTTCTTCTTTAAAGATCGTTGTGAGGCTACGACTGGAAGCTGAGGAGCGCCATCATTTGGGGAAATTGTGCGATGAGGACTTTGTCAGAAGGTGCACTGTGTTTTTAAATCAGCTCGTTGGTTTGTTTTCTTGACATTTTAGTTTTTTTTTATAAAGACCAGCTGGAGTTGAAGGTTATTTCGACACCTCATGTCTATATGATTCGTGGGACTTTTCTCAGTCCCACGTGTCGTGTGAGTGTTTCTGACTGAGCGACTGCGCGCCGATAAACACGTGGACGTCAGTTTTAGTCGAGTCATGTTTCTGTTGGCGGCATGTTGGTTATTGTAAAATCGTATCGCCGGCTACAGTGAGTCAGCAGGTATAGATGTGTCACCTGAGGATCAGTTGTAGTAAATTCTTGCGGTGAATCACAAATAATCTGTTGAAACTAAGACCTAAAAAATAAACGTCAAGTTGAATTATGACGCTGTTCACCAGCGTGCTTAGCACTGGATTCTCTGGAAACATTTTTCTTTGTAAAACATTCCCAAAATGTCTTTGACTCATTTGTTTGATGCATGATTCAGAGTTATGGGATGGAGCCACATGCTGGATGCATTCACTGATGGTTTTGAAACTCCCTTTCTCCAGCTATATTTGTGCACAGAAGTTTCCCTATTTTGGGCTGAGAATAACTCCTCTGTGAACGCCTCGTAACACTCAGCTCAAACATGGTCATGTTTGTACCTCGCCATAAAGAGAAAGTGGAACGCATCGAGTCCGTCTGGGTTTATTCTGGAAACAGTTCAGGGAAACCTTTGAGTGGCCGTGAAATTGACTTTGCAGAGAACATGCATCAGGTATTTTCTCATTCATACATAAAGAGGAGGTCTTACTGGTGAATTGACATTAAGGATTCCGTACAGGCCCTTAAAAAGCCTTATTAATACGTGTTTCTCTGCAGTCTTTTTTTGCGTGTGTATGATTATCAGTCACTTCATGCTGAGGAGAAGCCCAAACACACACTCCCTTTGAATATGAAGTGTGCAGTACTGTTGGAGTCTGGAGCTCTGGAGGATTTCAGGCTCTGCCTTCCCACATCCTCTCCAGCTTCATTCTGAGGTGTTGCTAACACAAGAGGAGTCTTAAATACAGTAACCCCTTTCGTGCGGTGTGTGTTTCTACCTGGGCATCCCATACTTCAGTCTGCCCGCAGGTCAAGCCAGTCAGATTTATAGAGCTTCAATTTTGGCAAAGTGGAAACCACAGAACCTTGGAATAAGCAGGGGAAATCTGGGCCTGAATCCCAAAATCTATTTTTGTTTTGGAGAGTCCTGGGTTATGTGAGAAAAGTCCCCAAAGCCCCGATGACCCTCGACTGAAAGAGAAACGAAAAGTGCAGAAAATGAAAGAAACCCTGAGAGGACCAGTGAGTGAGCTACTAAATAACACTGAAGTAAAGAATCCCCCGACCTCGCTTTGCGGTCTGATATATACACATATGATTTGTGACGTGTTGGCAGTAGAGATGATCTGCACTAAGCTCTCGTCTAGACACCGCAGAAGTCAGAGCTGGCGCGGCGCGTTCTCAGATTCCACAGTGAAGTGACTGACATCAGAAGTAGAAAACGACAGACGCAGTCCTGTACAATTAAACGCATCACGACAGGTTTTTCAACTGCAATTTGTGGATAGAATGTCCTCTGATATTACAAGTCATTGTCGGCTGGCGGGTCATTTCGCGGTGAGCATGGTTTTGGTAATTTGCAGGTGAAAAGCTGTCCAGACGTCTGGGTTAAAACTGGTTTGGTGGAAAACAGAAAGCCTTGATTACAGCATTTAAATGACTGTTTCCCTGCATAGTTCTGACCTGCTTCACATCGAAACAAAATAATGATTTAAATGCTGTCGAAACAAATATGTAACTTCCTTCTTCTCTTGGACATTCTTCTCTAGTTGAGAAGACTTTGCTTGACACTTGACTAAAAGGTCAATAACGCCCTCATGTCTGGAGCCGAGAGCGATTAGCCTAGCTTAGCATAAAGACTGGAAGCAGTGGAAAGTCCAAAGTAAATGGTTAACAGCATGTCTTTTCCTTTAAAAACCACACAAATATGTTGTGTGTTAGTTTGTGTACAGATTTAATAAACATGATGCAGCTTGTTTATTAAATAAGCCTAGCTTAGCATAAAGACTGGAAGCAGGGGGCAACATTTAGCGTTGCTCTTTCCAAAGTTAAAAAACAATATGGCTCCCAGTAGCTCTTGAGCTCGCTAATTAACTTAGTATTAATCAAATGATCTTGTTTGTTGGACAAATGTGGTTTTATGGGAAATTACAATAACTGTTTACTTAAGACAGGCTAGCGGTTTTACGCTGCTTCCAGTCGCCTCCTCACTCCGTCTCCAGTTAACACACGAACACATTGGTGTTGACGCTTTATATAAGCTTTGTTCCCAACATGTCAAACTAGTCCTTCACAACAGTTGCCAAATAAACATTTCTTGCATTTTCAGCACAAACTTTTAAGTTTTTTGTTCTTGTACCTGGAAGTCACAGCATCGTATCTGGGACAACCAGCAGTTTCCAAAACATGGAGTCCAGCAGACGGCTCGCATTGTTCACAGGAGTTTCCTCTTCTCCTGTTGTCATGGGTACGGGTCTGAAGGGAATCTCCTCACAGGGAATCTCCTCCCCAAAACGTCAGCAGGCTGCGGCATGTCTCCCGTAAACACAGGGCTTCAAACATGACTCACTTCTATTTTCTATCTGGAATACAAACACTCCCAGTCCTCAGGCCATGAATGCAAACTTGGCAACCGTGCGGCGAAATGTGATGGCCATGCGATCGGAAACACATCTAACAAGCTTACGCACAATCGACGCCGTTAGTGTGAGGAAGACAACAATTACAGAAGCAATTGATCTTTCCGTTGGAGCCTAGTTGGAACTAACGTCGGCGAAACTCCTCATAATGCACGCGTTTTATTTGTGACCTGTTCGCTTCTGGGAAAGCGTTGGTTGAGAGTTCCTACGACGTGACACAGAAGGTGTTAGAACTTCACCGAAGATGACAGTTGGAATGCTGCTTCAGACCCCAGCAGCAGGATCGTGTCCGTCTCCGACACCACGGGGGGTCAGAGTAAACTAAACTGGATGTTGACATTTCTCCATAAATCACACAGGTTGGAGGTGATTCAACGGAGCTTTGCATAATGCTGCCATACAGTCATTTTTCTTGTTAAGTGATGAGTTGGTGTCAGTTGCATTAACTGATGGAGCAATAGATAGCGTGTGTTTTACCATTAAAAGCGGCTTCGTCTGTAGACGTATCACTTCACTGCCACTTGAGGGCATTGGAGGTTAAACAGGTTTAATGTCAGAGTTCAGAGCAGTCGCCTCAATTCAGTTTTAAACTGCAGAAATTGGATCGCTGACAAACTGCAGCAGGGCAGTTCATAAAGAGACTGTGAAGCAATGAATGAATGAATGAAGCTCAGTTTCTTTGTACAGTATGGTTTTCATGTGTGGTGGTGGAAGATGTGGTACTAATACCACACTACAAGTTAAAGTCCTGTAATATTAGTTTATTAGTAAAATATACATAAAGTTGAACAAGTAAAAGGATTCATGAAGCAGAAGAATGGACCCCTGTGGTTATTGTTACTGCAGCATTAAAGTCTAAGTCACATTTTACTGCACGTAGTTGGTCAAAGTGGAGCTTTTTCTTCATTGTTTTATATACTGATGGAGAGTTTAATCTTTGACTTTGTATTTTACTTCATAAGATCGTCACATGTTTAAAATCCTAATCTGAAAAAACAACTAAAGCCGTCAGATCAATGCAGTGCAGCAATAAATACAACATTTACAGTAACGTGAAGCACAAGCACCTCACATCTGTAAGTGCTGCGCTTGTTACATCGTAGGACGATTGTAGACAGATTAGCAAATAATAAAACACACACTGTATGTGGTTCCAGTGATATTTCTGACTTGAAGTACTTCTAAAGATGAAAGCTGACAGAAAGGTTTGTGTCAAGAGCCTTCGGGATCCTGGCTCCTCCTTCATCACCTCACATAAGGAACTCTGAAGGCTGCAGCTGCAGGAAGTGAGAGAGAGAAGTCACTGCAGAGCAGAGGTCACGTTTAAATCGGGCTGTTTGACGTCTTCGTCCTTTTTCAGAGGAAAACTCACATTCGTCCCTAAATGTGCTGAATTGCTAAACTCTCCCTCAACAATCACGACAACAACAATCCTGCTCTCGACAATGAACGTGTCAAACAAGCGTTTCCTGCAGCGTTCCTCGGAACTGGAAGCCACTTTAATTTGGAAGTGAATGTGTTGCCAGGAAGTCTGCAGGGAGGCTCCGAGGAAGCTGTAAGAATCCACTTTGAGGGTCGTGATGATCAAGCGGCTGATTTCCTGCCAGCTTGCTCTCACAGCGCGGCTGTCAGGCCGCTGTGGTGTAACGAGCTCTGCAGAAAACGACTTTCCAAGAAGTCAAAGAACAATAATGGAAGAAGAAGATGATGATGTTTTTCCAAAGAGCGAGGTCTTCCACCAGTCAAGGAGGAGAAACATAATGCTGAACGTTTAGAAAGTTATGGTTTGAACTTTAAATACATATTTTATTTGCAACTTTAACCACAAAAGACAAAACTCTGAGCATTTGAGGAAGTGCAGTATTCGACTCTTTCAGCCCCAGAGTTTATATTTGTGTTTAGTTCCCTCATCGTGTTTCTTTTTGTGGTTTTACTCGATTTGAGTCATCCACTTGTGAGCTTCAAAAACGTTTTATGACATAAAAACAATAAGAAAAGTAATTTTTCTTCTTCAAATAGCTCTTCATGAATCACTGTTGAGCGGTGAGACTCAAACAAGCCACAGATGTTTCACTGAACAGAAGCGTTCCAGACGGCTCGTGGGTGTAAAAGGACGACGTTGTGACCTTTTGTTTCTTGTATCTGCAGCTGGACGCAGACACACAAACACTGCAGCTCAAACTGAAGCGATCACTCGAGGAGCAGTGTTACTGAAGTACAGACGTTAAGTGACAAATAAATCCACGGGGACTACTTGCTTCACACGGGGCTGGAACAGCGGTTTCCTGCGTGAAAGATGGTTTTAGTTTGATAAATTCTTGTCTTTCCAGTTGTCCTGCAAAAACAACGACATTCCCGTCGGCCTCAGCTGTACTTTGTGTTTAGTGCCAATTAGCAATCGCTATCACGCTAACCATCTCAGCCGAGGTGTGTCGAGACAGAACACGAAGCTTATTTTGTTATGGAGTTAAAGCAGCTCAAAGTCTGTGAGGATGCAGGTCTGACGTACAAAGAGTCTGAATAGAGCAGCGTTCATTCTTTTTCCTTCTCCTCCATGAAACGCCCCACTGAAGTCGGAGTTATCTGGTTTCGGCCCAGTTGTTTTCGGAACGTTCTGTCCCCGTTTGCTCTCACGCCACCTCGTCATCTCAAGATCTGCTTTGTCACCCTGCAAACCATCAGGGTGAAGTCGTCAGCGTGGGCGGCCGAGTGCTTTCAGCAGCATCAGAGGTCGTTTCTCCATCGCTGAGCTCATTGAGCTGCTGTCTGTGGGATAAAGAGGACAAAAAGCTTAAAATCCCCCACTTTCAAAACAACAAACAAAAACCAATGTCTTGTCTCTGGAAAGTGCAGACATATTTACTGTATTCATGCATTCTACAGCTACCTTCTTTGACTGCATTGCATTCTATTAGTTGATTTCTTTTTTAGCTCTTTTTCTTCAGCTTTCAAAGTGCAGATTTCGTGTTTCCGTTGAAGTCATGTTGTGTTTGTGCGTTGTGCGGGAGGTAAGAGCAGCTGCTGATCATAGTCAACCTAAAGGTCTTGTGGGATCCTCCATCACCGTGAGGGAACACTCCCAGTGTTCCGCATTAGCTATTATTGGTGCTTTGACATAAAAGCAGTAATTGGAAGCAAAGGCTTTTACGTGCATGTTCCCTGTTTGTATTATTTATGAGATGAAGCCTTTTACTGTTCTGTCTACGACACAATTCAATTGAAATTGAAACTCAACACCACAACATTACATTGATGCTGATGGGGGAAAGAATATAAATAGACGTGATCGATCTGGTCTAAGTGGAACTTGATGAGCGAGTTTCTGTCAGTGGAGCATATATATTATATAACTATAGACATTAGAAATCTACATGTCTGTGTGGGTGTTTCCAGAAGCTGTTTTGAGACTTCCTGCTCCTTCTTCTTCCTCCTCGATGCAACATTTACGGTCTCTGGGCGTAACCGTAAAGTTCACAACTTGTTTTTAAGGCGAGACACCACCAAGGCTTAAATACTTTGTTATTTCCATTCACTAATATGTCTTCTTTCATACTAGTGGAAAATAATAAACACCCAAAATACACATTTAGGTGTTTTTATTTTACTACTTTGTCTGTTTGCATCTGTAGATTTCTCCTAAATTCACCAACGTTACCGTTCGATAATGCCTCATTTAAATATTTAAACTTGACATTTAAATAAAACTTGTAACACAAAAATAATTTTCTTAATGTCAGTAATCAGCTGGTGAAATGTCATGGTATTATTTATTATTTTATTTTTACCTGTAGAGTCTCTAAATGTCTGTAATGAACTAAACGTCTCTTTAAAGGACGTTTTCTCTCAATGAGTTTGTTCTCAGACTCTGATGATAAATCTCCACTTCAGCAGCTCTTACACACACCAAACGTTACACGTTCACTCCTCTCTATGTGCTGAAGGTTCACACAGCACTCACACACTCATTTATAAAACATTTAATACTAAAAACATGGAGGAAATAGATTTTTTTACAAAGAGATATAAATTCCCTCTGTAAAAACCTTTGGCTCTTATATGTCAACAAAATGAAACAATAATTTTGAACCTGACTTTATCCAATGATCAGATTTATGGAATTTATGCAAATGAGTGCATATTGGATAAGATAAGATAATGATAATGCTTCACAGTGTCAATGACCAGCTCTTACACTGGACAAAAGCGGGAGACACATGGGTATCCATAACAATAAAATGATTAAGTTGCCTAAAAATAATCAAAACGAGGCAAATAAATAGCTGTGAGGAATCTGTAAAGTCAGTAGTGGATGGAGTGGATGAGTTCAAATGTGCTGCATGGGTGTTGTGCTGTAATAATAAAAGAAAAGAAGCAGAAAGACACAACACACAGAGGTGTGTGGTGAGGAGATTGCTGCCTCTCTGGCTTTGTGCACACGGGGCCCAGGTGGGTCCAGGTGGGTCCAGGTGGGTCCCGTATGTCGCTGATTACTCTCCAATCAGGTCTGCAGCCCCGGAGAGAGACGGGGGAGTTTGTGCTGCACACAAGAGTTTTATTTTTAACATCCTAAACAAGTGTCGTGTCTTCCTGCCAGTGCGAATGTGTTGAACCGTACTCTCTGCCAGGAGGTTTACCTTAAAGTCTACAACTTAATGCAGTTCCTTCGTATTTTGGAGACTTTGTTTGAGGCTCCTGATGTGAGGAGCTTTACTTCAAAGAGCCGATACACAAATAAATCCACCACACGGATAAAGTGCTTCTCAGAACTGGGGAAATTCCTCCTTTTGTTAATCACCAAATCAATATCTACTCTATAGAGCCGCTCAGCACGGCTGCTGCAGATGGTCAGAGTTAAAAGGTTTATTGAGGTTTCTTCAGAAGTATGGAGGCAATTTGTGATCAAGTCCAGACCAATCATGCAGCGTAATAACAATAAAGCCTGTTTTCTGTAGTCTTATGATCTGTGCAGACCAAAAGCACCACATGTGCAACATGTTTCCAGCTTCATTGTTTTTTTGTCATAAAAGATCCAAATGGAATATTTTACAGCAGGTAAAGACAAAAGTTTCCCTAAGAACTGTTCTGATATCAGGACCATTACACACGTTGACCTTTGGCCTGAGCCTGCTGATCTTGTGACTGCTTATTGCTCACTAAAGGCCACGGCCTCTTGTTCTAACTACTGTGTGAACTGAACAGTCAGTCATGAACCCTCACCTTGTCATTTGACTTGATACGTCATCATTTGAGGTTTGAGAAGCGTTGGACCAGAACAGTTACAATCATTTATTACGTCTGTTTCCGTCACAGTGGTGCATATAAAAAAGACTAAACATGACAAAGTTTATTTATTACGCTGAGGCCTTGTCAAGATTTACTGACGTGTCACGATCGTGTTGGTTCTTGCCTTTGCTGGAACGTGATCCGTCTCGTTGGATCTTGTCTTTCTCAGCTTTCTCAGCTGGATTCGGTTACTGAAGATAAGTTCAATCGCGAACACATATCAAGAAGAAAACCAACACAAAACATGTGTTCCATGTGGAAAGAAATCATATTTTTCTTTTGGTGGGATGAGACGATTGATAGGCCTGCTACTCTTACGTCTGTCTGTAGGATGTGAAGCTAAAGCCAGTTGGCCTAGCTTAGCATAAAGATCGGACTAGCCTGCTTCTTTCCCATCTTTGGATGTTTTACCTGAGAAATTCAATTATTTATGAATCAGCAGGCGAAAGTCTTGCTCACTTCAAAACAGAAAAGCAGCGGTTAGTTGTAGCCTGAGGGCAGAGTAGCTCAAAAGTAGAATTTGACTGTGCTTCTGCAGAATAAATGTGGAAACACAGTGGGAACCTGTGGCACACGAAGACGCGTCGCTATCCTTTTTCCCGAGGAATGATGAACGTCGATGCCCCTGAAAGAGAGCGCTTTTACTACTGTCGCACCTTACCTCCCTCCTTGCTATGTTAGTGGTGTCTGCTCGTACCGTGTGTGCCCAATGACACGACTGAACTGGACATAGTCGCAGTGTTTTGCACTGAAGGGAGCTGTCAGTTCAGTCAGAATCTGGTAGTAGTTCAACCATGAAGTTGTGGTAATATTTGAACTTTTTTTTTCCGACTGTGAAGGCCAAATCTGCCCAGAGAGTCCACCGGGACAAGGTTTCACAAGACCAGTTAAAGTGAACTGAACAGTCCATGTGTAGTCAACTTGCCATCTGAAATGCATGGACCTTCAGTTAAGACTATGTTGTTTGATTAGGATGGTATCTAGCTCATAGACGGGATATATAAAGTTGACGTAGTCGCAGTGATGTCACCCATTTGTTTGTTGATTACAGTTTTGAAGCCTCGTGTTCGGCAAAATGTCCGTCACCGTCTTAGTTTTTTGCAACCAGAAGGGACACGAGAGGGCGGAGCTAAGTACAACCAGAGGCTGAAGAAGGCAACTTATCAAGTTTCATGAAGTAAAGACACACTGGTAAAGGGTAAAAGCTGTAAGACGAAAACAAGACCGGACAACACTGTGGTAGCAACCTGTCAATCACAGTAAGGCCCGCCCCTAAAGCATCCCCTGCTTTATGGTCTGCTTGACTCTAAATGGACCATCATGTACTAAATGAACATCATGCTGTGTTGAAGAAGACTTGAAACTAGAGATTGAGACCATAAACTCATGTTTACAATGTTTATAAACCACACTCATCTTTTAACTCATCTTCATTTTGATCTCCACTCTACACCAGTAACGTTTCATAACTGCATTTTGCACGGTTGAGAAGCTATGGCAGCGAAACAAATATGTCCACACTTTATAGATTAAAAGTTTGATATAATAATGAATCATGACTGCATTGTTCACATTCATTCTATTCCTCATGTTTACATTCATTGCTCCATGAAAGCTGCAAACAATAAATGAAACGTGAACTTTAAATAAGAATTGCTGAATCCACAGTGAGTCACCACTTCCGTCTGTGTCTCTGCAGAGTGGAGAGGATGAGTCGCAGTGGGTCGAAGACCTGCTCAAGCTTCACACAGCCCGAGTCCGAGACGTGGAGATCCTGACGGGCCTGGACCTCTACCGGTCCACCAACCTGACCTTTAACAGCATGCTGAACCTCAAAACCTACCTGCACACCTTCGAGAGTGACGACTAGAAACACAGACAGACAGACACACACACACATACAGGATGTAGGCCTTTTGTAGAAGTCCTGCATTTTCACTGCATACTCGCTGGACAGCCAGCACATCGTTGTTCCAACGCCTGAGGAACTGACCGAGAAGTGCTCGGAAAAGGGATCACCATTTTTAACAAACAGAACGGTTTGGCAAGACGTAGTTTGGAAGATTACAATAGGAATATTCAATACTATCACAAAACATCCGAGGGTGAAACAGCTAGCACAAGGATGATGCAGGATGGGAGACTTTCTCAACAGCTGCCATTACACATTTCATAAATACAGTTTATGAAGTACATCATCATGCACACATGAAGGACCATTTATATTCCTACTGCCCATCCATTACATGCTAAAGAATTTAAACTTTTGAACTTGTCTTTTCTTCGTCATAAAATACTCTTGAAACTTGCATTGTATCAGCTAATCACTTATTTTTTTGTCAATGTTATCATATCATTGTGAGGACCTCTCATAGCAAACTGCACTCAAACTACAGTAACTTGGTTTATTCTTCCATCTGTGTGGAGGAGAGAAGACGCCGGACTGAAACACATTCAAACATCTAAAACATGCAACATTGCTGCAAAGTTCTGCAAAATTTATAGTTTGACATTTTGGGACATACGATCATTCACGATGTGAGTTAGATGAGTTGATTGCTACCACCGTCATGTTAGCAGCAGCTTAGCGTAGCTTAGCATAAAGACTGAAAGCGGGTGGGGCTGGCTCTGTCCAAAGGTAACAAAATGTGCCGACCAGCACCTCTAAAGCTCACTGATGATTGTTACATCTTGTTCATCCACATTGTCAAACCTTTCCTTTCAAACAACAATACATATAGACATGTAGCATATACTCACATAAACACACAGGGCTCAACACGTGTACATCAGTGCCTTTGATATGCTTCAGCTCCTTTATAATTATTAATATCATGATTACTAGAAATGGTTAACATACAAACGTATAACACAAATAAACTATTGCCCCCAACACCATGTCCTACACAATTGCGTTCCCATACAACTAAATTGCAATCTCAATTACATTTCAAGTCTTTTTTGCAGTCGCAGTGTCATTAACGAACAAAACAGAAAATGCTGTAAAACTACTTCTTTAGGTGGAGTAAATAAACATCATGGTTTGGCTTAAAATTTGAAAAATTTGAAAAATTTTGAAAAAGTTTCAAAATTGAAACAAAACAAAAACGCAACAAAGTACTTGGTTATGTTAGGGCAACAACAGTACTTGTTCACAAGGGACACAAACAGCAGCCTTCTGGGTGAAAGCCCCGTGGTTTTATGTCCCACCTCCTCCCTATGTGGACTTCCAAGAACTCATTAGGAGACTTATTTGTGATGCATCAGAAGCAAACGTGACCCACAACAAAATACGTTTCCCTCGAAAAGGTAATCAACAATGCAGTTTTGTTGTATGGAGTAATTTTTAGGAGACATGGCTGTATTGCCCTTTGGAACTTATGAAAGTCAGACTGAGAGGAAAATACTGACCACGACCAACCACTGCATCCGTAACACACACATTAATATGGTAAAATAAGAAATGGTCTCAAGAATGGGGGGCTGGGACAGCTCCTTCCTGTTGGTATGGCTCTGCTGACACCTTCCAGTGGAGGCTCAGACAAACTAACAAGAACAAGAAAAGAACACATGTGAACACATGAACACATCTTTACACAAAAAACACACACAAACACACCAACTGCAACAATTTCCTCAGCTGATAATCTAGGTGTATATTTTTATACAATTTGTCATATTTATTACGTAGCATCATAATAATAATAGCACCTAGTGTTACGGTATTAATCCGGTGTAACAGATCTGGCCGCGTTTAAACAACACAATAAAAAAAGATCGTTGATGTGCTTTTTTCAGGGAGGTGATAAAACTGACGCTACCTTAAAGGAAAAGTCCTCTTTTCTTTTCACCTGGAGCTTATTTTCATTTGTTTGTCACCTCATCTCCTTATTCGACCGCCTGCATTCACATGTTTAACTTCATACTAAAGCAGTCAGAACCTGTATTTCTTCATGTTTGGTATTAACTTTAGTAACGTTTCACTGATGAGTTAACATAGCTAGCTATCAAGGTTATCAATAGAACATAGAAAATAATCAATAAAATGAGTGGAGAGCTTGCCGAGCAGTAGACAAAGCCATGTTTGTTCCTGTGGTCTTTCAAATAAAGAGAACTGGAAAAAACCTGACTGGATCTGTAATTACTGCTTCTGCAACCAAATTACAGCTGCAGTGACATTTGAGTGGCTGCTGATTTACTGAAGTTCTTTCTTTCATCAACATCTGCAAAGTTTCTGTTGTTGCTCAACCTCAACTCGGTTGAAAACAACAGAGTATTGTGAAGGAGCAGCGTTGCCTCATCAGCGAGGTATGGTGTTGATGCATTGGACTCCTTCCAGTGATTGCTTTCTGTGGTTTCTGCTTGATTGAATGTCGTGTCTTCCATTGAAAACGGGTGACTGGCCTGTTGTAAAATGATCGGTAACTTTAGGTCACATCAAAGAGCCTGAGATGTTTTTAGTAGTTTCCAAGGAGGTAGGTTTGTGTCATTGGAGCCTCATTGATATTACATATTCAGTTTTCTCTTTGCACACTGTCAATGAAATAACCTTCTATTCAACAACGTGGTCATATTATTTAAAGTGAATATGCAACATGCAGAATAAATGTAGTTTTATAAACTTTGTTCAGGAACGGGACCACGCCCAGAACACGGCTCATTTCCCCCGGAAAAGTATTTAAGCTCTACTAACCCGTTCACTTCCTCTTTGGATCCATTCTCTCATCCCTCCCCCCAACCCCGTTTTTTGTTTTCCTTTTTCTCTCTCTCTCGCAGGATTACAGGAACGACTGGGGACTCTGCACCTCCAGAGCTTCCTAAAAGACGGCCCCCCCATCCAACAGTCTCCGTTCCCACCAGCCGCCGGACACCAACGGTCCCCCGTCACGTCCCTTCATCCCTCTACCTCTATCCCTAACCTACATCTTTTCATCCCTCTACCCCTACCCCTACCCTACATCCCTCTACCTCTACCCCTACCCTACATCCCTCTACCTCTACCCCTACCCTACATCCCTCTACCCCTACCCCTACCCTACATCCCTCTACCTCTACCCCTACCCCTACCCTACATCCCTCTACCTCTACCCCTACCCCTACCCTACATCCCTCTACCTCTACCCCTACCCTACATCCCTCTACCTCTACCCCTACCCCACATCCCTTCATCCCTTCAACCCTCTACCTCTTCCGCTTCCTAATCCAACAATCATTCCGTTATGCAATAAACCTCTCGAAACCCACAGTTATGTGCGTGGTCCTTGTTAGTGAAAGTTATAATGTTCTGCCAACCACAGTTGGCCCTGACCAATAAAGAATTTGCTTCACAGCCAACTCAACCAATCATAAACTCACAGGGAAACTGCTTTATGTCTTTGAGACTAAGATATGCAAATGAATAAAAATTAAAAAAATAAAAGAAAAACTGCATTTCCTAAAAGGATGCAAGTTATTCCCCAAAGACCGGAATAGTGTTTTCAACCTTCCTAAATGAATCTAAGTTATTTGGGGCACCCCTATGGTTGCATGGCGGTGGATAGCATCCCATCTTATGTAAGGACATGACTCTGAGGGGCCTGACGTTTCAACACAGTGTTTTCATAACAACTGTCCAAAACCACAGCAACCCTGAGGATTAATTCTGCTGTATGTGAAGCCTCAGCACATTCCATCACCTCTAAACTCAACAACCTGTGTCTGCTGAACGTGCGGCTGATGTATCACAGAGACAACAACCCGATGACCTCATGGTTTAAACAGCCGGCAAAAACATGGTTCTTCTTTCAGACGAGTACAAAGAAAAGATCCGAAACACATGGAGGTGTTTTTTTATTACTTTGCCTGTTTGCATCTGTAGATGTCTCCTAAATTCACCAAAATTTACTATTAGAGAATGCCTCATTTGCATATTCAAACACAACATTTCAGTAAACTTAAAAAATAATTGTGGTAATGTAAGTAATCAACTGGGGAAGGTGATATCTTTACCCTATTCACACTCCTCTCTATCTTATACAACATTACATTCCTAAACCTTGGTGAAAATGGATTTTATTCATTTTATTTTAGCCCTATTCAGCGAGAGGGAATATGGTAATTTCCAGAATGTCTTAACATTCTGAAAATTGAAGTAAACGCATTGCATTAAGGGAAAAGGTAACATATTCTCTAGTGTCCCAGTGATGACTGAATAACAACTCTTTTAACATTATTCTACTCAGTAAAAGAGGGACCAGTGTGTCAATTCATGCTTTCAGTCTTATAGCAGGGACGACAGTGTGAATATAAAGATAAGTTTATTGAAGCTAATATATCATTTATTTATTTGGTACAAAAGATTCCCGCAGAGCGTCAGTGTGTCTGAGTCATTCAAATAATCAGAAACGGCCCCGTGTTAATAAGACTCTGATCAAATCAACTCAAGCAAAAATGTGAATTTGGCAACAGCTTTTTTTAACAATAATTAAACAGAATATTCTCTACATATTTTTTGTGTAAAAATAAACATCTGTCGTTGGTCTATTGATTGGTTTATTTTTCACAGTTCCATGGGTAACAGCTCGTCTTCATTGGATGAAACAGCCCACATAACAAGCACCAAACAGGTTCAAGGTCAGTGACTACGCTCACACAATGGAACCACTATTCCCCCGACGGAGTCGGATCCTTCAACCAATAAATCAACTTTGGGAAAGAAGTGACAATCACTGTTTATTGTCTTTGACATTTGAATTGAGGATTAAAAGCTGAATGAAGACTTCTGTAGAAACATCAGTGTCTTAATCAACGAAGTTGGTTTGTTATCAGTATGTTCAGGTTTAGAGGAATGTCTCTAAATACGAGACGAGGAATGACGTCACACATGAGTTGACTGCGATCGAGGACAACAAGTGGGAAAACGTTGTTGGGTTTGCTTCAGCCAGGTTAGCCATTATTTCCATTATTATTTGGGAGCATGTGAACGCTCTGATATCATTGAGTGTGTCAAAAATAACGTTTGTTAGCTAAATGGCAACATTTGAATGCTCCACACCCGGAGAACCAGGAGCCTAGCGGCTTCTTTAGCTAACGAGCAAACAACTTATCTGAATAACAAGCTAACCCATTCATTTAAATGTGTTATAAAATAGTTTTCATAGATAACATTTTCAAACTCAATACCTCACAATGACAAAACAAGATTCTAGATTTTATTTTGTCCACTTGTGGTAAACTCGGTTGATTGGACGTGATTTGGAACACAAAGCTGTACAGTTTATTACTCCACTTTATTGCAGTCCGTGCCATAAGTTTATGAAGTGAGACTGTTTATCATAAGCTCAAGGTTTCTGATGAATGAACCAGACCATCCAATCCTCTTTGATGCAGCGAGTTACCGGCAGTCAACGTCTCACCTCATCTCAGCATCATTAATAATCCATTATCAGCTACAGTTGTTGAAGTTAATCTTTATACCTGTGTAATAAACGTAATCAGCTCTTGTTGATACTCACAACATTGAGACTGTCTCACATTGTTTGAATCTGTTTGTTAAATGTATTCCAGGTCAACACTTGCTGCCTCTTCCTCTCGCCTGCACCAGGTGAGTTTCTGGAGTTAAAAAGCCAAGAAAGCGTCGTCATCTGTTGTTTGACGGACCTGAAAACACAGAAATGTTCATCTCGGCGTTCCCATCAATCAGTTACTTATCTGCTGTTCACAGCTATAGTCCAGAGGTCACTGCCGGGATACTAAGTCGAGGCATGTGTTCCCCTCCGTCCGTCCGTCTGTCTGTCTGTGAACTTGTGTGACTGCCACCTTCATGGGAGCGATGGGTTTTGTGAAGGAGTCGCAGAAAAAGAAGATTATTGTGAGTATCGGCTTTGGTTCTGAATCGATGGTTTAAGACACGATGCACGGTCAGAGGTCTTCTTCATACATTTGCTCTGTTTTTTCACAGTGAATTTAAAGGAATGGAATATTTTTTTGATCTTTGGACTGATTTTCTATTGGATATCACAGTATAATGCATAAAGATGTAACATGGGAAGAAGCCCAGCCCCTGGCAGAGTGGTCATATTAGACCCCTCTTTGGATTCACATTGGTTTCATAATGACATTAAAATATGAATATAAATGGGTTCCACCAATGTAGAGAATGCTTTTAAATATAACATAGCATCAGGAAAATATAGCATTATGTACCTCTTACAGTAAATACAGTTAGTGTCGGGCAGTGACTAGAATAAATAACTGGTTGTGGTTGTCTTTGTCATTTGGGAAATGATAAGCTATTTACAGTAGGAGTGAGCAATACGGATTAAATACTCTGTTACATGTCATTTGATATTGCAGTATGGATAAACAATATATTGATCTATTGTCCATTTTTGTCAATCGAGAAACTCATGTGGGATAAAATAACCAAACAGGAATGTCTGTTTTGGGCGTAATGCAGCAAATTAAATATCTTATAAATCAATGAACACTAATGTAACATTGTATGGACACGTTCTACCGAATGAAGCAGTCTGTCGTCAATGCGACTGCCTCGTACTTTTCTATAATATCCTGCTGATTGTTGGTGCATCAAAGAGAAAACATTTGTTTTTCCTTTGGTTAAAGATTCGATTGTGTCAGAACAAACGATCAGTTTATTTGTGTGTTTGTGTGTGTGTGTGTGTGTGTGTGTGTGTGTGTGTGTGTGTGTCACAGGTGGGTGTCTTGGCCGTATCGATTGTGACCCTAATCCTCGGACTTGGACTTGGTCTTGGACTGGACTTGCAGAAATGTCGAAACAAAGGTGCTGTCAGACACACACACACACACACACACACACACACACACACACACACACACACACACACACACGCATAAATGTCTCTGCACTCACACACTTTCACAAGCATCGTCCAAAGAATTCACATTCGGTTCTTGCTGCACCATGCGCGCCTTGTAAAATGGTATGACGCGTGTTTTCCTCACCACATGTCGTCTGTTGTTGATTGAGGCCACTCGCTCGCTGTTACATCAGACCTTGTTGAGGTTTCTTTGTGTCGTCTGTTGGAGAGCTCCACACTTCTCTGAGCTTAATAACAGTAGAGGATATACAGCTCACTGTAGAACGTTATGATGGAGCTTCACACCTGCGTGACCTTAACTTCCCTGAATGACCATCAGTTGAATCTCAATGAACACGTTCTTACTCCCAACTCGTTAAATACGGTCGTTTGGTCATTGGCCCGAAGCTTCAAACTGTGTTGCTCAAAGTTTCCCTCCAGCGTCAGTTTTAGACGAGTCAGAGACGCTGCATCATGGATCCCACTACGGACAATGAACCGCTCTGCTCTGCTTCTGATTGGCTTAATCCAATTCAATCCAACTAACAAGGGCAACAAGTACGAGCCAATCAGAGGCAAAGTAAAACTGGTCATACGTTTTTCATGGCTCGTTACACGGTGACTTTTCAAAATAAACTTCTGTGTTCACAGGAAACGTGCAGTCTGCTAGTTACGATATTTGCATTTTCAAAGTAAACTTTCAACGTAGGTTTACTTAGTTTTTAGGTTTACTTAGGCAGTCAAAGTAGTTGGTTAGGAGCCAGGAAAAGATGTGGTTTGGGTTAAAATAAGTACTTCTGTTACGGGCATTGGTAAAGTCCGGATGTTACGAAACAAAACTACTGTAAAATAACTCAACGTTTACTTTTGGATATTAAACGGGATACAAACGGCACATCGATCCTCGCCTCGCGCTCTCTCTACGAGGACTTTCTCGCTATTTAAACATCGTCAGTTCCTGACCATCCCATAATGACGTGGATGGGTTTAAATTGAGAGAGTTAGTTGAAAGCTCGGTGCGTCTCATACAGACGCTAAAGGTCGCCTTGTGTGTCGCTACCAGACGCCAACGGGCGCTGAGCGAGCTGCCGTACTCGACGCATTGGGAGTCAGAAAGCGTTGATCTTAAGCGTTTGCTAAAAAAACAACTGAGACAGTTATTGTAGTTTTCTAAAGCTGCCGCTAAATGTCACTGACGAGCCATATTTCCTTTCTGTTGTGAAACTCGATCCTATCGCAGGAAAAACAACTCGCTTCTAACTGCGTCACATTTGGCCTACTTTCTGTTGAGTAACTTGAGCAGCTTTTCTTAAAATAAATCTGCTGATGAACAACATTCCTCAGAGATGCTGAGTCATGGGACACATATTTGTTTTGTTGTCATGTGTTCTGGCTTGTCATAGTCGAGAGGGGAGTGACTAATAGCAATAAATCATCCATGCTGTTTACAAAGCGCAGCGTCATGGAGTGGAAAAATGCTCAGCATCTCTCTCCATCAGTGTTGATGACTCACATACGATGAGCTTTACTTGGCTCAGCATTGATGGTTTTGTTGTTTTTACCTTTTGTCATATTAAACCTCTTCTTGGCTAATGATACCCACACACATATATATCAATGTGCTGAGTCATATCTGACTGAGGTTTTCCACTCGCTGCACTCGTACTGTACGACAGTTCTCGTCTGTGGATGATATAGATACAAAAAAGATTTATTCCACCGTCCTGTGCGGGTTTTATTTTACAACCTGCTTCATCTCGGTTGTCCTTCAAGTTTTGCGAAACCCACGTTTGACTTCTTTAAATGTATCGTCTTGTAGTAGTAGGTCAAAGGTCACAGGATCCTCTTCGTCATCCTGAGTCATGTTTACCTCGACGCTTCCTCAGGTCTGCGGTCCGTCTAGAAAAATCCAGTTTCAGCTCAGCAGGTGATTCCCGGCTGGATGTTGCGTGACAATCTCACGTGACGGTCGTGTGACTCGTCATGTGACCGATGAGCGAGTCTCCTGTGACGACTCCTCATGTGACGTCAAACTGTTAATCCATCACGAGAAGAACACAAAGACGGCAAAACCCGGAATCCACCACTAACAGCTACAGACACAAACAAACAGATGTTCACAGTCATCAGCTTTTAGAAAAACACGACTTTAAATTTCAATTTTTTTAGATTTTTTCAGAAGAAAATTCAACATTTTCAGATGAAGTCTAAGATGTTTTCACAAACTCATATTTACATAAAACATAATTATTATTTTAAAACATTTGCTATATCTAATAACATTACCACAGTAAAGCTGTTATTTCAATAAAGTCATATTATTATAGAATCAAATATCTCGAGAAACAATTCATTTGAGAATCTTTATTTATATATCAATTAATGATATATACCTAATTTATATATCATAATATTAGCAGGGTAACACAACAAGTAGTAATATGATGAGAACAAAGTTATTTTAATATGTGTAACTTATTAAATCAACACAATAAATCTGTGATCTTGAGAAAGACGTCAATGAACAAAGTTCTTTCAGGGAAACGCTTTTATTCATATTAATGCCTCGAGACCCGCCTGATGTCTCTGTTGAGCTGGTGTGAGATCATTTGTTTTCCCGTCAGTCATAATGAAAGAAACACAAACACAAGAGCAGACGCGTCTCGTCCGGACATGTGAGCCAAACACAACACAACAGCTGTGTGACGGGAAATCCCACAACCGAGAAGAACCTCCTGAGACAGAACGGGACGTTCCTCCGGCTCCACTCCACGTCTTACTTTATTACACCTTCATGCACATTTTCTTATAATATAACTTCATTCTCATAACATATCGACTTGACCGTATGTTCAGTATTACACAACAGACTACTGTACGTACCCAGTAAAACGTTTTTGTATATGTTTTATACTTAAATATAGAAACGAAATAAATACTGTAATCGAAACAAATTATTTTAATTCCCCAAAATACTGTAAACAAACCAACAAACACAACAAACACAACAAACACAAAGCCGGATGTGTGTGTTTCACATACAGAACAAACGATAGAAGAATGTACATCACAGACAATGTTCTGCTCAATGTTTTGATTGTAATTCTCCTGAATCTCATCACATATTATGACCTTGGTCTTGCTCTTCCTCCTCCTCCTCCTCCTCCTCCTCCTCCTCCTCCTCCTCCTCCTCCTCCTCCCCCTGCCTCTCTCTCCTATGTTGGCATACATTTGTTCCAAAACAGAGGCGCTCTGATTGCAGATTGAACAGTTGTGCAACATGTGTTTGCTCATTTGAGGAGTCAGAGTGGAGGAATTGTTTGTTTGGCATTTTAAATGGCAGGACTTTCCATGTAAACAGTAGGTTTTATTGCTGAAGGCTGTGTGTCGTGGTTCAAGTGTGGTTTAAGACTGCAGTCTGAGTGTACAGCAGGACATTTGTGTTCAGAGTTACAGGTTGTTGTTATTGTGTCTCAAGTGTTCAAACTGTAAGACTTGACACGTGAGGTCTGATTGTAGAGAATAATCACGTCTCTGGTTAATGTCATAGTTACATTACCTCCCGATCTTCACAGTGTAAATGAAGCTGATAACTGGAAGCTTTTGCCTCCAGAATAGTTGAACATTTGAGTTTACCAACCAGGTGTGACAGCAGCTCGTAAAAGGTGAATCCAGACGAGGATGAAAGAACCTTTAAGTACGTGTTATTCCTCAACCAGCTGCTGGATTGAACCCTATATTTAAGGATGCGAGTATTGCAACGTTATATCGTCACGTCATGATTATGACAACAATTGAAAACAACATTCTACACTCTGAAAGCTCCTCTGAGCAGATCACCCCTACGGTTTTGAGTACTTTTGTTATGTTTGCGTCTGCAGCTCACACGTGGATGAGCTGCCAGAAACAGATCAAATGTAATAAAAGGCGTCCTGTCTTACTGTCTTCCTGTCGTCCTGTCTTCCTGTCCCAGTTGTCCCCCACACGTCCTGCAGGGATCGATGCTACGAGCCGTATGACGGAGAGATCCCCGGCTGCAGATGTGACAAGAACTGCAACGCCAGCAGCTGCTGTTACGACTACCACGACGTCTGCACCGTCCCCAGTGAGACGTCGTCTTTGACCTTAAAACTTTCATTTCTGTCACGATGAACACCAGAACAACAGATTCCACGTCCGTCTTTTCACTTTGCGTCTGACGGTGTGTTTGCCTTCAGCCCAGCAGTGGGAGTGCACCAAGCTGCGCTGTGGAGAGAAGAGGCTGACGCAGAGCAGATGCCACTGCTCAGACGACTGCCTGTCTGCAGGAGACTGCTGCACAAACTACAAACATGTCTGCCACGGTGAGAGTAGGAACAAAGAGAGAGAGTATGCAACCCCGTCTCAAAATCAGTTATTTGGTTAAATTTGGTTATGTTTTAGCAATAAAAGTACTTGGTTCACACGGGACACTGTAAATAACTGAAGTTGTGTGTATGCAGGTTGTAACGTGTCGTCTTATCGAGGGGGACTGTTAAATGCTTGGGACTGTTCATTTAGTTGGAAATAGATCTGATTCAAAAATGTCCGTTAAGAGAGACTTTTATGGGCATTTGGTTCTGTTGGAACACTGATCCAGGCCTTTAAGGCTTTGTTTGTTCAGAGTCCTTTCAGCATCTAAGAGCCTCTTGCGATGATCGGCCACAGTTTATACGTGACAAGTATCTCTCAAGCAAGTTGGCGCTCATCAAGAGTGTTCCATTAGTGCATTTGCAGCCTGATTTATAGCTCTGATTCAATGCTCTTAAATAGGTTGAACACAGGAAACGTGATGCTGGCAGAGCCACACATCCTCTGATGTTTAGTTCATGCTGGGGATAAAGACATCCTGTTTGAGCCCTCCTGGATGATTTCAATAAGAACGATATAATGGAAGAGACATGAGGTGTTTAGAAAGGTTTGACTGTCAGTGAGCCAACAGGTGTTACTTTACTTTAATGTGCTGTCACTACTGTTAATGCAGTCTGTATTTTTGCCACCTGTAGGAGAGAGAGAGTGGGCGGAGGATGAGTGTGAGGATCTGTCGACCCCCACATGTCCAGCAGGGTAAGAAAACACTTAAACCAAGACCCTGAAGGCAACGACGTAGTCCTTCATGCACTGGTCAATGTTGATATTTTGGGCTATTTTACTCAAAATGTGCACATTGAGCTGTTTTCTTGCCTTATGTAAAGACATTTACATCAGTTACCTAAACTCTTGTGCTACTGATTAACCCTTTAAGGTTTATGAACTGAGCTCTGTAAATCATCACTGTATATGAAAGCCTTATCTAATCTCCTCTGGTTGATCTTCCTCTTCCGCCTCTCAGCTTTAAGCAGCAGCCTCTGCTCCTCGTCTCTCTGGATGGACTGAGGGCTGAGTACCTGCAGACATGGAGCGCTCTCATCCCTGTTCTGGACAAACTCAGTGAGTGTCAACCCCACTACTCTCTTCACCTCTTCCATAGACCAGGGACCATTTTTCATAGAAGTTGTATACATCATCTGATCGGCACTGTGCAGCGTCCTAGTGGAGTTTTACAGCTTTATGTCCTGACGGCAGAGAGAGACGTGGTTTATCGTTGCTGTGGAGAAGCACGAGGCTCCGCAAGTGGTCGCTTCGCTTAGTCGAGCATCTCTGAAGATAAGATAAGATAAGATAAGATAATCCTTTATTAGTCCCGCAGGGGGGAAATGTACAGGATCACAGCAGAATTCATGTAACTTGAAACGTCACAAATAGTTCACTGATAAATGTTTACATGTGTTTGGATTCATTAGTTGATGCTTTAGAAACAGGTCTTCAACATCTACATTTGAGTCAATATTTTGCAGCCAAATCAAACTGTTAACAGGATATTCAACCTTCTTTCTTCATAATGCGTTTCATATTTGACTTCCTTCTTTACAGGGCTTGTATAAAGTCAATAAAGTAGTCCATTAATATGAGATATGAGTTTACAGATAATTATAATTCCTCCTCGGCGTCTCTGAGGTCGGTTTATGGCTTTTTGCCGTTTACGCTCGTCGTATTTTTGATTCTTCACATTTGATTTTATTTGTACTTCCTCTGGTTCTTTTGGAAAATAATGCAGCGTATGAGTATAAACGCCTCCGTACACACTGAGAACCCGCACGCCATCGTCGGAGGCTCGTGATACGGTGCCGAGCGTGAGTTTAAACAAAGCTGAAGACGTACGGAGCACGCAGCCCTCTAACGCTGATCTCTTGTATTTGGGCCGGTTCTGAGCATCTCCAAATAATATATCATTTTATTAGATTTGCTTCTTTTCAAGCAGCTTTTGGTTTCAGTTCATTTCAGCACAGAATGGAAATGAACTCGGCCGTGTTGTGATTCGGGGCTTTCCAATGACTGTTGGCATTGATTGATTTATTTTAACATCATTATTTATTTTATCCGGTCTTGAAGACGTCTCACTTCTAGTGAAGTCTCTGAATCATGAACTAATGAAGCCTCTTGAACGACAAAACAAAACTTCTTCGAGACAAAACAAGTCCAGCTGCCCTTTGAATCACGACGACTCAAACTAATGTGAGAGTCAGCTGCTGAACGAGATGATGACTCAGCTTCTTCACAGCCAGTCAGGTCCAGCAGAATGAATGGATCCAGCCCACACGGAGGGCAACGCGCCCTCGTTATGGAAGAGGTCTCCAGCACAGGGCGCCCAGATCAACATGTCGCTCACGTAGCAGCTAACGTGTGTTTTGTCTTCTGTTCTTCACGTCACAGAGAAGTGCGGAACGTCGGCACCGTACATGCAGCCAGCGTTCCCCAGCAAGACGTTCCCCAATCACTACACCATCGTTACGGTAAAGACACAAGAGCCTCACGGCCAGAAACAGACGAACAGCAGATACGCTGGAATGTTGATTCCACACGTATGTGCTATCTCCTGTTCTTATACAACTAAACTGCAGTTTTTTCCCAGGTTACGGTTACAGGTTACAGGTCTGATGGCTGCAGGCCAATAAAACCCCACGAAAGGACATTTTTCCCATAAAGCAGGAATGCACAATAATCAGCTGATGTGGGTCTTTGCCAGGAACTCACCTTCTGAGCTGTTGAAACACATGAGGGGTTAATAGCTTTAAATAACGTCGACTCCCATTGACCAACAGCTTCTCATGTTAGCAGACACTTTCACTCATAACTCAGGATAACTGGGACTTCTCCCCTGATCACACATCACTGATGACTCGTATCACAGCTGCACTGTTACAGATGAATTTCACAGAGAAACTGGTTCGTGTCCATATAACTGTCACACATACTGTTCTTCTCTATTCTCACCTCATATTCGCTCTACTCTCGTTCCCTCTTCTCTTGATCTCCTCTCCTCTCAGGGTCTCTATCCAGAGTCCAACGGTTTGATTGACAACATCATGTACGACCCGGTGTTCAACGCCACCTTCAGTCTGTCCAGCCCAGAGAAGGACAACCCTGACTGGTACCTGGGACAGCCTGTGAGTCTTCTTAGGTTTGGTTTATTGAGAGAACGTGAACGTTTCGGATGCAAACTGGATGAAGGACTCAGAGCGTTTCATTTCAGTCATTAGTCATTCACTGGAAGGAGTAGATACAGGACAACACATGCATATGGAGTGTGTTACTGTTAATCTGAGGGAAAAGGACATTCAAATTGTATTTATATTTAACAGAGCAGCCAAGAAAAATGGCCTCTGCTCGTTGAAGCTTTGATCCAGAATACATGCGTTTTGAATGCAGAGCTGTTTTGGTAGAGAGCAGACGGTGTTTGGCCTGTGTTGATCCGTCCTCTGGGTCTTTGTAGATCTGGCACACAGCGAAGCACCAGGGGCTGAAGTCTGGGACTTTCTTCTGGCCGGGATCCGACGTCAAAATCAACGGAAGCTTCCCCAACATCTACAAACCGTACAACGGGTAAGACGGACATCTCTGCCTCTCAACATGCTCGGGAGCCAGAATGTGAGCTGTGAAGTGTCACATCCTAAAGCCAGCAGTTATTAATAAAGGGCATTGTTATCTTTAAACCAGGACCCTATTCCCCATGTTTTTCTGTCTTTTTGACTGATGTTTTTTAAACTGGTCCAGTATTGAAGGAGAGCGCTGTGATGTCATCCCTCGGGGCAGCTCCTCAGCATCAATCCACGTCTATTAAAAGGGTTTGTTTTTGCCACTGACAGGTTCAGATTGTTATTTTGTGGTTTGACACAGTAACAAACAGACAAGATCAAGCGAAAGGTAAAGAGAAACGTTGTATTTCTCTGTAGGGTCCATCACGTTGTCAGACACGTACAGTAACAGTCTGAGGTGAGGAATTACACTACAGCCTGTTTAACGGCTGCTGACTGCAGCGCTCTCCTTCAGTACTAACAATGTAATAAATAGTTGTCCCCATTAGTCAGTTAACCTTTAAGATAATATCATGCAAATTGTATTAATAACATTGTTTATGAGGGTGTTTGCATTTCATCTCCATGTTTCCGGCGCGATGAACTCTCTGTAACGCTCTGTAGAGTTCAGACCGTTTGAAAGTAGATAAACATCTGCAGATACTCGCTATCTGCTTTGCCTATCAGCATCAGGGTCGTATATTTGAGTTTTTTACATCTTGCTAAGCAAACATTGTGATGTAACAGTATCAGCAGCACACACTTCCTGCAGTAGTGCTACGTTGTAGATAAGCGACAGCTTACTGTAAAGAAGACTGTTTCCTCAGCACAGAGTGACCTTTTGAAGAAAAGGCTCAATTACAGTCTTTGGCTTCTAGAACAGAACGTTTTTTGGCCGACTTGTTTTAAACATAACATTTCAGAAATCTTGTTTCTTTACCTTATTAATCTGTAGTGTCTGTTTAACATTCACATCATTCTGTAAATACTTCTCATGCTATTTCTCCTCAGGTAACATTTTATACAGTTCGGTTTAATCTTTGATCTGAGGGACATGTTGAGATCTCTGAAGCAATATCAATAAAAGTGCAATGTGTTGTTTGAGGCCTGTGGATGGTTGATAATGGTTTTAAATGAAGGCCTATCATAGCGATTATAAGCAATAAAGCAGCAGGATCTCAGCTGATAAAGTACTGTGCTGTGCTGATTTTCCAACACAGTCAGGGAGAGTGTTTTTATTGCTGAGTGGGATGGAAGACGTTGGTTTCGTTGGAAGAACATATGTTCTTAACCTTTACCAGCCCAGGCCTTCAATGATCACAATGTTGACACTTCTTCCTGCCATAGAATCGTTCGATTAAAGCATGTTTACCGCCGGCTTTGACTGCGGTTAATGGACATTTATATTGCATTCACATCCTGGAGTTTATTTACTCCTTTACTTAAGTTCATTTCATCCACACGAAGGCAACGTGATTCACTTAATGACCACATAGAGGAACCTGCAAATGAGTTGTTTGGAATAAAAACACTTAGGTCTTCTATACTGGTCTATACAGAGAAGAGGAGTCTATCATTACCACAAGAAGGTCACTGAAACTTTTTTATTCTTTTCAAATATCTGTACATTCGTGGCTCCCTAAACAAAAGAAAACATGTCTTGTTAAGATAAGGTTTAATTAAGGTATGTTCGTCTGTGTCTCCAACCACGTCTCCTACAAAATAAAGTTCCCATACAACTAAACTGAATCCTCAATTGGATTCAGAGGGAAACATAGTTTCTCCCGGATTACAGTCACAGTTTTAAACACATGGTTCATGCTGTAAATTGTTGGAAGAAATAACGGTTCCAAACGAAGTTCTCCCTGAAGGTTCTACCCAGATACATTTGCTTCCAAAGAACCGCTTTTTGGAATATTTTTTCAAGGGTTCTTTGTAAGGTTAACGGTTCCTTTAAGAACTCTTGTCATCTAAAGAACCCTTTATGGAATATAGAGTTCTAAAACATCCTCCCAGCCCAAACCCCAACAGGTGTGATTGAGGACCAGGATTGTTGTGGGTTTTGCTGCATCACAATAGCAGATCTTCTTCCAGCAGTATTGTAGAAACTGAAATGTGCTGCAGACGTGAAAGTCGTTCAGCCTCTTTTTGTTTCTTTGTGGTCAGTTTATGTCTCTTTGAGGGATTCTGTTCTGTGTAAGCTTCAACAAATCAAATCCAAAACATAAGGGATCTTCTTATGTCACTATTTCTGCTACAATGCCTTTTAAAGAATCTCACTCTCCCTCCCCCCCTCTGGTTATTTTTAGTAAAGTGCCATTTGAAGAAAGAGTGTTGACTGTGCTGAAGTGGCTGCAGCTGCCAGATGATGAAAGGTTAGTTGTTTGAATCTGGTCACTTGCATTCAGCGAATGCAATGAATGTTTTTCTGTTGGCGTTGGTGCTAAAAAGTGACCTTTTCCCTCAGACCAGATTTCTACACGTTGTACATAGAGGAACCTGATAAATCTGGACACAACTACGGTCCTGTGAGTGGAGGGGTAAGTCCACCTGCAAGAGTGCAAAGAAAAGAAACAATGAGTCTGTGATTTAAACTTTTCTCCTTTTCTTTTTATTCTCTCTGCTGTCTTTTAAAGCATCGATAAAGAGAAAACCGAGCTCAGAGGTATCTAGTCTGTAAATCATCACATCTTGGACCTCATCTGACACCCACACTTAATATCAATCAAGCTGTGCTGGAACGGATCCCATCATCATATCAGACTCATTAGCCTCATTCATGTGTGGTAATGGACAACGTCTTCTCAGATGACTCTCGTTATACCTCAATTAAGAAAGTCTGAAGTCCTTTTAATGAACCACTGATAAAAGATCTCCATAAAATGTTTATGATATTGCTAATGAAAGAATTCAAATCCCATCAGCAGCGTCAGACTCTTTATGAACCATAATGAATGACCCTGACAGTCATATAGCGAACTTGTTAAAATCGTCCAAACTGACGCATGACTTTGCAGGTTGCTGTCTGTATAATGACACCTGGTCAGGGGCCCTTGCATTTACTCTTGGTATTAATAAGGCTTCCTGTGGTCTCAAGTCTTCCCGCTCTGTGATTGGATCGTAATATGCAAGTTACTTAGACGGAGCTGGCAGATTTGTCACTTTCCTTGATTTCGGTCTCGTATCACGCTTGCAACAACGTAACAACGAACGTAGCGTGACAACGTAACAACCATGACGTAACAGCAGTAACGTAACAATGTAACATAACAACCTTAACAATGGCACATAACGACTGTAACAACGTAACCTGGCAACCGTAACAACGTAACCTAACACCGTGACATTATAAACACAACAACATAAATAGCATGAATAAATAACAACCGCCGTCAACTTTCTAACCTACAACTCATACAAATGTAACTTAAAATGACAAATGTTGACTTTTGGCTACACAAAGGATTGTCCCGGTCTCCTGGGTGAAGGTCCTGTGTTTGTTTCTTTCTACCTTGTCACTTGCTCTGACCAATGCAAAACGTTGACATTCAACATATCGATTGTTTGCAGAAACGTACAATGCCAACATTTTTTTGCTGGCGGATGGCTGGAGGTGGAGTTAGGTGACATTTCACATTGTTGAGCATTATTAATTTTAAGAATCTGACTTATCTGAATATTGCTTTAATGTTGGTTGTTTGGAACCCCAGTGAGCCAATAAAGCTTAAGGACTGAAGATAATCTCGTTCCACCCTCTATGTGCCTGAGTGTATGGCATAGAAGATGACTTCCTCCGAGTATAATCAAAAGTGTGGGTTATTGGCTGATTCAGAGAGTAGGAAGAAAGCTCATCAAACATTTACAGTTGTGACTAAACATGACGACATTGTTGACTGCAATTAGTGTCTCTGTCCATCTGTCTGTTTCAGTCTGTCCCCTAGACCGACAGTGAATGGTTAACATACCTAAACACACAGTAACAATGAGATCAGCTGTTATCAGACTGTCTACTAATTGGAACCATTTTTGGAGTCATACACACTTTAAGATGACAAAGTTAACAAAAATGCATCTTTGTTTATCCAAAATTCGTAATTTATCAAATCTTTTGAAAAATCTCCTTGCAATAAATGCTAGAAGATCACCCTGCACTTAATATCAGTCAGTGGCAAAAACAAGCACTGTTAGTGGACGTAAATGATGGTGTCAGATTGCCCTGAAAGGATGTGGCCCCACTCAGCAAAATGGGAAATAGGGTCCGGATCAAAAAACATCAAAGTTAATATTAACATTTTTCATATGCGTTTTTGTAATCTATCGTCCAATAAAGATGCACAAAAACCTTGCACACTGATTGCACTGCGTTTTATTATTCTAATTCCCAATACGAGGCATAACTGAATTAATAACGTGGGTGCAATGGATAGTGCTAGTCCTAAAGTGGGCTCATGAATGTATGACGTTAGCGAGAAGCTATTGTTTGGCTGCCTAGAGCACAATCACTGCTGTCTAATCTTTGGTACATCCTTTGTATTGCGAACATCTCCGATTCCAAGCTGTTCAGAAATCACCTGCCACTCCGCATTCAATCACTTTGTTTGTTGTGAAGTGCTTTGTGCTGGGAGGCGAATGGATGACATGAATCAGTTCATCAGATACCATCGAGGATGATGACGTTTTTGTTAATGGTTGCTCTGAGTTGTCAAAAAACTCTGGCGGATTCTAAAAAAAACTCGGAAAATTGAATCTGTTTTGAAAACGTTAATGATAAACTAAAGTCAACTTCACTTTGTGAGACACATAATGTTCATTTGGATTTATTTCTAAACAATTGTAGACAAGAATACAGACTTGTTAGGGAAAGGTCTTTACTGAGAGTCTTATCTGTACTTCTTTTTGATTTTACTTAAATACTGACAAATAAATGTTTAGGTTCACCACAGAACGAAACTTCCTGAAGCCAAACTAATTTCCACGTCTCCTCAATCCACTAGACATCTGTTTTGGCACAAGCAAAGCCCAAAATCGAGAAGCCTGAAGGACTTCTGTGAAAGCAGGATCTTGTCCACCAAATGTATCTGCAATTACAAACTATACCAAACAACGGAACTCATCCTGAATAACCTGCATATCTGTACAGACACATCCAGCTGTTGAAATATCGGCATACTGTTTTCCTGTAGCGTGCTCCTTAAGATGCTGACATACTTTTAGTTTACTGCTGTTTCATAAGTAAGCATATGAAGCTTTTAGCGAGGTCAACTCTGCACAATGTTTGACATGTTCCATAACAATGACCCAGCAGTTTACTGAGGAACCAAACAGGCTGTAAAGCTTGTGTAAAAGAAACACTGTGAAAAGGTTAACTGTATTTGGAAGTTCTGCAGTGAACTCTACATTTGCTCTCTTTCTTGTCCACTGCGAGGAATGTTTGCTTTTAGATCATGTTCCGAGCTTGTATCATGCTCCAACCTACCCATACCTACGCAAAAAGCATCTTTAAGCCCTTATGTTATGTTATAAACGTAGTTATTTTAAGCCAAACCATGATTTTTCTAACCATAACCATGAAGTTTGGTCGCGTTAATCAAATCGCAAACGTTTCCCATTGGTAACCACATGTTACATTGTAACCACCATCTTTAAAAAACGTTAACCACACGTTACAATGTTAACCACACGTTACAATGTTAACCACAAGTTACAACGATATTTAGCCAGCTGCTGGATGTGTGTGTTTGTTTCAGCTGATTGAAGCGATCCAGGGTGTGGACAAGATCATCGGTCAACTCATGAACGGCCTCAAGCAGATCAACCTCCACCGCTGTCTCAACATCATCATTGTGGCAGATCATGGTAACACTCATGCAACATAGAATAAACGTTTTCTCTCTGTCACCTGCATTATTCAAAACATATTAATCACAACAACGTCATGGATCATATCAGTGTTTTATGTGGGTTTCTTTTTCAATATCAATATAATTCTGTGTTTTGTATGAGTTACATTTTAGTCATTGAGTTCGATCTTAGAGCCACAGCGATACCAGGACTCCAGTTCCCCAAAACATGATCCAAAGGGGAGAACATTAGATCTCAGTTTTGAGCTCCTCTGAAAGTAAACTTGCAGAGACTTGAAACATGCCTTACATCGCGAGCAACAGACAACCTTTATATTATCTTGTCAAAGATACCAAAGCTTTTCCAGCCTATTTTCATTCCCAGGCATCAAATACCAACGCTTTGTCACGGCGCCGTGATGAGACGAACCAGGCTTTCAAGTAACTATCCAGGCCACCGTTAGACACTCAAAGCAACTGAACGTAGTATGAACACTGGAAAAAAACACACGATGAGACGTGTGTGGACGAGACAAAGAAACATAGAACATTCACCTAAGAGAAACCAACAACATGTTGTTTATCTTGTTCTTCATTTCACTTTCAGTACCTGCGATTTCTGGCCCAATATTACTTAATATTGGAACCAGATTTTGCGGCATCGCCCACCCCTAACTGGGATTGTGTTGATAGTTCTGAACTTGAGGTGTTAGGAAAACTCGTCAGGAAGAAATTACATCAGAGACTTCAGCTAAAAAAAGCATATCATTTACAAACGCGTCTGTCAGGAATGTCACATCAACAAAATGAACAATTAGTGAACCTGGAATCCCGTTAAAAGGAAGTTTAAAGTCGTTATTTAGCAGCTGATATGTCTGATATTCCATGTACACGAGTACATGTCTCTTCAGCTTCAGGATAGAGGAGCACCTGCAGTGTAACGGACGTGAGATTTACCTGTGAAATGCAGTTGACGAGGAAAACCACTAGTGTATTCTGTTGCCAACAGTGTGATGGAGCATAATTTAAGAGGGATTGATATAACAGCTGATTGCTGTTGCAGGTATGGAGGACACGAGCTGCGACAGGAAGGAGGTGCTGCAGGAGCTGGTGGGGGACGTCAGAGACTACTGGGTCACTGAGGGACCGTTCGGACGCATCAGAGCCAAAAACAACGCAGTGTGTGAGTAAGAAATACACTTACGCTGCTTCATGAGCCACACTGACCGAGTGGGAATCCAAGTGATACCTCAGACCCAAGAAACACTCATATACTAAAAAGGGCTGGATGAAAAAAAAGCATGAGAACGATCATCGAGGCCTCCGAACACCTGGTGAAATATAATAACTTGCACCGACTACGGTTTCCATTTTCCATTCATTCAATAGCACAAAGGTCTGCAGGTCTGTTTGGCAGCCGGCGAAACAAAAGGTGTCACAACCGAACCTGCGTGTTCGTGAATAAATGTTCAGCCGTCACATAAACCCGGACAAAGCATCTGGGCGCCGCAGAGCCGTACCCGCCACATATGAAACCAGTCGAGTGTGAAGATCTGAGATAACAATACAATATTTGCAATCAGGGAATCCTGGCTTTGCGTGACACTAAAACAGATGACTGATTGATACCAGAGGAACAAACTGAACTGGCGCAGTGACAGAGAGGATATCAAGGGTAATCCCGATGTTAATCCCGATGTTGCTGATGGTCAGATTTGCAGCCGTCCATCAGTGACTCAGATACTTCCATTAGATACATTTGACCGCTTCTTCTCCTTCTTTTGACAAATTAAACGGGACTGGAGCCAAATTATCCGCTGGCTTGTTTGCTCACTTGACATTTGTATTAAAACGGAATCATAAAATAACAGGATTTTACTTTCACTTGCTTGTGCTATAAAACCACCAGCGAGCTATCTGGCCCTAGAATATCCTAAACTAATACAGAAAACTGGAATGGGGCACTTTTTCACTTCACGCCACCGGTACAATTTGGCGTTGCGACTGGTGTGTATGGTCTTTAGTTTGTAGTTCAAATAGCACCTGAAGTAACTGAGCCGTCTGACCCAGGAAAGCCCCACACTCAGTTTGCCTCTCGGCTCTGTGAACCAGACATGTATCCGCCTGTGTTACTCCCCTTATCTTTTGATTACCACAAACTACATAAAGTCCCCTGTTCTACAGGCAGAACAAAGTGCTGAGTGTGTGTGTGTGTGTGTGTGTGTGAGTGTGTGAGTTGTTTTGTCATGAACTGCTCCAACACAATCATTCTGTTTTCTTCTGAAAGGTCTTTTTCTTTCATTCTGATACAAATATTTCCTCCAAATTTACATTCGTTAACAACAGCAACTGAAGAGTTGATTCTAAATCATACGTGCGTGTGTGTGTGTGTGTGTGTGTGTGTGTGTGTGTGTGTGTGTGTCAACATGGTTGAGCTGTCAGTTCAACTATAAGTCACTGGTTTTTCTTGGTGTAACATTACGTTGGATACATGTTATTCGTTGGGCTTTGTGTGTTCTGTAACGACAGAAACATTGACTTCATTGTTGTCATCCTTCCCACAGTGAACTCAGCCGAACTTGTTGCCAACATGACTGTAAGTGCTCCATGTTCTCACACATGACATCATTTCTAATGAAACAATGACCCGTGTGCCAGTAAAACCTGCACAGGACAAACCACACGTACACATTTTTTTTGCCAAATACAAGAAATGAACTATATAAATTGTGTCTATTTGAAATAAAATGTTGTGTTTCTGGTGATTTCAGTGTAAGAAGCCAGACCAGAAGATCAAGCCGTACCTGAAGGCCAACCTGCCAAAGCGCCTCCATTTTGCCAACACCCGTCGCATTGAAGACGTCAACGTCCTGGTTGAGCCAAAATGGCTGTTTGAGAGGTATCCATGACGGCCCCGTCAGTTGTTTCTTAATTGCAGTTGTATTCTGGAGAAACGTATCCTCATACAACAGTTTGTATGACGTCTTACCAAAAAGACGGGTTTTCCTGTGAATGTCGAGCAACAAAAGCGATCGCGTCGCCTGTGAATGCTCCTGCTGTGTTTGGGCAACAACACTTCCTGGTTAAGTTCAGGAAACAATTGTGGTTTGGGTTTAAATAACTACAGAAATGACGTTAATTAAGTACGGAAGATACGAGACAAAGAAGTCCACGTTAGCGTTAAAATGACTACGGAAGTGGCGTTACTTGAGCTCCGAAGTTAAGTGACAAATAAGTGAACGTTTCTGTTGAAATAACTACGGATGTGACGTTACTTAAGTACAGAAGTAACAAGACAAATAAGTTAAAATGACTTCTGTTTTCACTCGGGACATGAACAACGATCTCCGGGTTGAAAGTCTGGAATTTGCAAACTCACTCGTCCACCTCGACTTCCTCTCTGTGCAGACTTTGTTGCTCTTAACATTACGTCGCCTGTCCCGGCTCACGCTTTCATGAATAACATACGAACTGATTTTCTGGGATATAAAGGAATTATGGTGAACTACTTTTGCAGGCATAGCTACGGACAGTGTATGAGAACAGTCCGCTTGATTTTACAATCAGAAAACACCGCAGTGGAAAGTACCAGCAACACACCAAATATTGCTTCAGATTAAAAACAGTGACTCGCGATAACCGACAGAAACAAAAGACATTGTTCTGACATCAAAATAAAAAAACACAAGCCGGTTTTATGGTGCGATAAATGCCTGGGAGGGAAAAAAACAAATTAAGACATTCCAAGTCCTACAGAAGACACTTAGGTGAGACATGGAAAACACAGGTTTGGACATGAAGAGGACGCTCGTGTTGTTAAAGGTCATTAATCTTTGTTTTCCTGAAAGGTTAATGACGCAGTTCCTGCGGTGGGTTTACAGAGCACTGATTGAAACCAGTATTTCAGTATTTATCAGACTGATCTGTGTCTCCACAGGTATCCGGGATCTCTCACATTCTGCTCCGGCGGAGCTCACGGCTATGACAACGATGCTGAGAGCATGCACGTGAGGATTCCTGCACTATTCTGTTCTATCAGTCCGTAGTGATGTCTCCAGAATTCCTTCTGCTCCCTCTATAATGTGGAGAAATGTATCTCTCTATACTTTTTCTAATCTTTTCTACCATTGGAATCATTTTTTTCAAATGTCTTCCTCCCTCTTTTCTTGCAGGCCATGTTTGTCAGTTATGGACCTAAGTTCCAGTACAAAACCGAGATCGAACCGTTTTCAAACATCGAGCTTTACAACCTCATGTGTGGTGAGTTTACGGGTGTTCCTCGACAAATTGCCACAAACAGTTAGCATCCACTTAAACTGCAGACTGCGGTTTGTTGTGGCTTAGCTTGCATTCCAATCACAGCTGCTATGAGTAATAACACAGGACAATTAAAATCTAAACCAAAAGCACCGTTTACAACCATTCACATGAACCTTCAGAGACTTGGAGCTTTCTCTTGTTGTGAGTCACTCGTGAGCAGGAGGTGCTTGTTAGTGGGCTGCAGAACAACCTTTACTGAGCTAAGTTTGCAGAACATTTAGAAAGAGTAATCTGATTGAGGTAGCTCCAAAAGGTTAACGGCACCAAACCGTACCTGCTTCACTGTACACCAGCACCAAAGCTAAAGTAAAGCAAACTAACTGTTAACTGTGATGCATGATACTAAACGCTCATCGTTCCATGCAGACGTGATGCAGATATCTCCCGCCGTCAACAACGGGACCCACGGCAGCATGAACCACCTCCTGAGGCGGCCCTACTACACAGCAGCGCCCCCCACGGAGCACAGCGCCCCGGTTCAGTGTCCGCTGATCAGCCTCGACCCGGCAGACAACCTGGGATGCTCCTGTCCAGCCCTGGTGGGTATTGTTACGCTTACACACTGTAAAGAGAGGAGTGTGTGTGTGTGTGTGTGTGTGTGTGTGTGTGTGTGTGAAATAGAACCTAAACAGTGAGGACAAGGCTTGTGTCACTACAACTGTTAACAGTCAAAATCAGAGACCAGCTCAACAACACAGAACTCTCAGGCTTTTAAATTGATTCAGCGCTTAACGCTTCTTACTGTTCCCCAAAATAATATGTCACCAAACGAAGAGGAGTTCAAACTTCAGCTGAGCTTTACTTCATCTTGTTCCGCCATGTTGGAAGGTGCTCGGCACAGAAGGAGCAATTCCTCATTCAGCGTGTCCACGTCTGTGTTTTTAGGAGGAGAAGGTTTCGTGCTTTTCCACACAATGACGTCAGATGTGATAACAAGAGTCTGGTTCGAGGCACAGACTTGTTAAAAGAACAGACCTGGAGCCAGTTTCACAATGAAGCCACAGGTTCTAACGATCTGTGATGCTGACAGAGAAGTTGTTGTTTTCTCTCTGGAATATTTCTCTCTGTCACGCTCAACATTGCTTTTCTATTTTAGTTGCCTTTAGGCTCTGGTGACAGTATTTTCACTCTTGCATTTAATCGTTGTTGTCTTTTACTTTCTATTTTAGTTTATTTATTTATTTTACTCTTATTGCTGTTATGTTCTATTTTGCAATGGTGTCCGTATTATTTCTTTTACACCTAATACTTGTTATTCTATTGTTCATATATGTTTATTCCATTTTTTTTGGTTATTCTTCTTTAATGAGACTGTGGCACAAGACTTCGGGGTTAATAAAGTTCCATCTTATCTTTTCTTACTGTTCTTGAAGCTCCTGTGAACTGTGGCTTTAACTGAACTCCATTGACTCAGTTGTTGCACGTCAAAGAAGGTCAAAGTGTCCTGACTCTTAGTCCACAGAACGGGTCAAACTACAAAAGTGCTGGATCGTTCAATTCCTGTTACGAAACCGAAGAGCGTCTTTGATGAAATCCTCCCCGTCTGATGAAATACACATCTTTCGATCTCTTCACATACTTGTGGTGTGAAGTCCAGATCTCCCGCCTTACACCACCAGGGTCATTGCTAAGTGAAGATATGCTGCAGCTGGTTTCACTGTTTGTCTGTCAGAAACTGAGAACTCATCTGTTCAGACTTCACCTCGGCCCATGAAATGATAAACAACGTGTTCAGCATCTCTTATCGTCTCTAAATGTAGCACTTGATGGGGTTCAAAGTATTTGCTGAAGCTGCACTTATTGTTGCTTTGGATAAAAGCAAATAGTGGAAATAAACCAAGCATCACATCTGAAGAACAATTCAGAAACATGAATGGAAACAGTGGAAGCAGACAACAAATGGTCAGGATGAAGAAGAAGAGCTCTGAAAAATGGAAAAGAATGCAAGAAAAACTGGGGAACAGAGCAGGTTGGTGCAACAGAAGAACATTTATCTTTAAGGCAGAACTTTGGCCTCTGAAGACATCAGCTGAGTTTCTGATATTCTTCATGAGGAAACTGGACTCGATGTAACGACAGCCTTCAACAACAAGGATCTCTGTTCACGTTTCAGATCCATGTATCAGGGTTTGTTTTTCTACACCTTCTACAAGCGAGCGAGTGTATCGACCATATTTATGTTATTTGTGTACTTATAAAACATTCATTTCCATTAATAGCATTTGTTTTCTTTCTCTCTCTTCAGAGTGGAAGCGCCATCAACAGCCGTCTGAACCTGACAGCAGAGGAAGGTGAGGAGGTTAAAATGCCTCTAAGATCTGTGAACATGTTTTTGTTTTCTTATGTCATCAATCTTTTCATTTACAACACGCAATATCCCGACTGAATGCACTTTGAGGAAACAGGATTACTTGTGTTTCCTGTCGTACATTCCTCCACGTTACTGGATTGGATTTGCATTCGTCTCGCTGCTGATTTGCAGCATTGTCTAAATGCCACTGATAAAGCAAAGGGCCGTTCTCTTTCTTCAGAGTCCGCTGCAGAGAAGAAGCACATGTTGTTTGGTCGTCCCCGGATGCTGCAGCCTGACCAGAGTTACTGCGTTCTCCACCAGGAAGGATTCATCACCGCCTACAGCCACGACGCTCTGATGCCTCTGTGGAGCTCCTTCACCATCGACAAGCCGGTACGTGTGTCACTGGTAAAGGAAAAACATTAAAAGTGCATGATTTTAATACTTGAAATATTCAAATGTTTAGATTACAATCCTATGAAATACAATGGTGATCGATCATGATGACTGTCGAGGAATGATGACGTGGCTTTGTCCGAGGATGAATTGTGCACAATGTCAAGTTATCTGATTCCTGATCACGGATTCATGTCAGGCTGTTGCTGCAGCGCCGCCTTCCGGTAAATCGACCATCACATTATTCCAGGTCCGCTCGGATTGGACGTTAGCGTGTGTGTGTGATCTAAATCTGGCTGCAGCTGCACGATGCATTCAAGACTTTAGCACTTTATGTAAAATAGGATGATGATAGCAAGATGATTGAAAATTGCAGTGTGAGCATTGAAAATGTGTTTTGCAAAAAAAGAAAATGGGAGAAAAATCTTTTTTTCATATTTAACAAAGGAATCCAGGAAATACTTAGCATCTAGCATTTCGCTAGTTATGATTAAAAACAAAGGCCACACGGCGGCACTCGGTGCATGCACGGGTGTTACTACTTCTCTCTGTGATGATTTACCCTCAAAGCAAACAGCAGCACGAAGGTCTGGAGATAGCCGGCTGACTAAACGTGGGAATCATGAGAATCACAGTGAACACACTAGAGCAGCAGCTTTTTATCTTTCCCGCTGAAGTTGTGTGTAATGGCTCAGACCTGATCTGCATTAATTATGCTTTCAGGGACTGACAATAGATGCATAGACCACAACTGTGGTCGGAGTAACTTTGTCTCAAAACTCAAATGTATTGAAAGACTTCACTGGATCACTGGAGAGAGTTTCTTCTTGTTATGGGGCAAAAGGGCCGACTGTTGGTTTGTAATTGCGTCTGGAGCTGATTACTGTCATTCAGCTGAAGCTTTAGGTTTTTCCCGTTCTTGCAGAGGAACTTGGACCCGTTGCCACCAGTGACGCCGGACTGTTTGAGGGCCGATGTCCGACTCCGAGCGTCCCAGAGTCCCACGTGTGACCAGTACGACGCTGCTGGGAACCTGACGCACGCCTTCCTGTACTCGCCAAGTACTTCCACTTTATTGCTTTATTTCAAATGGTTATTTACAGACAGGTACATACGTACATGCATTTATTCCAGTCCAAGCATTCAGAAGCAAAGGGCTGCTGTAAAGCGTCCGTGGAGAACACAAGACACGAGCCAGAGTCAGCCAGGTGCTGTGCATCATGGGCACAGTCAATGAAACACGGATGTGTGCTTTGGCATGTGAGTCTTGGTGTTTAATTTGATATGAATGTCTCTTGAGGTGCTATTGCACACTCACTTCCTGTCTCTTCATCACTCTTCACTCACTTCCACAGAATTTCAGCTCATTCAAGGGATCACAAACCTAAATTGGTCATTTTCATAGCCCTGGTAAAGGCACTTTCAGAAAGAACAGGATAATATGTTTCCTCCAGAAGAGGAGCAGAGGGATTGACACATTCAATTCTGTGAATTTAATTGAAGTAAAGCAGATAAAAGGCACATGCATCGGACATACAAGCATACAAGTTTCTTGTTTTTGGATAGAAAATGAACGATAAACTTGCTCGTTCTTAGTACCTTAAAAAACTCAAAACACAAGAAAAACGTGACAAATTGTGAAAGTGTCTCGTTGTCCTATAAGAACGGATCCGTACGGACGAGTGTTTGTTGCATGAGGCCCATTATTAGTTGTTGTGTTTCTGCAGATCTGAATGAGACGGTGGATCAGCAGTACGATGCTCTACTGATGAGCAATGTGGTGCCGATGTACCCCGAGTTTAAGAGTGAGTTACCGGTTAACATCACGGCAAAAGAAACTATGCTGCAAAACCTTTCTTTATCTTTGAATTTCTTCTTCTCTTCTCGTCTGTTTCAGAGATCTGGGACTATTTTCACAGCACGCTATTAAAGAAATACGCTTCTATTTACAACGGTGTTAGTGTGGTGACGGGCCCCGCCTTCGATTACAACTACGACGGCCGGTACGACACCCCGGGGCAGATCCAGCAGTAAGTTTTCGTTTTCTAATGAATCATCATTTCCACTTTTACGGCTTCTTCTTTGAAAAAACGTCCAGCCTTGATGTCTGACTTCATCAATAGAGTTGCAGTTTTTATTTGAACCAGACGGTGATTTTAAATGAAGAAAGCCACTGTAACAAAAACAGGAAATGGTTTATGTGATGACCAACACCTATATATACTGTATTTATATATTATATTTACTGACGTGTTAAATGTCGTAGAACAAAAAGTTAAAATGTCTCAAGCTTGTGTTAAGCACATTATTATTTTAGGCACCTTAACACAGACCCGTTCATTAAACTCATTGACTTTGAGACGGACAGGAAGTGCAAACATCCGGACTCATTGCTGCATCACTCTACGGAGGGTTGAATAGATTACAGAAAGAAGTAGAGGAAGATTAAACACTCGGTTTATTTATTGGGAACCACAATGCACCCTGATACGTCCCAATGCAGGAAATGATGGACTTGCTGGAGCTTTGGCTGAATATGATGTAACCACGAAACATAAAACCACACGAAGAGAAATCATTAAAAGCTAAATTTCATCTCGCAGGACGAAATGCAAACCTTCATCTCCCGTTGTTGTGTTGTCTGCTGGGCTGCAGCTGATCATTCAACGCTCCCAAGATTCAAACTCTAAATCAACCTTTGAATGCTGCGCAGCTTCCTTCTTTGTCTGGTGCTATTCATTCATTCATTCATTCATTCATTCATTCTGTATTAAACTAAAACGCTGCAGCGGAGGATTGCGACATGATAACTGCAGAGCACTCAAAAGTCCAGATGGATTCACAACATGCTTTTATCTAACAAAATATTCTGCTTCAATCCATATTTCTTGACATTTAGCCTTTGAAAACAACATTTTCACTACTTTGTCCTCAGTATTATGTATTCATCTCATATATATGGGTTTTCTGCCTCTTTCTGCAACGAGACATTATTTCTCTCTATTATTATCTTTGTGTCATTTTAAATTGTGCAAACACAATTTCCAAGTTATATTCACTGAATAAAGTTGATTTAATCCATGAATCACTTATTAAAATAGGATTGCAGACATCCGAAGCTCAATAGAAGCTTTGAATGTTAAAGCATTCATTGCAGCTCTTGTTGTTTGTTGTTGTTTGTTATTTGACGGTAAATACAAGTTAAGTCTTTTTCTTTGGAAGAAGAAGCCTCAGGTTCCTGGGATGGAATGCTTCATAATTCATGTGCGTGACATGTGGAGTAGTTTTTCTCTGCTGAGTGGATGTTGGTTGGTTGAGTGTTGCAGCTGCATCCTTCAGGGCAGCTCGGCCTGTAATCTGATAAAACGGGATTTTCCAGGTGGAAATGTATCATTTGGTTCGTTGTTGCACGTCAGCGCCCGTCTCGCCTGTCATTTTGAAAATGATCATGTTGCTTCTTTAACCGATCTTAATGTTATAGCACACGGGGATGATTCCAACCACAGTGTGCTTCCAATTCTGCAAATTTCCAAAAAGAAAATAAATAAGTAGTTTTCCCAGTTTGCTGCCCTGACCTCAAACCCACGCGACAGTGAGCCCGAACTTGTTACCCCAGCATCAGTGTTGGACCTCACTAATGCTCTTGTTTTTAAATCCCTCCAACATCTGGTGGACAGCCTGAAACCAGAAGTGAGGAGGCTGTTTGAGCAGCACGATGTCCATCTCCCACACACGGCTGGAAAGTCCAATTTCATTGAATTACTCTGCACTTTACTGACGAATAAGACTGCGTCTTGTCTTTGTGTGACTCCAGGTTTGTGTCCGGCACGAACATCTCGATACCCACACATTTCTTTGCGGTGTTGACCAGCTGCAGGGACTCGGCGGTGCCGGTGGCGGCCTGCGTCAGCGAGCTGCAGACCGTGTCCTTCCTGCTGCCTCACAGACCCGACAACACTGAAAGCTGCGAAGTAAGAAACCACAAAGTCAGACATTACCTTTTTTAAGATGACACTTCATTGACCCGGCTTTTCACAATCCTCCTCCTCCTCCAGCCACGTCACACTGACCAGACAAATAAACCGAAACTCTTTTTTATGACTTTGAATGAAACTGCCTCCGCTTTGGCTCACTTTCATGCTGTCTACTCCCGAACAAAGCAGCAGTGTCTTCTGTCTTCCCATTTACTGACACTCGAGGAGTGAAGCCTCTTCAAAGTAAGAACAAAAAGGAACCTTTGTGTTAGTCATTCATGGTTACTTGTTAAACAATGAAACACCCTTTAAAACAGACGGTTTCTATGAAGAGTCAAATTCTGATGTCCTGCTAGTGCTTTAAAACATGTTAAGATTTGTCTTGAAGGTAATTAAAATCAGGAGGGTTCATTCTCTTAGGAGCATGAATGTGCTTCGTAAATTGAATGGTCCATCTCATCCTCCACATGGAAACCAATGAATGAAAAAAACTAACCAAAAGTCTCCAAAATGGAAAGGCTTCCTCCCCTGGAGAGCATGAATGTGCTAAATAGATTCTATGGTAATCTGTCCATTAGATTTGTATTTGTCAAGAGAAGAAGGGTATGTTTGGTTCAATGGTAGTCCTAGAAGGAAGGTCAGGGGATCAACAGAATCATCTGGAGACCACGAATAGACGATAGGCGTTTGAGCTTGAGGGATAACTTGTCATGGACCAAAGTGTTAATTAATTGGAAATACTGGCTTGATAGTGGTACTAAAAGGAAAGGTCAGAGAATCTCCAAACTCACATGGGATCATCCTCTGGGAACCATGAACGTCTGTCCATGATGACCAGAAACATTTGTAGAAAGACAACCAAAATCCAGAAGTTGTTGAGATGTTTTATTGGACAAAACTGTTGGTGAGGAGACATTGAAATGTTACGCTATACTTCGCGCTCAAAAGATAGAAGTTAATCATTTTAGTGCAGGGTTACCCAAAGCTTCACCATCTGTCCCGCACGTTGGATAAACGAGTGAAAGTAGAAGCAACATGTTAACAATCTCTTAGACGGTTCATTTCTGAGAACAGGAAGCAACAGAAAGAAGAAACGTAGCCCTAATTTGGAGACACATCAACTTGTTCAAACAGTCACATTTAAAATATTAATTTGTAACTTTTGAATTTGCATTGACAGAGTACACAAGCCGAATCTCTTTGGGTTGAAGATCTCATGTGGTTCCACCAGTCACGAGTCAGAGACGTCGAGTGGATTACAGGATTGGACTTTTACCAGGGCAGCGATCGACCAATCACAGACCTGCTGAGGATGAAGACCCGCCCCACAGCTGCCATTCACAGAAAACAGTGAATTTGCTCTTTTCCACCTGAAAAAATCACCCGAGATTAATATTAAGTATCTGTAAAATTATTGTAGTATTGAGTAAGTCGTCTTAAATTGTGTTGTCACTTTGTCAACACTGGACTGAATGTATTAATTATTCAACAAAGTGACATTGTTTATTTATTTACTTTTCACCTTAAAACTGTTTGTATTAGTTTCTTCTTATTACATTCCTATTGTCGTGATTTCTATCCTGTTGATTTTGTTTTGTAATCTGTATTTAAACGTTTATTTCACGCAATGCAGATGAGATGAGATAGAACGTGTATTACAGCAGTGGATGTAAACGTATAAACTCATAACCATCAACGATCACAGTTTTGGGATCAATAAACAATTATAGGCATTATAGGCAGCTGCAGACGACTGTTTGCCTTCACACACACAAAGATCATGGTTTGTGTTCAAATTGTAACGTAACAACGTAATGTAACAACGTAATGTAACAACGTAACGTAACAACGTAACGTAACAACGTAACGTAACAATGTAGCAACGTAATGTAACAACGTAACAACGTAACGTAACAACGCAATGTAGCAAAACAACGTAACTAGCATAGATAAATAAAAACTACCCTTGGTGCACTTTCTTATGTAAAGATGCGTTACAAGCCTAGCAACGTTACGTAACAAGCATCAAGTCAAAATGTACAACTGTCTCCTGGGTGAGTCTTGTGTTTGTTGGAACAATCCAACATGCCCCCCCACTAAACCGTCCTAGGTGGACTTTCCCGCTTTTTGTACTCCTTGTTATACCACCTAACGTTCAAGAAAGGCCACAGAGTACACTACGCAAAATGATCCATATTCAACGTATCAGTGGTTTGCAGAAACGTACAATGTCATGTTTTTTTCTGGCAACTGGGCTGTTTCACAGGTTTAAAGTCTCACCCCTACTTTCAAATGGTTTACCTCCACTAACATTCAAGGGATGTTTTATTTGGTCAACCCAAATCCCAGATCAATTAATCCAACGCAATTCAGGAACACGTGAAAAATATTTCTTTGTTTTTGACAATTTCATATAAATGTATTTGATTGTTTGTACAAAGAGAAATGGAGTTAACTACCCAAGATAAATGATTAACAAGCATCTTCCATTTGTTTTAGTTTGATGTACACCAGACAACATTTGTTTTTAATGTCACATCTCGTCCTGTGCATAGATAATTCTAACACATTGCATAGAAAGTCTCCTTTTTAAATCTGTCTCTGCAGCAGAACACTGAGCAGAACTTTAAAGGGAAACCAGGCACAAACAGGCATTTCCATACATTTTATTTTGCCAAGTTGCCACAAAGATTGTGCTTTCAGGAACAGAGCAGCAGCCTGACAATACAATTCTAATTTTGTCAAGTGAACACATTTCTACTGTAGAATAACCTCTTGCAGCAGACCTGTAATTCTACAAACTATATTTTTGATACAGACGTCTTTGTGTAAGTGTTGGTATCTGAGTCGACCAATCACATCTCTGAAGTCTGGCGTAATTGGAATCAGGTTGGAGAGACGAGCATGAGCTCCTTCTGGCAACCTGGGCAGCTGTTTGCACTTTAGCTGATGGGCTGCGTGTCCCTTTGTATGCTTTGCATCGTTCAGTCTTCCAGTACAGAGACCTCACATTGAGGATGTGACAAACTCTTTAAAGCTGAGAGTCTCTGCAAGCACGCATTAGAATGGTGAACATCTCACACTGTGAAATTATGGGAAACAGATGAAAGGATGTCGAGTGAACATATCACATGTAATATGTCGAGAATATTGTTCTAATTATTCTGATAGCATACATTTTAGTTTGTGCAAAAATGATAAAAATCCAAGTAAAATGTAGGCATAGTCATACCTTTAACTTACCAAATGTGCACATAATAGCCATTTGTTATATTCTTATGGAGCAACTTCCAGGGAGTCGTTTGTTTCATTTAATTTCAGTTCACTAAAAGAAATGGCCTGCAGAGACTTAACACTCATTTAGATGAAAATTAAAAAAGGCATAATGTGCAGCGTGTTGACTTTAAAACCAGAGTAAAAAAACAGGGTGAATATGGGATGTTTACAATTTTGCACATCATCCGCACACTCTTTCACATCTGCTTTCGCCAGATGAGTGATCGCTTTGTTTGGCTTATTTCTTTAACTAGTGTAGCACGAAAGCACAGTGAAATTAGGAAGCTAGCTAACTAGCCAGCAGCTACATGAGTGAAACTTCTCAACTTCATCCAAACCGAAGACTCCGTGTTCTTGTCACAGTGTAGGAAATCACATTAGTATTGCCAGATGATCTGCCAATCACAGCTCAGTAGGACATGATTAGTTGGAACCTACGCAAACCATGAACTCTACGAGACTGAGTAGTAATGCACACTACTTACGGGAATCTCAAGTACTGCACTATTTTGACTCCAGACTCCTCTGGTTGTATAGAAGTCTATGAGAAAATGACTCTACTTCTCTCTTGATTTATTACCTCAGTAAACATTGTAAACATGAGTTTATGTCTCAATGTCTAGTTTCAAGTCTTCAGACAGATCGCTGCCGCTGCGTTCTCCGTGTTTTTGTCTCACAACTTTAACCCTTTCACAGTGTTTACACCTCATGAAAGTCGATGGGAACATTATGGTCGCCTGAAGATGTCCCTACTGGTTGCCAAAAAACAAAATGGCGACGTCCAAAAAGCTACACTCAAGACACTGAGTGTGCATACACAAACATTCGTTGCTAGAATGAGGGGGCGGGACTGATGGATACAGATGACATGTTTCTCTATCATCATCACGAGCCAGTGTCAATAAAAAATAAAAATGGCACAATCTACCTGTTTTATGGGCCTTTTTAGAGTGAAAAACAAAAAGACACGTCAGCCTACCGGGAAAGTGCCTTTTCACTGGCTGATTCACTTCCTTATATGCGTATACTGTATGCAAACAGCACTGTAGGTGGTCTGCTAGTACCAAAGAGACACTGTGGAGATGAATATAAGCGTCAACATAAATGAATCCCAGTGTCAGATTGTGGAAGATAAAGACCTCTCTGGGAAAAGATCTAAGACGAGGCATTGAAGGATAAAAGGGGGATTTTCTCCGTAATAGATAGGAGACAATATAATTTGATACGTTTGTCTCATTCGGTCTGAAATGTTTGGATGATCCGTCGTATTTTACCTCCAGCAGTGCAGCTCTTGTCATCTTCTTTCAAAGATTTTACTACGGGACGTCCCATTGGTTGAGTAGACGCCATGTCTAGTTGTGATACTTGTTCTAACCAGTCAAACGTTGAGATTATACTCAACAAAAACTTTTTTTCGGTTAAATAACATAAAATAAAAAAACATCATGATCTTTTTTTTTTTTTTTTTTTTTTTGGTTAAATAAAATAAAATCAAATAAAAAAAATCTAATTTTTTTTTTTTTAGCTTTTTCCGGTTAAATTTAAAAAAAACATCATATTTTTGGGTGGATTTCTTTTTTTTTTTTTGCTGGCGGGAATGGGCTTCCATAGTTATTTGTGTTTTTATGTCGTGAAACTTTTACGTTGCCATCTTGGCCAGGACCCCTTTGTAAAAGAGATCCCTCATGTCAGTGGGATTAAGGTTAAATACAATAAAATAACAGTACAAGATACTACATAGTCAACACTCAACGGTTGGTTTTAGTGGACCTGAGGTTAGAACCTTTTCAGTTGTCAGTACTGATATGTATAAGAGTATAAATTGTCCAATACTGTGCTTATTTGGTGCACTGAGAAGTATTGTGAATTTAGTGCTGGAATGGGATTTCCCCACCAACCCACTGCTTTCACAGGCAAATCAGTGAGTGCAGAGCTACGTGCCGTTTCATGAAAGCCCTCCACACAGGATACGTCTGTGTTTAGTCGCTCTGAGCTCAAACAGAAACAAAGGACAGGAGGAAAACACCTGGAGGTCTCAGGAGAACAAAGGCAGCCATGATGACAGGTGTTACTAATAACACTAACGATGGCTCCGTAGTATTCAAGTGTTCTATGAGAGACAGTGAGCCGGCCTTCACGATACCACAAACCTGAGATTAAGACAAAGATAAATGGAATTACACATTTTACTGGACATTAAAAAAACGAGTCAGATGTCTAAACTCGACTGTCGAAAATAAACGACAACTGACAATATTTTGCATCAGAACGATTCATACCAATATGCAAATCTGTCAGTTGCAACACTTTCTATAAACGGTTTGAATAAATTATTCCAGCAGCGGAATCTCTCCGCTACATTGTGTCGCCTACAGCTACCTACAGATATTTTATTGAGTTTCCTTTTTGCAAAATGTTCCGAGTGAATTTGAGTGTATATGTCTTGGGCTTTTATTGTGAAAGGTAAAAACGGAAAGAGTGAATCTGGTCTGCGCTGCCTTTGTCGAGGTTGAAAGGATAAAGTTCGGACTACAGAGCCTCTGGTGTTGTTGTACGACGTGATTGGTTGATGCCTTTATTCCTCACAAAATTGACCTTGTTCTGAAGATAAATTACAGTTTTTTGCTGCGTAATATTTGGATTTCTGTGTGAAAATACAAGCAGTTTGAAAAAAGAAAGGAAAACCTTCTATCACACAAAGCTCTGTCAGTAGGAAATGAGCTGATGCACGCAGCAGCAGGGGAAAAGACAAACAAAGAGAAGCTTCTTTCATCCACAGCCAACAGTCATCCAACTCTTCCTCCGTCACAAACTTCCATCAGCTCTCATTCTGAAACTCTACACACACCCCGTTGTGAACGACACAGTCTAAACTAAACCGGTGTTCATAGCTGCCAGCGCGGCTCCAGCGATGGTGGCGTTTGTCAGTCGGACCATCATTCAACTCGGTGCAGATATTCATGGTGTCCAGAGGATGAATCCTAATGACTCTGACTTAACTTTTTACTTTTATCCGTCCCAATACTTTGGTTTATGATCCTGCTAAACTAACCCCATAAGGCACAGCTGTTTTGTGTTAATGCTAATGTGCAACAGTTGCAGACTTTGATATTTGATTGTTTTTGTAGATATTGATCCATTGTTGATATTAGGTCAGAAAAATAATGTAAAAGATTGTCAGCCATTGTGTTTAATAGTCACATTTCTCAACTTCCAATAGCATTTCCTGTTTATACACCTTTACTTTTCCTCTCAAATGTGTTTTCTGTTGCAAAAAAGCTATGAACGTTTCAAGCAGACAGCTTTTCTCCACAGGCAGCTGTGAGCGAACAAGTTCAATCAATCAGCAAATAGAAACACGGAGCTGAAGTTCAACATAATTCAGTTCCAGCTTTTAGACGTCCTCCCGTTGGGCTGCTGTCCTTTCAGCACCTCAGGAGCTGTGCTGCTCACAGGAACAGCTTCAGGACGATTCAGGATCCACAATCTGTGTTTTCTGAGGTCTGTTGTCGTTTTGGGTTCCCGTGTGAGAATAGAGGCCGGATTTAAGAGAGTATACGTCCAGCATGTTGTCCACGCAGACGACCACGCAGACGAGAGGATGATGACGTTACTTTACGTTTATTTACTCCTTGTTGTGTGAGTTGGTGGATGTGGTTGTGATGTTTCTCGTAGGTCAAGTGTGACACACATTGGTGCTCTCGTCACACAACAGTGTGGCTCATGATGCTCTCACGCAACAGTCCTTTTGGGGGGGGTTGAGCAGGACAGCAAGTAAAAGCAAAACCGGAGGTCTGCCGGTCCTTTTGGTTTTCCCCTTGTCTTTATAAATCTAAGAGGGAGATTGGACGGCGCTGTGAAAACAGCCACAGGGATTAAAACACAGACGGACCTGATATGAGCAGGAGGTGATGTCATCCGGTCCACGTCAGTAACAGCAGTAGAAACACAATGTGAAAGTACTCCAGTACTCCATGAGCCTTCTGGGAAAGTTGAAGGCCAGAAGTGTCAAATATATATTAATTTCCACATTTAATTAATTTCAGTTTTAATTTTATAAGTAAATTAATTTGCATATTGGGAAAGACATGTAGGGTTATAAATAAAAACATTAATCATTTAAATAATTAAATACATAATTAATAATAAGTACAGGTTATATGTAATGAAATACAAAAATCACATTCTATATTACCCATTTATTTATTCTTTTATCCTTGTTTGGATAAAAGTACAATTATGTATTTACTTCCAATGTCCCCTCTGGGGCCTCACTCGCCACTTCCTCTTGAATTTGAAAGTGCGGCTCTGACATTTGCATTCACGCCATAATGATACGGTGACCGCGTCTGCTCATTTGCTCATCATCTGTTGCCAGGAAAGGGATGTTGTCCGCCTCATGACTCCTCTCATTAAGCGGTTTGATTCAGGCTCGACATCGCACGCAAGCTGCTCACACAACGTCTATAAAAGGCTCAGTGTTGTCGACCACACGCCATCAGTGGTTACACAGTGAGGTCAGGTACAGGAGGACGTCTCATATAAGTGGTAAACAGAACCCTCACAGATGAATGGATGAGCCTCCGTGTGGTTTATTCTCTACATTTAAGGCTCCACTACGGTGTTTATTTGGAGATGATGTCAGCGACCGTTTACACAAATGAAGGTCATCTATTAATACCTCGCTGAACTTCTTCTATACAACATTGTTTCTATAGAGTTATTCTTAATGCTCGTCATCGGTGACGATCCTCGATGATCCTCCAGCAGAGACCTGGTCCACCGTGGACGGATCCAGATCCTCCAGGAGAGACCGGTCCACCGTGGACAGACCCAGATCCTCCAGGAGAGACCGGTCCACCGTGGACGGACCCAGATCCTCCAGCAGAGACCGGTCCACCGTGGACGGACCCAGATCCTCCAGCAGAGACCGGTCCACCGTGGACGGACCCAGATCCTCCAGCAGAGACCAGTCAACCGTGGACAGACCCAGATCCTCCAGCAGAGACCGGTTCACCGTGGACAGACCCAGATCCTCCAGCAGAGACCTGGTCCACCGTGGACAGACCCAGGTCCGGCTTCACCTGCAGCCTTCAACCTGCAGTCGGAGCTCCGGATGGAGGAGGAGAGCTTTTGGCCCGCTCTCATTCAACGTCTCCCCGTACTACGGCCCGTATGATATCTATCAAAAGGTTCTGCACCCACCCATCCACCCTGACCCTGTTGTTTTTGGAAAACCAGTCTTCACTGCTGATTTACATCTGGAAGCACTTGGGTACTGACTTTAATACTGGACCCGGCTAATTGCTGCATGTGTCACGTGCGCCCAAACGTCTCACTATGAAAATAAAGTGTCCCTCGGGACATTTTCATGAGTTTTGGTTTATTTGGTGACTTATAAATTACGTATAAGCTTTTACAAAAACAGAACGTGGTGCTTACCCACAAAGCACCGACTGTTCCCTCCAGACTGTTACTCAGTTTAAACTTCCACTGCTGAGACACATCCAATGAAATGAGCTGTGAGGTCACCGCAGAGGGCGCGGGGGAGAAAGTGACAGTCGACCAGAGGTCAGAGTGAAAGTCTGACGACGGTCGCCAGCATTTGTGTTCTTTACTGCAGAACAAACTCGTAACAATGCAGCCCGAGTATAAAAGAAAAATAGTTTTTTGTTACGAAGCAAAAGTGATAACTGCATCCCTCAGGTCCCGGATGGATTATGAGATGAAAATGTGCAAAAGGGATTCTCCCTCAGAGGCTGTAGGGCTGTAAAATATATATTATAGACCTAAAAATAAGGTTTGTGGTGCAGGTTACAATCTTCTGACTCCTTTGCACATCTCGTTTGATCACCGTGGGCGAAAATAATAAAATAAAATGTGTAAAGTGAATCAGGTTTTGGCAACAACACTTAGTTAAGTTAAGGAAAAGATTGTGTTTTGGGTTGAAATAAGTGGAAGTGGCGTTAGCTAAGAAGTCACATGACAAATAAATCAATGTTCAGCCTCGATGACACGTTGCAAAACGTTTTCACCACTTTGTAGAGAGTTGATGGACGCCCTATTTATTATCGGGAAATTCATGCAACACTTCAATAACATTCACTTTACTGGCAACTTTCATGCTATTTGCTCTCCAACAAGAGTGACAGTGCTGTTATTCACAGCATTAGTAACAATCTTTACTGTTAGAAATGATCTCGTTTCACAAATCCAAGGCTGGAGTTCTGGGAAAGGTCAGCGGGAGATTGACTGGAGTCCTTGCAGAAACCTTGTTTGACCAAACCTGCTTTGAAGCAGGAAGAACACAACGCTCACCTTAAATACACTCTGACCCTTCAGAAGGACTTAGATAAAGCCGGACTCACTGTACGGCTTGTGGAAGCTTTAAAACACGACATTTCGTTGCACAAATACATTTCAGTTATTTTGTAATAAAGTAAAGTTATTATGTGCACTTGTGAAAAAATAATAAAGGTAATGACATCATTTGAACACAAGATGTCACCTCGGGCAGCCTGTGACATGTGTTTCTACACTCTGTGGTGCCACTAGGTTTCGCCAAAGACCGTTTAAACCTCGACACACACACACAGCCGAGGATGAACACAAAGATCCACACGGAGTGTTGAGCAGCAGCTTAATGCACTTCACCTGATGTGAAAGCATCAAGCTTTTACATTTAAATCCGCTCAAACTATTAGAAGACTTCACGTCTAAAACACGTCCAGCGACATTTAGCATCAGTTTGATTTGTCTTTTCACAAATATGACACTAAAACAAGAGGCTATTTCAATATTTAAAAAATACATATTTGGATTCAAAATATGTATTAAAATACAACAATATTTACTACTGATATCATTTAGAGAACTGTAAATCTTATTGTCTCCCTTTCATGGAAACCAGGTGTTATTAACCAACAAGGATGTATTCAACCAAAAATGAAGGTTAGAAATAATAATGATATTAATAATATTACATAATAGCAAAATAATTATGATCCTTTTTATTTATTTATTTGTATTATTATTCCTCAATATTACAAAAGGAAAAGAGGAGATAAGCAGAATGCTAAAGTTGAGCCTCTTCTCTCTTCTCTCCTCTTCGGTATTTGGGACTCATGAGCTCGGCTCGTCTGAGGGATTTCTCTCTTAAGGCTGAGTGTCTTTGAAAGAGATTCAAAGAGACATTTAAATAAAGATGCGGACACATACATATAAGATACATATTATGTACAGGCAGGACTGATTATTGGTCTACTAATAGATGAACTATGTATTATAAAAACGAGCCTAACTGACACACGTGACTCGCACCTTTTAACGGCACACTTCTGTTTGAGGTTGAATTTGGGGAACCCTAAAGGTTTAAATTCAAGTAATTAACTAAGTCCCTATTCATTACTTCTGGTAAGTGACTCTTCTCTAAACACCCACGCCATGAGGCAGCACAGGGCATTCCCAAGTGGAAAAGTTTAGATCAATTGATATGATTGGGGGTGGTGCGTCAGAGCTGCTTGATAAATAGCGCGGGAGAAGTGGAGAAGCACCATCCTCCTGGCAGACCACTGCAGATACAAGACTTACGATGGTAGGTGGAGGGAGGGAGGGAGGGAGGGAGAGCAGCTGGAGAGCGCAGACATGTAGAGACATCTCACTGCAGACACGTCTCTGGAGACAGAGTTATTTTTACGCAACATGACCTGACGGAGGAGTTAAACATCCGGGCTTATTACATATTTTATAGTTATTTTTTAATTCATCTGATTCGGTTTTTAAACTGGTGGAAACTATCGAAAAGAAATCACAAAGATTTTCTAGGATTTGTCATTCATTTAGTAGAAGGATAGTTTGATTTCACCAACCTGTTCCACGGGAGACACCGGTCCGCGCGCGCCTGTCCTTGTTTTGCTTGTTGTTTCCTCGTTTAACTTGCAGCATCTACTGCATACTCCTTGTGGCTCCTCACATAACATCGTCTTCCCGTAGATTTCCCTCCATAATGTCCTGTTTCCTCTTCACTTCCAGATGTGGGCATCGCTTCTCTCGCTGGTTCTGCTCTCGATGCGCGCCGCTCGGGTCGACGGCGTCGCCGGGCCGCTCCTCACCTTCAGAGACACGGACCCGATCACCGGCAACTCCGTGGAGTGCGACCGCTGCGCTCCCGGAACCTACCTGCGCTCGAGCTGCACGGCGACGCACAGGAGCGAGTGCGCGCGGTGCCCGTCGGGCTCGTTCACGGGGCTCTGGAACTACATTAGGAAGTGCCTGCGCTGCGGCGTGTGCGGCCACAACCAGGTGGTGAAGACGCCGTGCTCCGCGATCAGCGACTGCCAGTGCGAGTGTAAACAGGGATACTACACGAAGGAGTACGACATGTGCTTCCGACACAGCGAGTGTCCGTCCGGGCATGAGGTGCTGACCAGAGGTAACGGATGCTGCTCCAGATGGTCGGGTGGGAGGGAGGGCTGGAGGTCTCCATCAGAGCTGGTTCAGAACATTTACAGGTTTTGATGTAGGGGAGACCGGGACTTAGAATCACAGTGTAAGGGTCCTATGTCTCCTGATTATTCAGGTTATTTGTAGGTGTTCTGTCCAAATAGTCTACCATTATCTTTAAACATGTTTTCTTGATTCTTTTAATATTTGACTCATAATTTAAATCCCTGATAATCTGAACAAACAGAAGAAAGAAAGAAGCTGCAACAGCTCAGACATGTCAGAACGAGTTCATAGCAGCATGTTAACTGACTGGCTCAACACTTCATTCCACTACAGTACCCACAATGCCATGCGGGACTCAGTGTAATCAATTCAGACTCAAAGTACAAACATAAAGAATAAAACAAAAACAAATATTATATAGTTGAAAAATATTAGCAGCATATAGTGGCAACTCTCATTGTTGCTACTTCCACCGAATAACTTTGTTTAAACTTTAGTTGAAAACTTTTTAATCAGTTTCTCTAATAAGACTTCAATTATGTTGTTCATTCTTTTCTTAATCTATCACCAGAATCTGTCTCTTTCCTGTAGATATGAACATAACTCAGCGTATAGATTTCATTCACATCGCATAGCTCCAACCATGGCGCGCTGTTTCCATGGCGACAGCAGTGTTACGTTGCTGTTTGTTTTGCTGAGTCGTGTCTTTTGACGCCGCTCATTATTAAAGGTAGTGACACAGGTTTGGGGTGAGCCACAGAGAAACAAATGGTTGTAACCACAAACATTACAGCAGGATGGAACTGGATGCAGCAGGTTAAATGCTGGATGAGTCGTTAGAGCTGTTAGACTGGAGCGTACTGCTCCCCAGAGGCAAGCAGCTGCATTTACACTATGTCCATTCTTAAAGTGCATTGCATTTGTTGGATGTTGAAGATTCTGTGGGGTTTTGTTGCTGCGCTGACCGTCGTAACTCTTGTGGCTCTCGTGTCTCCTCCAGGTACAGCCGACGACGACACCGTGTGCCGGAGTTGTCCCAACGGCAGCTACTCGGACACCGTCTCTGCCCACCAGAACTGCACGCTGCACAGGAGCTGCGACGCTCCGGGGACGGAGCTGGTGCTGAAGGGCTCCGTCTGGCACGACAGCGTGTGCATGAGCTGCAACGAGCTCAAAGCCAAAGGTGAGGTCTTCAGTGAGGAAGAGGGGGAGGAGCATGTCACTAAACCTCAAAGGCAACCAGTCATCAGTTATATTCACTTAACTTCCTATGAACACAACCTGGTGCATCACTGGTGCTGTAAGAGATGGTTTACAAGTTCATTTAGATATTTTACAATATTTAACGATACACGACATGATATAAGACACGATACACAACATGAACCACGGTATGATATCATACATGATAGGATCTACGGTACGATATACTATATAAGATACAATGCCACACGACACAACACATATACAGTATACAGTATAGGTAATATGTATACAATACACGGTACAGGATATATGATGCACGATACACAATATACGATACACATACCATACGATGTGCTTTGCTGTGCCCTCTGGGTAATTTCTCTCGGGCTCAGGTTTACTGCATTAGACTCGTTTCCACACAATCAAAGTTTGCTGCGAGTAAGATACATAAAACAATTCAAATACAAGTGCACAACTTAAAAACAACATTGCACCTTAACACAGTTAAAGAGAAGCATATTGCAGATCTTCAGAGACCACAAACTCTTTAAACAAGGCAGAAACTCCTTGAAAAAACTCACATTTCTGTGCTTTATATTGTCTACTGGAGGGTAAATGCTCTGGCTCAGAGTGAAGAGCTTACCTGATTAATGGGTTAATGGGAGTGTTGTGGATAGTTGCAAAGATTTTAAACCTGTTCCGTCACCGTTATGATTTATTACCTTTTTAGATTTTGTCCAAATGACATTATCGTCACGTGTTTACGCAGTTACAAACAGAGACGGTTTCTGAAGCTGTGTTCAAAGACCCTCTGACATCAGCATGCCTGCGGATTGTACTCAATTAAATTGCAAAGTTTTGCAGCCAATAATTGTAAACTCCTTCCACTCAGTTGACATGAGCTCAGTAAAATGTTCTCTGGAGGACTAGTTACTTTGTTTATCATGATTCCTTATTATTTTCTGATCAATCATCTTTGTTTCTTGCAGACGGAGGCGACTACCTCAAAGAAATCCTCCCGGCTTTCTTTGAGCACCAGAGAATCCACGTGAAACGGCTGCGTCGGATTTTGCACAAGCTCCCGTCTGAGGATGGTAAAAAACACGGAGCTTCAGGACTCACCCTCTCAGATATTCACGTACGGATCAACGAGTGGGTCGCTTCTGCCACGGCAAGTCAGATTCGGCAGCTGCCGTCGATAGTGACCAAAGCCGGAGCGGACGGCGCCGGTGAGAGGCTACAGAACAAGCTGCAGAGAATCGACTCCAACCTGAAGGAGCTGTGTGATTTGAGGAACGAGGTGGATGTAAATGTGATGTCAGAGTAGGCTGAAGTAGAACATATTTAGTTACTGATAGCAAAGAGTTGAACTGGTTCAAACACACATTTGTAGTTCAAAGGTCGCTGCCCGATTCAAGATGCACTATCAATACAGGCTGCAGTACTTTATGCATTTGTTAAAGGAGAATACCGGTCAATTAGAGAAATAGTTACTTTACTTCTATCTGCTGATTAACGAGCTGATTAACATTCACTGGATTTCTGTTTTTTCTTGTTTTTTCCTTCTTAGAATTTAGCAACGAATCCAAACTTGACTGTGTCACTTAAAGCGTGAATGACCTGCTGTCCTGACATTTATTTTTACAAAATAAATTTATGTTACAGAAAACTATTGCAAGGCAACATGTTTTGCTACACATTTTTATTTCAAGTCAGGTGATGATAATATAATGTAATGTAATATAATGCAGATCTAATATATCCTGTTCACTCTCCAGCACGTGTAGTTCTTGTCCTCGGGAGTACATTCCTCATAGATGTACTGATTGAAGTATTAATGTGGTCGTATGTTCCCCTTTTGGTATCCAATTGTTTAAGGTACAATATTTTCTGATATTTCTGATATTACTCCATGTTGCAACTGAGTCTTTATTGCAACCATATATATATATATATATACACCAGAAAACACAAAGCAGCAGTTTTATTTCTGGGAGTGGAAACATGGAGAACCTGAACAACGTTTACCAACCAAACCACCTCACCGGTGTTACCCTCTGAAGAGTAAAACGTGGTGGCCTTCACTATATCTACCTCTTCCTATGTATGCAGTTAAACAGTTGTTTTCATTTTATGTATCATCTAAATAACTTAATTTATTGTGCTATTTATAGAAACGAGGTAAGTTGAGGGACAGTAGAGGAGCTCTTGTGTTTGCTTTTCATGATTTATAAAGAATGCGTAGAACTGTGTGCTAGTGAAGCTGAAGCATGTGTGGTGCCTGAATGACGCTTTAATAAATATAATTGCAAATAAATTCAATGGTAATCGCATTTTTTAAATAATGTATTAATTTCATCATAAGAAACAGAGACCAACCAACTAAAGTCCATCAACTATTAATGTTGCTAAAGTCATATTTTTAGGAAATACATAAGAGGAGTTCCTATTCCAGAAGCAATTCCCTTTGAATAGAACACATTCAGATCAGAGGTCCGTGTCTACGACAGTTTATTATCATTTCCACCGTTCTTTGAGACACGGGCACAAAACTTAACATCCCAATAAAAAATACATCAGAAGTGGTCTTGTGCATTATAAGAAAATAAATACCTGTATGCAATGAAAGATAAACACTGTGATAGAGCAAAGCAGACAAGAAAAGCAAGCAATGGACATTTGGAAATAGCTAAATCCAAATTGGATCTATTGGATCTTAATGCTTGACCATAGAACAGGCAAGCTGGGCAAGACTTTAAGACGCAGTCCCAACGTGGTTTAAATCTACAGGACAGGTGCTGCTTCGTCACATGAGGCTACCGTGCATCTGAGAGGACAAACGTCACATATGGAGTTCCTCAAGGCTCAATCCTTGGGCCTCTTTTACTCAACATGTACATGCACCTCTCACAATATGCAGATGACACCCAATTCTCACTGCAAGAAAATTTGAAGAAATTTGAAAAATTTGAAAAATTAGCAATATCTCTTCTTACGTTATTTAAAATCTTTAAAGGAGCAGTGTGTAGGATTTAAATGGCATCTAGTGGTGAGGTTAAAATTGCAACCAATTAAATACCCCGACGCTCACCTTTAGGTAACGTAAAAAACGCGGTTTGGTTTGTCCCTTCTGGGCTGCTGTAGAAACATGGAGGTTCAACATGGAGGACTCCGTGAAGAGAACGTGCTCCATATTTAGGGCTCATTCTAATGTAACAAAAGCACAACTATTCTTAGTTTCACGTCATTATACACAAATGAAAACATAGTTATGTCTTTTTTATTCAGTTTCTGCTAATATAGCCCCCATAATCCTACACACTGCTGCTTTAAATAATATACAAATGTTGTTACGTTTGTATTATTTCTTCAGATGATCAAATAAAGCCATTTTGGCAACAATTTAAAATGGATGTATTTTCACATTCAATTTCAGGTGTGTAACTGAAACCCCCCCCCAAAAAAAACAGAAGGATGAAGCAAAAATATGTATGATGTGTCAATAAAAATGCTTCTGAGTTACTGGAATGTGTCACGATGTGTCTTCAGGGTTTCTGTTATACTGTCGATGGTCTAACGGGGGAAAAGCCCTGCATGTCGTTGTCAGTCCCAACTGTGCGTGGCTGTGGAAAGCAAGTATTTGTCAGTTTGTCTGAGGTTTACCAAATGTGAATCACGGAACTCCAACGAAAATGTGAAACGGAACTGTTGAGGATTGGACTGCACAATGCTAGATAACTAATTATGATCATATTTCTGTGAGCTTCTTCCCTAAAAGCAGCAACAGAGAGCTGGTGAGCCTGCTCTGACATTGAGCAACTTCTTGTTTCTCTGGCATCTGCTGTTGGCCAACTTCCTAAAAAAAGGCTTTTATTATGGAATGAGGTAATTTGAGAGCACATGGTGGAAAAAAACCCCAATATTTACTGAAGCAGACACAGTTTCAGGAAAGGTGCGCTGTCAAAATGTCCATGCTAATTGAGTCACTTTCACTATTTTTGTGGCCTAAAAGTCAAATTTTCTTCTTAGAATAAGGGGAAGATTCTGTCAACGGCATGAAATCATTGTAACGTCTTCCCAAAATAAACTAGTTAAAAGAGTTCTCTAGATATTCGATTAATGAAACACACAAAATGAGTTGTTATTGTGTTGTTAGTGCAGACGAACATCGTTAGCTTAAAAACAAACCATGAACTGTTCGCTAGTTCAGAACGCTGCCGCTCGAGTCCTTCTCAGGACCAGGAAAGTCGATCACATCGCTCCAGTTCTGAGGTCTTTACACCTCAAAGGTGTGTCAAAGAATTGCCTTCCGAATACTGCTGTTGGTTTATAAAGCACCGAATGCTTTAAAGGGCCAAAATACATTTGACATGATGTACACGATGGCCCATCACGGCCGGTCTGCTCTCTGTCACATCACAAGATGATGTCATGTGTACATATTGTGAAGCCCTCTGAGGCAAATTTGTAATTTGTGATTTTGGGCTATACAAAAATAAATTGAATTGAATTGAATTGAGGTCAGCTGAAAGCATCACTTCAATCGAGGTTGAAGACTTTTCTGTTTGTCGCTGACTTTTATTAAATCATATCTTACACTGCACTGTCTTATTCTATTTCATACCCGTCTTAATCTATTTTAGCTTGTTTTTATTTTCAGATTTTTTTAGCTCTTAAATGATTTATAATTGTATTCATGTTTTATGTAAAGTGCTTTGAATAGCCTTGTTTCTGAAATGTGCTATATACAGTAAACAAACCTACAGTAGTAGTACATAATACTTAAAGTACCAGCTCTGATTAGCCTCCAGGCCTTCTTACGCTCGTTATAGCTCCAGGAATCCAGCAAAAGTCACAACAACTCGAGGCGTTCAGGGTGCTCCTGCAAAGACGTAAACCGCTCAGCGACGCAAGAAAAAGCAGAGTGCAGAACGCTTCACTGCCACTGAAAACTATTTCAAACAGCCGCCCCGGGCTGCTCCAACACATTCTGACGTGGGAGGGTCGTCAGCTTGACGTAGTTCACTTTGGCCTTCCAGGCTTTAAAAGCTGGTCCGTGCTCATTACTTTGTTTTCACGGCCACAGCACACACACCAGCGCTGCTTTCAAAGCCACACGCTACATATTTAAGGAATGATTTACTTTTGTTTTAAGTAAAAACCTTTTTGCGTGTCAACATCTCTGAGCCAGTTTGAGACTATCGGGTTCAAGAAATCTTCTCATTGAGTTCTTTTCTCAGATTTAGTTTGTTTAATCCAGGAAGTGTCTCTAGACGTTACTATAATCTGCTTGAAGGGGATTTTCTTTGTTGGCAGAGACCAAATAACGTGTCACATCACGATCGAGTGGACAATCCACAGAAGCTGATTTCTTTCATTTGTGGCTGAACGCTCCGTGTCACTGTGCATCACTTCTGGTCGTACACACTGTCATCTTTTATCAGCAAAACACATTATATGCCCCGATTGAAGGACAAAGGTTGAAGTTAACATGTGGGTCTTATTTAGTCTCCCATGACGGTGTCAGTGGCCTTTCAGTCCACTTCTCTATAGTTTGTGAGCGTGTGGGAGTTGTGGGAGTACTGAATATCTGTTTTAAAACCGTTCCTCTTAATGTGCAGGAGCTGAGGATCAGTCTACTCTCGGTCTTGTTGAATGGATAAAATACAGAAATACAGTAGAGCAGACTCGAGCTGAACATGTGTTCCTGTCTCCTAGAAATCACATTTATATGGCACTACATCGTTTCCCCAAATTCATTGTGGTGAATAATGTGATCGCTGGCTGGATAATGTTCAGAGGCAACTTATTGCTATGAAGTACCATTGACGTGACTTTTTAAGCAATAAAATAATGTTAATGAGATGGAGACGAGTTTGTACACGTCAACACGTCATTCTTTGCGAGTTCATTGAGTTTGTCTGAGAGGTTAAAACCCTTTTTGGAAACAGGAAACCTCAGCCCGCATTAGAGCAAACAGTCGGAATAAATCCTGGAACTCGTCTAGTTTCCCACCACAGAGTAATGCTGAGTCAGCAGTTGTTTTAAACTTGATGCTCATCTCTAGAAAACTACTGAAACAAAATGATTTTCATTGAAATTCACAGGAATTACTAATATGATTAGTTTACAGCGTACTTCTTCTTAAAACATGAGGTTTAAAACTGAAGAGAAACTATTTCACCGAAGTTCGGAGTTGAAAAATAGAAATAGATTTGATTAGATTTCCACATGGTGACCCTTTGAAAACTCCCACGATGTTTGACAGGAAGCGAGCCAGAGACCGGAGTTCTCTGAAAGTCTTGTGAGGTTAACGAGGACAGTGTGGAGCCGCGTTAGATAACGATGAATTGTCAACACCCTGAAACTTGTGATAAGCATGTTCCTGGCCGTGCAGGTCAGAGGCTGCTGACGGAAACAGAAATAAATGTCAATGTTCCGATATAAATGTCAAGAAAGGAGGAATTGAGGTGGGAGTGTGGGAGTTTTTTGGATTTATCAGGAAGTCGTGATTTACACAGATTCAGCAAACAGCAGCTGAGAGAAGGGGTCAGTTTGTTTGTTCGTTCCAGGAAATCTCACCAGCCGAGAGGGAATCCACCTCCGTTAACCACCGACGTCACACGGACGTCGTAGTTCTGCTGCAAACAGCGGCTCCACGCAAACACGTGTTGGTAGTAAACCGTCGTTATCGCTTTCACTTTCAGCCGGTGGTGATGAATGGTGCCGCTGAGTTGTAAAGCTGCCAGCTTTAATAAAGAAAAGAGGGAAGAGCTGGTTTCACAGCGCTGTGTTTGCTGTTGAGGTTTAGTTCACATTTCCGTCATCGTTCCAGCTCGAGGAAGGTCAGACTTCAGGAAATGTGGAAGTCAACACATCACAACCGGAACAGGGACTGATGTTAAAGGCCTCTTTTTATTTGTTCGTTCTTTAATAATCTAACAGTAACTTGGGTGGCAATTTGAAAAGGGTAACGACATTAAAATAACAATTTCAGTTTTCCAACCTGGACCCTATTTTCTGATGTGTTTGAGTCAAAACACGCACGACTTCTGCTTTAGAACCCACAAAAACACACATTTAAAAACCCTGCCGAAGCTGTTTTAGCTTTAAAACTCTGAGGGCAGCGGTTTCATCTGGACGATGACTCAAAAACAAAACCTTCGCCTCCTGATTAGGTTTCATTAGTCACGACGTGACCTCGTGACCTCGTGATCACGTCAGACGACATCAGCCTTGACTTCAAGAGGTTCATATCAACATGGATAACAATGGTGTAAATTCTGCATTTTATCTTGCTGCTGCTGCCTACATGAGCATTTGAACGCTTTGCGACAATTCCCATGTCCGGCGGCCTGATCCTCTCTACATGCAGGGCAGGCTTTTGGTCGTGGTTTATGCATTTTTAGGCGCGTTAGTATAGACGCCAAAGCGCTCACCTGGTTGGATATCGTTTTAGCTTTTAAACTGAAGACGTAGGAGTACGGATGCTTGTTTTTGGCTCAGATTGTTATTTCAAGTGTCTGACAGCATCATGGAAATAAAGAGATCTGCCTGTAGACACGGATTAAATAACACATTTCAACCTGATGGTGGAATTACTCTCCTATTTCAAGACTCTGACAATAAAGAGGAACTGCACTAGAAATGAGCTCATGTCTCCCACTCCACTGGCCTTCATCTCGCTTGAAGGAAAGTAATTAAGCCTTGAAGGTCAGAACAAACTAGAATCCCGGTGGAGGTAATTATGTATGGTGGGAAATCTACAAACAGACTAGATTTTGATTTCCATCTGAGGCTTTGGTGGAGTTTCTCTGAAGTAGATTTAAAGGGAGCGGTGACGTCCCAGAATCCACTGTTAGTTTGCGAAACTCTCCAGTGAAACTAGGGAGGTTTTCTTTATTAACGCAATCCCACAGAAATATGTGAAATGACCTCGACTGAAACAATTTAACGTCACGTAACACTGAGTGACCCCCCCCCCCCCCCCCCCCCCTCCCTTCATGCAGCCGTCTATGAAAGCATGCAACGACACATATCCTCAGAGGGATGCACACAGAAAGAGGCACGTAGAGGTCAACATAGAGGCAATACTTCAAGTAAAACCTCTGTTATTACACACAGAACCTGTCCACGCTGTGTCTCTCACAAAGCATGCTGGGACAAAAGATGGAATAAAATACATATTAAAAACAAAGTCACTATAGCAGTACTTTATTTAGCTGTTCAAACCTACTTAAAACTGCAGCTTCTTTGACTTTTGACTTTAAAACAAGTCTTTAACTGGTTGAACTTTTCAAACTGATGAATCGTTTTTCAGGAGGTGAAAAGAGAAGATGGTAGACGTCCCATCATCTCAGAGATCCTAAATAATTGACTTCACTTTGCTCACAGTAGGGTTGACGGGGTGAACGAGGTTTTCCAGCCACACCCTGGTTTACATTGAAACGGTTCTCCTGACTTGAGCAACCGGCGTAACAACTGGTTTACTCAAGTTGACATCACTGTGTCTGCCCGGATTCTTCTGATTCAGAGAGCAGCTGTAGTTTACTGACGGTTACTACTTGAATTTCCAGAAGAGGAGCGAGCTGCTGAACCTGCTGCACCAACCCGTCCCGACTAAATGATGTTCCCCAAACTACTGAACGGCACTTTCAATTACATTTGGAGGAAAACATCGTTTCCCAAACAGAAACAAAACTAAAAAACTACTTCCTGGTTTGGCTTGAAAGGACTACGAAACTGAAACAAAACAAAACAGAAACTACCGAAGTATCTGTTTATGTTTATGTAACATAACCTTCTTCCCGACACTGACTTCTGTTTGTGATACGTTTCCCTCAAAGGCAGCGGATTGTTCCCTTTTACGTCGTAACATTTATGTATTTTCGGGTGATTATGTGTTCGTTCTAAGACACTTGTGTTGCTATAAGAGCATCACTTTATTTTTTATGTTAATTGTTTTGGTGTCACTAAAGATGACTCGTTTGGTGAAGAATGTGTCGATATTGATGAGATTTAAACTATTTTTATTTTATTTGGGCCGCAGCAGGTGAAAGAATAAAGACACTTCGCCCACAATTTAGTGGCATAATTTATAAGGGACACAGTTTATACTTCTTTTGAATAAAATAAAATAAATATTTTTTCCATTTGTATAAACTTTGTTAACACCATATCCTGAAAACAATACGAGAATGTCCGAGTTTCTTTCTTAGATCGACAACTTTTATCTCAGAAATCCAATTTATTTTTTACTGAATTACCTTTTTTTTTTAATACACCATCGTAAGAAAGAGCCCCAAAGTCCTGAGAGATTATTAACCGCCATCAATGACGGTAATGATTTTCGCACCACCTCGAGGTTTACAGGAAGAGTTCATTGTCGGTGCCAGTAAAGCCGGGATGATCTGCTCGACCTTCCTGAACCCTGTGTGCCAAATACCGAGAGAAACCACCATAGAGGAAGAAAGACGCCTTGCAGAGAAGCTTACAGTGAAGCTTTAGACTTCCTGCTTGGCAAACCTTGAACTCCTCCTTAATTAACTTTGTAGTTAGTAATCACGTGCAGCACCGTGTGCTCTTATGATGTCATGTAGTGTGACTGTTGTAGAAATATGCTACAAAACATATCGAGGCATTGAACTTATAAGAATGATGTATGTGCTCAGTTGCAACAGTGTTGCGAGGTCATTGAGCGAAGGATTCCAGCGCTCTGGGCGAGGCGCCTCAGCGCTCCCCTACAAAGAAGAAGCTCTGACTCACAGGTGGTGAAATGTGAGAACAGGGCTCACAACCACCGAGACGAGAGAAACGAACTCTGAGCCCTGACTTTGTGTCTGATGCCAGAGATGCTTCATCTCTGATGCTGTTCTGTGAAACCGTAGATCTATGCATTACATGTTCTGATGCTTGACTTGATACATTGTTAATACTCCCCAAGTGTCATGCTTGCTTTTACTTCCTGCCTTCGTCGTTTTCCCACCACACCTGAGTTTAATTAGTTAATTAGTTCCTTGTGTATTCAGTCCGTGTGTTTCCCTGTCTCAGTGTTTAATTAACCTCCTGTTTTCCTCCGTTCCGCTGCCTGTAACTCTTTGTCCTCAGTGAATCATTGAGCGCTGCTGCATCAGGCCAGAGTTTTAACATTAAAACAGGAAATACACTGAAGATGTCTCTTTTAGAGGCTCTGGGGGCACATGACTGTGCTCAGCGGCCTTTGTGACAGTAGATTATTATCTTTCTTGCACTAGAAGAGAGTTCAGGGGATCACTACTCTTATTAGGGATCATCCTCTGGGGACCATGAACATCCACATACATTTAATGGGAATCTGGCTGATATTTTACTCAGATTATTACAATCCATCCATCATCTATACTCGCTCATCCTCAGTATGGAAAGAGATATTCGTTAGCACATCATAAACTAGCGTTAGCACGTCTATGCTACGCTGGCTGCTGACGGTGTACTGAATGTATTTTAATGATTGTAACCGTGAATCAGGAGGAACGGTGTTGCTCCTTTAATTCGTTGTCTTCTGTCTCGGTCACAAGTTGACGTGTTGCTTCACTTTTACTCTGATCTGCAGCTTCAGCTTCCGTCATTTTAACCTGTTTTCACCGCTGGATCAGTTTGACATCCTGGATATTTGCTTCAAACACATGCTGTAGACCCTTCTGTCTGTTTCTCCCTGAAATTGCTTTTATTTAATTCCCAAAAGATATATAATATTAATTCAGGGAATGCAGTTATTGAGCCTGCACCACCTAGCTGCCGTTATTTATAATACAATGAGTAGTGATACAATTATAATTAACTTCTTGATTCTAGAAAAGATGGCTGTCCATGAACTCTTTCCAGCATAAATATTTTATTTTATCCTTACGAGGGAGTCCGGGCCGAGATGGCAGCAAACAAGTTTCACACGAGTAACAGATTTGAAGCAAACAGCAAATTGCCGAGCTCATGACTTGTCGTTAAGTAACAGGACATGTTACATTCAGTGTTTAATAGTCCTGTTCTCTTTTAAATCAAAATAATCTAGTTTAAGGTCTCTGCAGCTCACAGCAATATGAAGGCGCAGCAACTTTAAGAGCACTTTCCCCTGAAAGGGTGCAGGTTTGAGGAATGACAAACATCGTGACCAAAGGTCGTAGTCGCTGATATTTTTAGATGCCACAATCAAATGTGGCTTTTGTTTTGATGTTTTTATAGCATGTGGTGGAGAGCGCCGTGTTCCCAGTAAGTTCCCTTTATCATCAGTCATCGAGGTCCTCTACATTTATTGCAAACATGTACACTGTCCTTTCCCATTCCTCCGATCCCTAGAACAAGCTGGTTTTATTTACGTTCCTGGCAAAGAGTCTCATGAAACGAAGTTGTTTTGCAGCTGACTTGGGAATTCCAAATGTTGACCATGAACACAAAAACAAAGACGTGTCATGTGGCTGAGAAGCAGCTGCTGATAAACATGTATTTGCTTTGTCATTCTGACAGTCATGTTGTTTGGTCTGCTGATGAACAAACCCCCCCCCCCCCCCCCCCCCCCCCCCATGTGTAACCAGCTATAAAACTGCTCAAGGTGAGATAAAAAGAAATGATGAAGTACAACTATAAGAGAATATTTCCCTCAGTGACATTACATCAAAAGGTTTAGAATTTGTTTTTTTGGGTAAATTGTTGAACAGATCGGGCAGAAAGGCTCCGAGAATCAGGATCCACCTCAGACACAGGTGGACATCTGAAGCTGAGGACAAACCTGAAGACATGCTGAACATACAGATACCTGGACAGACCACACGCAGGAAGGATCATAAACCGACTGAAACCGGACAACACAATGAAGCGCTGAGCCGTAAATAGCAGGCATTGACTAAAAGGCAAATGAAGCTAAATATAGACGTGCATGTCAGCGGGAAGATTTGTTTGGTAAATTCAGGAGACGGTGCGCTCGATAAGAACTCAAACCCCAACCACGCACAGCAGCAGGCTGAATGGAGCCCACTGTGTGACATCAAACACTTTGTTTGTCATTCCGATGAAGGCTGCTTTTCATTAGCTTCATGCTAACATATTGTCTTAAACCGGAAGATGTTATGGAAATCAAAAACAGAGCAATTTCCTGGAAAACCATAGAAACACTTGAAGCTCTTTCCACCTGCTTCTTTGTAAAGAAGATTAGATGTCAAATGTCTGACGGGCACCAAAAGCATCAGACCTGATCTTCTGAGCTCCGCTAATATTCCAAGAACTTAGTAAGTTGTTACGCTTTTTAAAACAACCCAGGTAGACGTTTTCCACCTCTACCGTAGAAAAGGACCTTGTTAAGATCGTGAGAGAGTGTCTCTCGGTTCAGGATCACCTGTTTGGTAAGTAAGCGGGTCTACTTTGCACATGACCAGGTACCTGAGGGGTCAGGGGGCCCCTGGCCTTCATCTGCAAAATGTCACTGAAGGACTCAAAACAACCATGAATGCAAAACACAACATGAGACACAACAGGACTACAGATTGGATGTCTTGCACTAGGGGCCCTTCACTAGGAGCCCGTTGTCTAATAATCCGTTTGTAGGAGACGGGAGCACCGACCTCGTGGTTTACGGACTTACAGACTTTTCAGTTTGAGCCAATTCCCAGATTGTGAACCCTCCCTCAGACCCCAGTCCAGACCAAACAGCAGAAACCTTCCCGTCTGACGGCGGCGGCGGTCTCGGTCCGGATGAAACCACGGTTCGGCTCGTTTTGTAGCGTGCAAACATTTTGTTCTCGCAGGCTGTCGTCGTTATCACAAAAAGGTGTTTAAAACAAAAGAACGTTTAATTGACGCTTCATCCGATGACTTTTTAAAGAGTCAGTCGGAAAAAGAAACTCTGTCATCAGTGACGAGTCGATCATCGTCAACACCGAGGCCTCAGTGAAGCTCGATCGATCACGTTCCATTTTTGTAACATTTTTGTAACATTTTTGTTACATTTTTGTGTGATGCTCAGTGGAAAAATGTCGAGTCATGCCAGCTTATAGTTTTCGGTAGACCGGTTCGCCAACATCCCAACGTGGATGATCACGAATGAGAATGTCATTGTCTGTGGTTGGTTGGTTGGTAATTCTATCTGGATCAAAGCTACTCTTTGGCTGCGAGGCTAATTTAAATACTATGTAGCTGCAAAGTGGTTTCATTTTGAACATCCGTCCCCGGTACTTTCAGTTCACAGCGAATTCCTAAATCACAACAACACAACATGACAGACTTGTGACCTGAATGACTGATGAGCAGTGTTTGGGAAATGCATTGGAAGGCCCCATCAGCCAGTCGAATCAGCTACACAACATGTTGACAGGATCGTCTGGTTCACTCAAGTTCAAGTGAGGAACTCACTCAGTTTATTGTTTAGAACTGTTCACCTGCCTTCCTCTGACGTCTCCTCATGAGTCAGAACAGATGGTCCTTTGACTTCAGCTTTTACTAAACTAGAACTAAAACTACCTGCAGTTGTCAGATGAAAACTAAATATCTGTTCATCAACATCCTTCAGATTCTGGACTCGTTCCCTCTCTTTGCAGCGTGCTGCTGTCTCTGCTCTTGTGTTAGTCTTTGTGTGCGCTCACCGCTGCATGACGAACATGCAAACGCAGAATGTGCGTTCAGATATGAGTTCATAATCTGAGTTTGTTTTGTTGAAGAGACTTGTGCTCGTCAGGAGCTGCAGGACCGTATCTCTATTTATCAGCAACCCAAATATTGTTTCAAGTCAAATGGAAAGTGAACTCTCACTGAAGATAAACGCTGAGTTTCTATTAACAGGAAGAGACAGTGAAACTGGCAGCATGGACTCCAAAACATTCTTTACAAATATAAATAACAAGCGCTGCAATTAGCAGGCTCGTTTTGTTTTATTAAAGTTTCGTTTCACATTTACTTCAACTCATTTTGTAATAAACGGGACATTATGAGGTCTTCACTTTCACCTTTCCCCGCGTCATAGCACAGCAAGGCATCTGTGTTATTTTACAATCATCAACACATGCTAATGTGTTCAATATGAAAGCATCTGTCTACACTTCTTTAATGCTCAGCAGTGGTTGTGAGATATACTGCTTCAAGCTAATAGTCGACATCAAACATTGGAGTCTGTGCCTCTTATTTTGGCGGTGTGCACGTCAAACCTTTGTGTTTACACAACATTTTGCATAAACAGATCCTCCTGCGTCATGAGGTTATGAAAACCAAAGGCTAACACCAGGTTAACGGCACATAACCGCAATAATAAAATACAATGTGAACATGTATTACAATTTAAACAATGTTAACCACGTCTTAAAACATTAACCACAAACCTCTTCACATCGTTAACCGCGTGTTATGTTAAAACATACGGTTTCAAAACGTCAACCACAATCTAACCACAGAACGTTAACAGCTGCTGAGATGAGGTCGTGGAGCGAGTGGATCCTTTTGTGTGATGTCCACGTGTCTGTCCAGCTTCCTGCCGGCCTTCTGTGGTATCATGACGGCGATGAGGTCATGAGACGGTTGGTCTTATCAGAGCCAGGTCATCGGAAATGTTTGCTGCTTGCTCAGATGAGAGTTTACATTTTATTACTTAAACGGAACAAATGGTTTTGAGATAATCCATCAAATGATCCAATAGATACTACGTGTAAAGATGACATCACAAAAGAACCCTTTGTCCTTTTAGGGTTGCATACATGATGTGAGCCAACCATATATAGACATGAATCTGATATCATTCATCAATCTGTGTCATTCACGATATCAGCAGCAACCGAGTCACTGACAGGAAGTAGTCAGCTGTTATCTCACAGTTTACCAGTTTTAAATCACATAAATATATTTATAAAAAAACTGATCCTGAGACATGGGGTGGAGAACGATTCCGTGTGCCAGAGATTCCAGATTTGCAAGATTCCTCTTATTTATACATATATATATATATATATATATATATATGTATAAATAGTAGATATAGTATATATAGTAGCTGTGAGTAGATCTAGGTCCGTTAAACCAGCTGCTGGTCAACTTTGTCTGTAAATTCCCAGAAGCGCTGACGGCTGAATGGCTCCATCTAGTGATGGAATCAGTTCAACACACTGAACCTGATTCAACCGGAACTCATCTTCCCTAACAGCACACAGGAAGAGCCAGAAGGCTCCAGTTAACAAAAGTGAAAGATCCTTTCGGATCTGCTCCAAACATGTCATGGATTTTTCCCTCGAAAGTCGGGCCTGTTCCTTTTCTGACAAACCAAACCGAAGAAACCTCCTTTGAGGAGGTAACAAGCACCACATTGAAGCCCTTATATGTAGGATAATAAAGATGTTTGTCTATCGTGTAGAAAGCAATCTACTCCAGATCAACGCTGCTCTTAGAAATTAGTGTTAATAAATTAAACGTATCAGTCACTCAAAGGAAAACAAACCAGCCAGGGTCAACGTAAGAGAGGAACAATCAAGTGCAATACAAAGGTAGGAGGGTCTCTCAGATCCACTTCTAGAACCTTTGCTGGTTTGTTCTGAAAGTCAGCTGTTACAAAGACCAGTTAGTCCGGGCAGCACCAACAAGAACAATTCAATCTAAGATTAGTTATAATCAATGTTTAGAAAAATCAGGTTTAAAATGAGCTAGCTAGTTAAAAGTCAGTTAGTTAGTGTTAATGAAGCTCTTATTTCTTTCCCACAGCAGGGAAAACGTTTTTCACAAAGTGGAAAAATGTCAACAATTTCAGAGAAATTCAGCAGCAGCTTCATAAAACTCAAGTGATTTGAGTTTGTCCTTAAACTTTCTTTGAGGAACTTGATTATTTTGTTCAATCCGTCTCATAAAGGCAGCCTTTGTGTCAGTTTAAAGTTGAATTTACATTTTAAAGTTTTGGTGCAACAGAATTGATATGAATCTACATTTAGAGTAGAAACTAAAATAAAGGTTAAAGAGATGTTTAATCTTTCTTCATATTAAGCTAGTTTTAAAGTTTGATGCAACATGATTTAATTGGGTTTAATAATGAATCTTTGTTGGTGCAACCCAGCCGTAGACTACTTTAACACAACATTGAAAAGGGTCGTTTTATAAATGTTCTTACAGAAGTTATTGCTGCAGATTTATCAAATAATTCTACGTGCGTATCGATCCACCAGCACAACTGTTGTTCAGCTCAAAGTGCACAGATTCCCTCGTTCACTCACTGAAAACAACTGTTCACACTCCGATTTGTACTATTGTTATTATTTAAAGAGTTATCTGACTGTAAACATAAATCATAAGGAGCTATAAAAAGCCTCGACTCTGTGGTGATGGTTGCTGGACTATATCTGGACCCTTCACCCCGGGAGCAGCAGCTACCTTTGGTCAGCGTCCTGTCCGGACGGACACTCGCTGTGTCGGAGGCACATGTCGCGCTCCTTCTTGTGGTAGTGTCCCTGTTTGTACTCGCACCGACAGAAGGAGCACGGCGTCTTCAGCGCCTGGTTGTGGCCGCACACGACGCAGCGCCGACGGGCACGGCGCGCACTCGCTCCTGTGCGTCGCCGTGCAGCTCGAGCGCAGGGAGGTCCCGGGGTCACAGCGGTCGCTCTCCACGGAGCTGCCGGTGATCGGGTCCGTGTCTCTGAAGGTTAGGAGCGGCGTCTGAACGCCGGGCAACAGCAGCAAGACAGCAAGTCATTTCTGCAAAAACACATGGAGACGCGAGAGGACAACAGTAAGAAATGCAACGAGCCAAACGAAAATACAGCAAATCCATCGATAAAAGGTGCTGGAGTATAACAGTGAGAAGTGTCTGCGCTCTCCAGCTGCTCTCCCTCCCTCCACCCACCATCGTAAGTGTTGAGTGTGCAGCGGTCTGTCAGGAGAATGGTGCTTCTCCACCTCAGCCGCACTATTTATCAGAAAGCAGCTCTGACGTAATCATATCCATTGATCAAAGGTTTTCCAAGACATGACTTGGGAATGTCCTCTCCTGACGGGCGTGTCTAGATGTTTACTTACCTCAAGTAATGCGTGACCTCCCCCAGTGTGCACAATGACTGCATGTGTCGCTCTCCTTTATCCTGAAAATGGAAACAGTTGACCTGTTACTGATTAAGAATTTAGTTGCTACATATTTTACTGTGAGCATTTCGACGAAAGACGTGTTAAAACACTGTGATGTTTAAAATACGTTTAAAATTGGTTTTACAAAAGATAATCCTTTGTTAGTCCCGCAGTGGGGACATTTACAGGATCACAGCAGCAAAGTGGACAGTGCACAAGATACAGAGTAAAAAACAAGAGCAGCTGTCATATAAATAAGTAATAAACAGTAAAGATATACCTCTCCTTCACACACCGGGTGGGAATCAGCCGGTGGCTGAAGGAACTGCACAGCCACCGCACAGCCACCGGCCAGCGGTCAGGCCAGCATGACATGCTGACCGCAAGCCCGAAACATGGAGGTCCAGAGGAGGAGGAGGAGGAGGAAGAACCCCCTCTTCCCTGAACTTCATCCCAGGACAGGATGTGCATGCTTCATCTTTGTCCCAGGAGTCCCAATGAGCTAAACTGTGTCTTGGACAATTGATTAATATCCTTGAATGTGGTTCAATTACAGGCAGCAGCAAACAGAAACGTCTTCAGTCTTGATTTAATAAAGGAGCTGAGGGTCTCAACCATTCAGTGCTTTATAAACCAACAGCAGCATTTTAAAGTCAATTCTTTGTTGGACAGGAAGCCAGTGCAAAGACCTCAGACCTGGAGCGATGTGATCCACTTTCTTGGTCTTAGTGAGGACTCCAGCTGCAGGGTTCTGAATCAGCTGCTTCTGAACGTGGCCAAGACCAGAGAGATGGTGGTCGACTTCAGGAGGAAGACGACGGATCCACAACCGCTGAGAGTTCTGGGAGAGGATGTGGACATGGTGGAGGAGTACAAGTTCCTGGGTGTCTCCATCAACAACAGACTGAACTGGAAGACCAGCATCAACGCTGTGTACAAGAAGGGGAGGAGTCGACTCTTTTTCTTGAGGAAACTTCGATCCTTCAACGTGTGCAGCAAGATGTTGGAGATGTTCTACCAGTCTGTTGTGGCCAATGCACTGTACTTCTCCATAGTCTGCTGGGGGAGCAGCATCGGAGCCGGAGACACCAACAGACTTAAACTAGTTAAGAAGGCTCCATCATCGTGGCTCCATCATTGGCTGCAAACAAGCCAAATATGTCCTCTGCACCACCTACTGCAGGGACAGCGGAGCACTTTCTCCAACAGCCTGATCGTGATTATAATAAATCACCTTGGGCCAAATCAATCCCAAAACTATAACAGCGTTACACTGTTGTTGGTTTGGTTTGGTTAAATCTTTGCACTATTGTTTAGTTAGTTAATTTAATATTATTCTATTTCATTGTATATATTGTGCATTTTTATTCTTATATTTTCATTTTTGTATTTAATATGTTTTACTCTGTTATTAGTATTGCTTTACCTCATCATACATCACAATCAGCTTTAATGGCCATGTGTGCGTACGCATACAAGGAACCTGACTCCGGTTTACACTTTGCTCTGAACGTACAAGTTTACAATAAACAAGAAAAATATAAAAAATAAAACAAGGACAACAAATGCTGTTGCAAACATATGTCCTCTTGCAGGACTAATAAAGTAACTGTCTGTCTGTCTGTCTGTCTGTCTGTCTGTCTATTAAAACTGAAACTGAACTTCTGAAAGGGAACTCTTTTTTATTTTAATATCAGACAAAGGTAACAGGAGACATGAAGCATGTTTCAGGTTTCAGTACCTCAAATGTAATAAAATACATTCAGCTACTTGACTCGCATCCCACCACGGCCATGAAATGAGTTGCTGTAAACATAAACGACCACCAGGGGTCGCGGTTCTACAACTTTCAGTAGCAAAAAAACACTTTTTTCCCAGGACAACTGAAGGAGAGGAGGGATCACTGCAGTGTAATCACAGACACACACACTCACACACACACAGACTGTCTTCTCTTTTGGATCCATGTCTCATCTTGAAAACTAGGTTTGAACCCCCTTCCTGTCACGTCCAGTCAGTGCAATGCAGAAGTAACGTAACGTGTGTGCGTATACGTGTACGGGCATGTCGGCATGGATGCAGACGGGAACAGTTACGCAGGGTGTCGACAGGTGACCAAGTGAAAGAAAGCAGGACTACACCTCCACCGAGTTTATTTTTTGGTTGGTTTCTTTGTACCGCTGCCTCCGGTTAAACCTCCGCTTCTCCTGCCCTCCTCACCGGACTCCTCCTCGGTGTTTTTACCCGCTTCTCCTGCCCTCCTCACCGGACTCCTCCTCGGTGTTTTACCCCGACAAGAAAGAAGAAATGTCGGAGGGCATTCCCAACGAACTGTTCGGTAAGAAAACGCTCGTTTGCGTCACTTTAGCGAAGTTGTTGCTGCCAACTAATAATAAACTCACTTTTATATGTCAGGTAAAATCTTTCTCTTTACGGAAAAGTCCATATAAAGTCCTAAATAACTCGCATTATGGACATCACAGAGTATCATATGACATGTTTATACTTTAAAGCGTGATTATTAAAGACGCTTTATGCATCATTTAGGAGCTAAACATGACTTTTACTGACTTAAATACTCAAATGCCATACAAATCACGAGATATCACTAATTAAACCAGATTATATCTAAAGGGAATAATGTATAAATGTTAAAGTGGTCCCACAACTATCAGAAAGTTCAATAAAACAGACACACTGTGGGACAGATAGTGGTGTTTTATTGTACCTTGTACTGCGTGTATCACTGTTCTTCATGTCTCAGTGTGTTTCAGTATGAAGTAGTTTTCACGCCCTGAGGGCTACCTGAGAGTTCTCCTCACTTCCTCATCTGAAGGGGGGGGGGGATTAGGGAGAAGGGGGCGTGTCCTGTGACATTCCTTTGGGTTGTGAGATATTATCAACACAGACTGGATGTCAAAAAGAAAGAGAGGGAGGAGGGGGAGAGGAGGGGGGTACAGACTGCTGGAGAGAAGCAGCCTAAGCTGTTGACTTCACGCTAAACATGCCGCTGATTGTGCTGTTAGTCGGTGAGGGGGGGGGGGTTGGGTGTGGCTCTTTGGTCAAAGTTCAACGTGTTAATGGACCAAACTGTAGAAATAACAACAGCTGACTTATGGCAGTAAGGCAGGCTTTGATTTTGTGCCGTAAACAGAAAAATATAACAACTAGTCTCGGGTCAAACTATAGTAAACAACAACTTTCACTGCTTGAACTAGACCAGAAACCATCTGCATGCTCTTACATTTAACTTTAAAAGATCAAATGTAAAGATGTTAATCATGCCAGTTGACTGTAACAAACGAGAACAGGAGGAAATGGTAACGAGGTTAAGTCAGAGATGTTTTCACTGAATCCAGTGTTTTAAACTATGACGAGTGTCCACACAGTGCTATTTATGAGAATAAGCTCAAGCGTTGTTCTAGTTTATTGCTTCACAGCGGGCTGAAGCTTGGCCTCCCCAGCAGTGAGGTAATGAAGCTAGAAGACTGTCGTGTTTTCTGTGACTGTCGTTAGAAATCAACCCTGAGCCTGAACCGGCCCGGAGCCCCGTGCTCTCCGTTACACGCCGTCTGCAGCCCGACACGGCTCCGCTCGCTCATCAATGGAGCTTTCTGTTTGCGTCTCCTGCTGTCGGGTTAGAATGAAAACAGGGCAGACGGACCTGACGCTGCTCATCAGCAGCTTTTCAAAGATGGAGGAAGAAGAAGTGATGAAGGCCAATCATCCAATCAATGACAGAAACAACTTGTCACGAGCTCCCAAGAGCCCGACGTGACATCTTTAAATCAGGGCTGCAGCCAACGCTCGTGTTCAGCATTTCCTCTGCCGGTTGTTGGAGCAGTCAGCAGACAGTTCTGTGTTTAATAAACGTGCTGCAGGTCGTTGCTGTGAAGGGATTACTCGTCTGGGAGCTCCTTGTGTTCATATGAGTGAGCTGGAGGGAGACGTCCATGTGTTTGTGATCAGGCTGCTTCACTGCTGTAACGTTTTCATCCTCATGACCTCATCATGTGTCTGGGCACAGAGCGGAGGATGATGTCATGAGGGGCGGGCCCAAGCGCTCCACTCATTAACACACTTTCTTTTTCATGCACACACACGCTCGCACTCTTTCTTCCTATATTTTACCCTCGTTTACCCTCTTTTATTATCTTAATGTCTTCTTTCTTTCTGTCTCTCCTCCTCCTGCCTCCTTTCTTTTCTGTTTTTTTTTCAGTCTGTTACTCAATCCTCCTCCTTCACCCTCCCCCTCTTCCTCCTTCTGTCCCTGGATTTTCCCACCGCTGCTGAAGTGGTGGGAAAAAAGTTGTCGCCATGAGTCCACCAGGCTTTCTGCTCAGAGTGAACTAGAAAGATTCAGAAGAATCTGGACAGAAAACATCATTTTTAATGTGTTGTCTTCATGTGTTTGCTTGGAGTGGAAGGATATCTCCTCTAATACAAGAGGCTGTAACATGAAGACACACCGGGGACGGTAGACTATACTTTATAACCATGAAGACACACCGGGGACGGTAGACTATACCTTATAACCACGAAGACACACCGGGGACAGTAGACTATACTTTATAACCATGAAGACACACCGGGGAGGGTAGACTGTACCTTTAAACCATGAAGACACACCGGGGACAGTAGACTATACCTTTAAACCATGAAGACACACCGGGGACGGTAGACTATACCTTTAAACCATGAAGACACACCGGGGAGGGTAGACTGTACCTTTAAACCATGAAGACACACCGGGGACGGTAGACTGTACCTTTAAACCTTGAAGACACACCGGGGACGGTAGACTGTACCTTTAAACCATGAAGACACACCGGGGACGGTAGACTGTACCTTTAAACCTTGAAGACACACCGGGGAGGGTAGACTGTACCTTTAAACCACGAAGACACACCGGGGACGGTAGACTGTACCTTTAAACCACGAAGACACACCGGGGACGGTAGACTGTACCTTTAAACCATGAAGACACACCGGGGACGGTAGACTGTACCTTTAAACCACGAAGACACACCGGGGACGGTAGACTGTACCTTTAAACCATGAAGACACACCGGGGACGGTAGACTGTACCTTTAAACCATGAAGACACACTGGGGGTGGTAGACTATACTTTGAAACCACAGTGAGACTGTAAGACAGAAACCACAGCTTGCTCCGTGGAGGTCTGAGCTAATAACACCAGTGTTCACGTCAGTGTTTATTTGAGACGTTCAACATCCAAAACAAGTCACATCAGACTCTCGAGGAACGAAAATAACTTTGTCAACTCACGGCGCTGAATTAAAGTTAATATAGAAAGTCTCAGAATAAACAGCTCACAGAAGCGTCTCCTTCTCAGGGACGTACTTCTACAACGTTCTGGTTTCTAAGACAGAACGTCTCTCCATGTTGTTTTCTCCAAAGAAAGAAGAGTATAAAAGACAAATAGTGTAAATAATTATCTCTGGGAATGTTATGAAGTGCTTCTTTTAGCGTTGCCTCCAATAAGATAAATGTCAACAATCAAAGAAGAATCTCTATATTTGTCAGCTGAGGTCATGTTCTCATATCTTTGTTGAACATCATTTTTAATCACATTTATCTTCTGTAAAAAAAAGAAACAATCTTAAATAAGGTAATTAGTCATAAGGTCCCCAGAATAAATAAAGAATAAATAAATGTTCTTTCTTACGTGATGATTCGTCTCCACCATGACAGCGAGCTGCACGGCTTTTTCAAGTCACTCTTGACGATATTCACAATATATATATATATATATAATATTAAAGTTGATTATCCAGATAATGAACTCACTGTGAGTGTTTTTTATTGGTAGGGTCATGACAGACAAAAAGATGAGATAAATAAACACAGGGTGAAACTATTATTCCTCTTCAATGATTATAAATCACAGCAGGTTTCACTGATGAAGAACTAAAATCTGTTTTCATTAATAATCCTTTTGGTTTCCCTCACGTCTCACGTTCATGTTTGTTTTCTTTGACTGATAATGTTTAGCATTTTAAAACCACGCTGAGGAAGAAGAGCAGAGTTTGATCTCCTGTAACCACCGTGAGCTCCGGCGCGGTGCGCTACCGGTTACACATGAGAGACTCACGTCGTGAACACGAAGGCGACAAGAAGCGCTGCATCATTTCCACTTTAATCAACCCGTGTTCAGCACAAGAGGCTCCAGAGGTTCTACTTCTGCTCCAGCAGGCTGTGAATGCTACACAGGGACTGAAACGGTCTCCCTCTGAAGCCCCCGTACCCGTTGTGTAGTGTGTTGTAATGTGTTGTAATGTGTTGTAATGTGACCCCCCCCCCCCCCCCCCCCCCCCCCCCGTGGTGTTTGAATGCTCAGGTGTCCTGTAACCCGGTTCCACTGTGTGTGTGTTGCAGAGAGCGTGCGGGAGGCGGTGGGCCGCCGGGTGAAGCTGACCCTGAGGAGAAAAGTCCAGCTGGAGGTCAAAGGTGACAAGCTGGAGAACAGAGTGCTGGTAAGTGAGCAGATGTTTCACTTTGTTTTCTAAATGCTGCAAAATCCAGTGAGTTTGAATGTGATTTCAGCCCTTTAAAGGTTTGAATGATGGGATGTATTCGGCATTAAAATGTTTTGTGTGATTGGCACCAATTGACTGAAGATCAACAGAGGAACTGCCTGAAACCTCATCACTGTTATGAGCCATAGAGCTGGAAAAAAGGCCGCTGCTCATCTAACACAGCAAAGTTAGTCGCTGTGTTCATTTATTACTTAAATTAATGATTCTATTGCTTTTTAAGGGGAATAAATGCTGTGGTGGTGGTGTAACAGGTAGTACAGGTGAGGAGATGAAGCATGAACCAGGAAGTGAAGGTTTATCAGACAACAAGATACCGAACAGATTATACAGACAATAATATTTAATATCTCTGCTGCAGTCTCAACGCCAGCAAAGTCCATAACAGAACGATCTGTTCAGGTATCATGACGACACGCCCACTCTCTGCTTTATTCTGCTTTTATTCCGTTTGCTTTGTGACATGAATTACACAGATTATGTTTGTCCAGTTAAAAGAACAGAAAGTTTCTCTTCGTGTCAAGTTTTGTGTGAAACCGCTCAGTGAGCTCAATCTACCGTCACCAACACCAACATGGCCGCTACCTTAGCTGGCTGGCTGGCTAACCTTTGGTTGTGCAGTCTTTTTAATTTCCTATTTTACAGCCTTATACTGCAACCGTTTTATGAAGAAAATGCAACTTCCCTACATGCAAAATGATCTTTTTTAATTTAAAAACATCATGTGTGTAAGTCATGGCACAGTTTAAACAGGATCCAAAGCCGATCTGTCTCCAGTCTGTCTACATACGTATTGTTTCTAAAATAACTTGAGAAATGAAGGGACTCTTCTCTCTGTAGAGCGGCAGCTTCAGTGTTCTTCTCTGGCTGACGTCCTATAATAAACTGTATGGGTGTTTGAGACGTCTTCATTTTTATTGGTCCAGCTACTGAACAACAACATAACAACGTTTGTGGTGATTCTGGGCCAGTGAGCTGCCGTGAGCTCTTTCTTTGACTCTTTCTTTTGTTCTGACGTGTCGCCCGTGACTCCTGCTGAGCTGAGCACTGAGTCCGTGGTCGAGCTGCAGAAAGGCTGCACGTGGTTGTTAAATACTCTGGATGACTCAGTCTGAGAGGAGCTGCTGCTGCTGTCACCATCTGATGGTCAGCGGCGGGCCAGCGCGTCCTCGTTTCTTTCTGCAAAAGCTTTAAACTCACTCGCCGTGTTCACTGTGGTGTTTGTCAAGTTCATCCACACCCAACTGGGAAAAAAACGTTTCTTTATGGAGCCGGCTTCATGCTGTTGAAACAGGAACGGGTCGAGCACACTGTTGTGTCAAATATCATCAAGATTTCTCTTGGTCTGAATCGAGGAGTCCGGCACAAACCCTGAATATTAGAGCCAGAACTTGAAATAGTTCACAATGAATCTCTAAGTTTGTTCCTGTCGGCGCTGTGACGTCCTCTCTCCTCATCGATCTTCTGTTTATGAATCATGAACGACAAAACAAACAAACCGAGACACTGAATCAGCTGGTGATGAATGACTGAGGGTCATTATTCAGAGTCGTCCTGTCACACCTAAAGTATACGTAAGTATAATTAGTATATACAGTATAAGTATGTGTTATCATTTAAAGAAAGGTGGCAGATTGAATGTATGAGTGTATCTCTGACACTTTATTTAACGCAGAGAAAGAAGTTTCTTGATTTCCTGTAACTGTGAACGCACCTCAGCTCTCTGTGTGGAAATAAAACCTCACAACAAACAAAAGGTTCATCAAATAAAACCTCACAACAAACAAAAGGTTCATCGCTCATCCGTCTTCAAACCCGTGACCTTCTGGTTACTCTCCACCGTCCCGGGAAGCGCAAAGAAACACATTTTGTTATTCCATATTTCTTCACATTTCCCTTCCTTTGGGCTACACGCTGCTGCAGAATGTGAGCGCAACTCCTGTCAGGACTTGACTGAAGCAACCCACTCACAGGGTGTTAGGACACACACACACACACACACACACACACACACACACACACACACACACACACACACACACACACACACACACACACACACATCACACACACACACACACACACACACACACACCACACACACACACACACACACACACACACACACACACACACACACACACATTCCACAGCTGTAGAGCAGCAGATCTGAACCCTTTGCCACATCATTTTCTCAGAATGAGGCAAAACACACTCAATGTTTCATGCCGGTGTGTCGAGCAGATTTGTTTCATTCGTTTAAAGCAAATGAAACACAGATTGTTTGTTTAAACAGGTTGAAAGAACACTGAACCAGTGAGTCCATCAGATGTGGAGACCTGAGTATTGATCTGATACCAGTAAGCTGAACGCCTCGCTGTGTTCATTCCTTTATGTGTGTGAGGCAACATCAGGCCTGAAACACATGGATATCAATCCCATGATTTGTTATTTGACATTAAAATAATAATTCGTACAACAGCAGCTTGTTAAAAAAACTCTTCACAGTGAACATGGATTCAAGTATAAACCTTTTAAATGCAGCAACAACATTGCTCATAACTTCCTAAATGTCAGTGTTTTAAGTAACAGAATGGAATCGATGAGCCACTCAGCTGACTCCTCTTCCACGTTCATAAAAGCAATATTAACATTTATCCTCAAAGCATTTTCACTTCCTGCTGTTGTTTTATTATCTGCTGATTCAGACTCAAACCTGCAGCCTCATACAGTACGCTGCATTTATACACATTTCCCCAAAATCCCGTTATTTCATCAGAAATAAAGTATTCAGGGTCATGAAAATGTTTGTTTCTGGCGCCAACATTTCACAGAAATGCTGAGGAGGAACCTGAACCTCTTGGATCAAGATAATCTGCAGAACATCAAACACTTGCAGCAATGCATCTTGGTCCAGATTTCTCTGTTTTCTATTATGCAGTATGTGGACTCACTCACCTGCTCACATCACACGGATCAACCTGCACTCACATCTGTAAAACACCTGGACCACGACGCCTCCACTCTTCTTCTTCTTCTCTTCTTCTTCTTCTTCTTCTTCTTCTTCTTCTTCTTCTTCTTCTTCTTCTTCTTCTTCTTCTTCTTCTTCTTCTTCTTCTTCTTCTTCTTCTTCTTCTTCTTCTTCTTCTTCTTCTTCTTCTTCTTCTTCTTCTTCTTCTTCTTTTTCTTTTTCTTTTTTCTTCTTCTTCTTCTTCTTCGGAGGGTTTCTGTGATTACAACAGCTGACTCCGCCTCCTGTCCACTACTGTCTCCCTCTCTCTTTATTAGAAGATGACGTATAGGTAATAGTTGGTGTTCTCCCACTGAGGTAAACTAAAAACCAGCTGTGGAGGCCGAGCTGCAGCTTCTGACCTTTCAGTCTCACGTACTCGTGCGTGTTATTTGCTGGTGGATCTTCGGTAAATGTTAAAGTTTAGCAGCTTAACACGTCTCCGTCTCTGTTCTCAGGCGCTGGCGTCACATCGAGCCTTCCTGCTGACAGCACGGGTCCCGTCCAAGGTTAGTAAATCTCTTCTTCTTCCTCTCTTTGCTCTCCCGTCTCCACATCTGATCTTCATCTTCATTCTTTCCCTCCAGAAAAAGAAAAGTTTCTCCTCTTCGTCCAGTTTGTTCACATGTTTCTCTGATCTGCATCGTTGCCTTTGATTTCTGGGGATGTTTATTTGTCTTCACAGTCATGCTGCTGCTTGTTCCTCTGTAGAGTCCAGTTGTGTGTTCTTGTCTTGTTTTTAACTCTCCCTTGACAGAGGACACGAGTCCTACAACTCCCCCGACACTTTAATCATAATACGCAGCATTCGTGCTCTCCGGCCCGATTGCAGGAAGTGAACCAGAATGCAGGTAAACGGCAGGTTAACGTGAGCGGGAGAGGACTGAGGACCGATGTTTGCGTTACATCTGGGAACGTTCAGAATACGCTGCAGCGTCAGCTCTCAAAACCAAAAAGATACATTGGCTACACGCCCCTAATCCGTTAAAAGAAATATAAATAGATATTGTGGTTTAATTCGTGCGCTCTGAAACCAAACCAAGCTAAATAGAGAATTCATTCTAATGTGGACTGATCTGCCAAGCGGACTAAGCGGCTCAAACTCTCTCAAACGCACACAAACATTCACGGTCCCCAGAGGATGAATCCTCCTGGCTTTGGTAACGACTTTCCCTCAGACGCCCCCGTGAGATTGGAGTGAAACATCTCTGAACTCGTGGAGGGAGCGCCACGTTATTCCCCCTCAGGGTGCATCGACACCGACTTTACCTCCAGCAGCTCAAAACTTCTGTACTGAACTCGATCTTTGAAGCTCTTTAGCCTTTGAACCTTTGTCTGTGTTTCCTTCTCACAGTGCTCTTTAGTAATCTCTGCTGCTTCTATTAATGCTCCACTTCTTCTTCCTCCTTCTCTATTTGTCTGGCTGGATATTGTAGCGTGTCGTTCCCCTCCTCTCTCTCTCTTTCTTTCCTCTGTCCACATTCAAACATGTCGCACCATATGGAGACATCTGATAGTTTTACCCACAATGCCGCTGTGAGAACACAGCCTGTGGGAAAAGAAAACAGTGAAGAGGAAGAAGAGTTCAGCCTGGAGGGCGAGTCAAAGAGAGAAAAACACGCTTTAAATAGTAAAGAGGAAATATATTCTGTGAAGTGTCCGAACAGAAACTCAAACTTCAACCTGAACTCGTGAACTTCCTGATTTTTAAGCTTCATCAATTACTTTAGAAAGCGATGGCTCATCAGAGTCCTGGATTAATAAACAGAGAAGTGAATCCACGGCTAAACGCAGCTCTGAGGATCACTGCTGCTGCTCCAGGTGTCTCCGGCTTTTTCTCTGCAGCCCCAA